>NC_068454.1:20674805-20986472 GCF_023373465.1 Oncorhynchus keta | reverse complement strand
AGAACATCCAGGAGCAGAAGGCGAGAAACAGTTTGAAAAGACTTGTGGATCATCGGCCTTTAGAGTAAATGTTTCTATATTCTTTGATTGGACTTACCCTGAACTCTCAGACTTTAAAGAGGGTGTTGCTTCTTAGCTCATCTATGACGGTTGGCAGCATCTGGTTACTGGAGATTTGGCCAAAGTGGACCCTGGAGAGATAAGGACCAACCAGTACAGTGAGGACAGACACAGACAGACATGAGGCTCATCTACTCGCAAGTACCACAGAGACACCAGACACACACACCTGTGTGAGGTTATTTGCATATTGTTGTGTCTGATGTAAACCTCTTATCTCCACAACAAAAACTTTTCAGGAAATTTAACAAATTACCATATTCTCCCCATTAACAAACATACAATTATGAAACTTCAGAAGCTATTGTGAATACATTTTCTTGGTCTTAGTCATGAAATGTTCAGAGTACATAGCTTTATATATATATATAAATATAAAAGAAAAATAGGAAAATTAGCAAAAATCGAGTTACAAGGTTTTCATCAGAAATGATGTGAGAGAAATGCACAAACAACTGACTGACAAACACTTATGATTAGTGTAATGTTGTTTGTTAGCATGTCCATCGTCTCGAGACGCCATCCTTTCAAATATAGTGTCGTTGACTCGACTAGTGGAAGTCTGGAAAACTATAGTATTGGATTGTGCGTTTCAATGGAAGCGCCGGCTGTTAACGTTCGCATTTTATTGGCCGTAAGTAGAAATGTAATTTTCCTTCAGGAGAAGCATTTCCTTGTTTTGCTCATTTTGTTTTTCCTTGTTTTGTCCATGCCTCTTTTCCTACTGTGTGTCGGACAATGTTTTAGTAGCTTATGCAGCATTATCCTATGATACCTAACTTGTTTGAAGTCAGAATTATTTTTCGGAAACACCACCTCTGTTTGGAGCTCCACCCATGCAAATTAGCAACACATAACTAGTTTGAATCTAGACTATATAATTATATAATCATCCTAAAGGGAGAACTTCCCCAGGTTATCGCACTACTTGAGAAGCCTGTGTTGGAGGCTAGCATACCTGAGCAGAAAGAAGCGGCACACTAGCTCGACCTCCAGGCCATCCTGGACATAGCTGTTGAAGAGAGACAGCAGGTCTGGGACGTAGGGGAATGGCAGGACCAGCAGAGACACCTCCGGCTCACTGGAATGGGCCTTCTTCATCACGTGCCATGACATAGTGAGACGGCTGCAAGGGAGGCAGAAGAGGATGTAGTTACAATGGTTACATGATCGATTAGTGAGGAACGGAGCTAGTACCCTGGGCTATGCACGTATCATAATTTCAGGTGGGATTAAAAACATACAGAAACGTTTCCAAAGGCCACAAGGATAAGATTGACTTTAGTTGGAGGCAACTGTTTGCCGGCTGACTGGCAGGCTGATGCTCCTACATTTTCCTTATCTCTGATCTGTACAGCTCCAGAGCCTCCATGACAAGCTCAGCCTGAAGAGAGACACATATACTGTATACACACACACACATACACACACACCATTACAGATTACACACATACAACCTCTCCATCTCTGCAGTCTAGTTACTTGACGTGGAGACTCACAGCTGTCATGACTGTCCTGTGAGGATCACAATGGGACAGATCAGCTTGGAAATGGCTGACAATAACAGACCTTCTCTCACCTGCAGAGTGGAGGAGGGATCTGGTGTGGGGGTTTTGACACCTCCACACCCTGTCGTAAATTTAAGGAGAAGACTTTCTTTATTCCCCTCCAGTATGAACAAAGGAATCTCTGTTTCACAGACTTTTCCCGACAAAACTCTAACTCGGTCAAACATGAATACTGGAACAATATTTGTAACATAATGTGGTGTGGGGAGTGGTCAGTGGGGAGCTATGGAAAACTAATGTGATATTGCTTTTCGTTTTGTGATGTCATTAAAAACTGTACGGACAAAATACTGTAACTTGGAAAGTATATCCCCTTTATATGTCAAGTTTCCATCCAATATGTTGTGCATGTAGTATGAAAAATGTTTAAAGTATTGTTGTTAAGATAGGAATGTGATTTTAGGAGGTATAAGAGAATCTATCTCCTATAAACTGTGCATACGTAGGTAGCCATGCCCCGAGTGAGGTCGGAGAGCGTGTCAGACAGACGGAGCTGTCCCCTTCGAGCCTTGTTAACGAAATGAACATTAGACCAGGGAACGTGAGGCAGGTAGCTACACGTTTGAAATGGTTGGTACTTTGAACCTCAACACGAGGTGAAGAAATACACTCACCTTCCTTTAGACCAGAGAAACAGCAAGCTGCAGCTTATGTTCATCGTGGGTCAAATCTTGACTATCAACACGAGGAGGAAGAGGAAAACAAACCCTCTCAGACAATCACTGGTACAGCTGATTAGCTGTCCTGAGTAAAATATCTTGAACTCTTCAAACCATCTTACTACCCTTGACAAAACATTGTAGTACGCTACTCTCATCACCTGACTGGAACCATCGGCACAGCTGGCTTATCTTCAAATAAGCAGCTTCAAGATCGAATGGAACAGAGTGAACTCTGTAGTTCTGTTCAGGGCTACAAGCCGGACAAAGACATCCACACGTAAATACGTTGATGATTTCTTATTCCAAACGGTGGCGGTTCGTGTGCAAACTATATGATTCATGTGAGAAAAGTCCTGAAATGTATTGACGATAAGTGTCTTTTTCTCTCTTTCTCCATGGTGTTGGATAAAAAGCCATATTGTGAATGTCCGCTAGGGAACGTTGCCTCATGTAGTAAGTGTGTATGTTTCTTCTGTGTTATTTTTTAGTTAGCTAGTAAATAAATAATTAAACCAATTTGTTTAGCACTGAATCATTAGCAAGGCTGGGTTTTTTGCAGATGCTTGAGTTTACGACTGTTCAGAATGATGATATGAGGTAATGATTAATAAGAGCTCCAGCTCCAGCTGTTTATTGATGTAATAGATATTTACCTTATAGAGTTTAATTCCAGAGATGGTAACTCATAAAACAAACTCTTCCGTGGTGCCCCAAATCCTAATTAGTTCATTGTTACATGATTAATTTAAATTGGGTAACAATTATACATAGTTAAATGATTAAATGAATAACAATAATCAGATTAATGAAAGTAAAGTCATGACACAGCTTTGACTGTCTCTATGTTCTTCTTCACCACTTGTGCTGCTTTTGGTCTCTCCAGGAACCTGTGAGACACGCGAGACGTCAGTGAGAGAGAAACGACACAGAGAAAGCACACCTTTATACTTCCACTGTTTGAAATAAATAATAATAAATTAAGTCACTCCGATGGGAAAGGGCGCATTTAGGTCACATAATTGCTTGCCAATCATCAATATTCAACACATTTCTAATAATGGAACTCGAGGCCTCATCTCCATATGGGAAATGTAACAGCATGGGAGGTGAATGTCACCTCTAGAGTCTGGATGTGCTCAAACTTGACTGCATCCCATTGTTGTATCTTCTTTTCCTTCCCCGCTGTGAAGAACATATGGTTTTGGGAACAAACTATAGGTACATGGTGCTGAGAAAAGAAAGAAGGAGAAGGAAAAGGAAAGCAGATGAGAAATGACAAAACGGCGACATGAAAGAGCAGGTGGGGTGATGTCATCGGTCAGAGGTGGCTAACTTGGACAGTGTTTCTGAAACTGGAGATTAAATTCAATATTTTACTGGAAATGGGGAGAGTGAAGTCAACGTATATTAAATTATATAATTTGAGACCGTTGGTAAAGCGTCCACATTAAGCCATTTACACTGACCATATGTCTGACGGCTTAGGACGATGTGTTCTGGCAGTATATTATATATTCATATTAACATTAGGTTATACATTTTCTGTACCTGTCATCGTGGGCAAACATAGATCGGTGACAGTCCCCAAAATGAAGACCCCAGATCTTGACGTTTCTGTCTGCAGAACCGGTTGCTATCATGGCACTGTCCTGACAGGCGGAGAAGAAGTAACATTCAGAGTCAAGACAGATTAGACACACATAACACACAGCAACTTTAACCATGCACATTCTATATTCATCTACCGTCACACATTACATTAGTTTTTAGTTTAGATTGGTTTGCCAGATTGAGTACTGGTACTCACATGAGAGATGTCTAGGCAGAACACAGGGAGCTTGTGTCCATACAGAGAGAAGAAGAACTTGAGTGTGTCAGTGTAGAAGACCTTGACGGTACAGTGCAGCAGGGAGACAGCCAACAATCTCTGGTCAGGAGAATATTTCACACATGCAACACATCCTCATCCAGCTGCAGTGTACGCATGCGTTTCATCGTCAGCCTCCTGCAACACACACACACAAACTCCAGTCAAGGGCTCACTCCATAGAAGCTCACCTGAATAACACCATGCAGCCTGGGATCACTAGTACCTGCCTGGACAACAGAACTTCTTTGCCTCTAGTATAAAACAGCATTATTGTGTTATTGACAGTATGTGAAACAGGAATACATCTTGGCTTCCTTCTGTGCAGCCTCTCCATCCTTAATCAGCTGAAACTCTGACGTCACTATCCCCTCTCTGAGGAAATAACATAATCACAGTCAAATAAACAGTCAGAGGAAATGGGAATGATTGTATTGTATGGGGGCAATCCCAAGATAAAGGAGTGATGCTGAGACTTTAAAATGTATGTCAAACAAAGTGCAGATGCAAAGTTTGGTAATGTTTTTTGTAATTTTGTTACCAAACGTTGCATCTGCATACTGTTCTTCAAGTAAATGTGCTTTTGTAAAAGAAAATGTGGAAATTGTTAAAAGTAATCATTGTGCATAGAGTTGTATGGTTTGTTTAACTTTTAAAACATTGGTTTTTGTTTGACATACTGTAGATTTTAAAGTGAGTCTCAGCATCACTCTGTAAACAAGGACTTGTCCATGGGCTTTTATCTACAGATAAGGGAAACTTTGGAGTTGTAATGTAGATTGGCACTTTAGAAGATAAGATCCATGAACGCTCTACATGTATTGTGGATGATGTTGAACATGGACAGGTAGATCCTGACAGACAGACAGTACCTGATCAGGAGACGGACAGATGGTCCACAGAGCTCCGTTATGGGCATCGACAGTCTCCAGGAGGGTTCCTGATGCCAAGTCAAAGATCTGAATCTTACCATTCTGACAGGAGAGGAGAGAGACAGACTTGGTTAGCCCATAGACATTACATCATTGTATCTGTCCCACTATGGCGTCTGTGAGAGCATGGGCAGCGCCAACATGGCAAAAGTCCTCAATGGCACTGCTCATAATAAAACAGGCGCGGGGACTAGAGTCCTCTCTCGGTAAGCCTGAGTTCCACACAATAGTCCAATACTGGATAATACACATCTGCAGAAGTTTGGTGTATGTTAGTGTGTGCATGCATGTGTGTTACCTTGGTTCCTAGGATGATCTGCATTTCTCCAGGGACGAACAGGGAGCAGAGGGCATACTCACACGCCATGGTGCGAATCACCTGCAGACCTGTGACAGAGAGGAACTTCCTGTTACGACACCCATTCAGAATGAAGAAAACGTATTATAATATGTGTCTAGCTGTCATAATATATGTAAACTTTTAAAGATGCTGGAAAGCCTAAAGCTTTAATTAACTAGATTTAACTTATACAGTGAAACCCCATGGTCAGATCAATCCTAGCGCTGTGTGACCTGATGTTTCCACCTGTTCCAGACTTTGACAGTGTCCCCGGAGAGGCGGAAGGGACAGCAATGTTGTCTAAGCTGAAGGCCAATGTGCGGGCACCCTGGTCCCCCAGGGCGAGCCTGGAGGTCTTAGTGCCCGTGGGGTTCTTATCAGACGTCTTGAGGCAGTAAGTATCCACTGTGTTGTTCTGGAGCAGCTTGGCTACCTTCAACTCCCCACCCGCAAACAGCAGGCAGTCCACCCATCTAGGATATAAAGTGACACAAAATGTTGGTTGGTTGAGTATGTGAGAGTATGCATGTGTGTGTGTGTGTGTGTGTGTGTGTGTGTGTGTGTGTGTGTGTGTGTGTGTGTGTGTGTGTGTGTGTGTGTGTGTGTGTGTGTGTGTGTGTGTGTGTGTGTGTGTGTGTGTGTACCTAATCTTGGCAGAGGCCTTGATGTTGGTCAGTCTCACAATCTCATAGGCCAGTTTCCTCTCCACCACAGGCTCTGGGGCGTCCTCCTCCTCTGCACCCTGCACATCCCTACATGAGGGGGCAGCAGCACCTCATCTTTATATTTCACAAATGTAATCATCATACCTGTATATATAAACATTTGAAGTATTTAGTTTGATTGGAATTAGATTCCACACATGTTTGACGAATGTCCCAACTTGAACTACATCTGCAGACTGGTTTTTGCCATGGCTGTAGTGACAGCGTGATCTCTACTCTGTCTGCGACTTACCTGGCCTTCTTCTTGGCTCTCTTCAGCTTCTTGGCCATCACCCTCTCCACCTCTTCCTGGCAGCACACTGAACACCTCCAGCACCACGTCAGAGCCCTAAAGATCAGAGAAGGGAAAAATAAACCAAACACCGACCTCTATTGGACACTGTACTTACAAAGATTTTGTAAATATCATTTCACCTAATTGGTAGTTTAGCAGGTAGAATAGGGAACAATGAAACATTCAGGGACGTGAGGGTAATGAGGTCGAATACTGTTGAAGGCACTCTATTTAAAATAAATGTATGTGAAACCACACTTTCTGCACTGTTGTTCAAATAAATCGTTTATGTAGTATAATATCGCTTATGTCTTAAGCATCCGAAATAATGCCATAGATTCGGTTTTAGAAAAATAGTAATCCTGAAAGCAAAACATGGAAGCATTATGTAAACCTGCTGGTGTTCCAACTGGCCCTACTAAAGTCAACGATTTACCCCTGATCCACCGAGTTTTGATGAAAACAGTAAAGAGAAAGCATGTATATTTGATAATCATACGCTGCTGTTTATTGTTGACCAGCATATGTCCCTAATGTGCACTGTGAACCGATAATGAAGCTCCAAGGAATTCACCGTTTTTTAGCAGAATTTTGTGAAAGCTCTGAAGCCAACAGGAAATTTAACCCTAACCTATATAACCATATATATTTTTGGGGGGCTATGGTAACTAGTGGAAACCCGTTTTCTGTCTACTGGGCACACGAGGAAGACCCTACTAATCAAACACATATGTAGTCGAACACAAACTATAATAGATTTTTTTATTATACAGAAACACAGAGAGGCAGAAAATACGTATATTTTAAATATGTTGTTATGATTATTGTACTTATCTTGTTCAATTGCAATTGAATTATCGATCAGTCACAGTAACTAGTTTTCGTATTTATTACATTAGTCTGTTTTATGGGGTTGCTTCTAGTGTTGTTGTTTATTTTATTACAAAATATCTCTGCTCTATGCCATATATTTGACCGTATATCTAAATGCATACATTTACCTGCAATATAGAAAATGCTCTCGAGGATTGAACGCTGTACTATGCGTTTTACACAAATGTTGGGATTTATTGTACATCCCTGGGCATTATTCCGGAAGGGATTGTTAAACGTGTTTGGGTTCTTTGTAGTGAATCAGCTGATCAGGTACTCACCTAACTATAGTAAACGTGACTGTGCGATGGGAATTGGCTTGATCAAATCAAGTTTTGCCATGTTTGTGATCATAACAAAATCATGAAGACTCCCTGCATTCGATGCTTTTTGTAATTCAGTCCTGCTCGGAGTAGACAACATATTCGTGGACGAAGGAAAACGGGTAGGTGTAAATGTTTCTTCTGGTAACCTAACGTTAGCTAGATAAATACATATTTGATTTCCTTCCCCTTTTCGACATGTTACTATTTGCTGCCGTGCTAGCAGGTTATTTGCGAATTAAAGTAAAACGAAAGCAAACGCTGCACTGGTAATGTATGTGATGGTCAGCTGAGCTCGAACTCCATGGTTGGTGATGACGACACATTGTATGTTCTCATTTGATGTTTTCCCCATAAATAGGGCCTATTTAACCGTTCAAATGGTAATAACATAATATGAGTAATGGCACAAGCTAAAACACTTTTTTTTCAAGTTATGAAAATTAGCTAGTATATATTTTATCTTCATTCTGCATTTCATCGAGTCCTTATGGTCCATTCAAATTCCCTGTCTGTTTAGGTGCACTAATGTAATAATAATGAGCCGGACCTAGTCAGACCTTGCTTGCCATATTCACCCAATTTGATCTAACTGCCACCTAACCTCCCAAAAAATGCAATCAGAATATTCCAAACGTAATAAAATGTCTACTGGCAAATTTGGCTTCTGCTATTTAGGTGATAGGCTTTATTTGTCAGGTTGTAGACTAGAAGTTACAGATGTCCTGAAACCGGTTAATTTATTACTGTCTAGAACTACACTAAACAAAAATGTAAATGAGCTGAAATAAAAGATCCAGCAACTTAGCACAGCCATTAAAGAGGAGTGGGACAACATTCCACAGGCCACAATCAACAGCCTGATAAAGCACCGCATGAGGCAAATGGTGATCACATCAGGTACTGACTGGTTTTCTGATACACGCCTAGGGTTGCAAAGGGTCAGAATCTTTCCAGTAAATTAAGTTACGCCCTGGAATTTGGGGAATTTAGCTTAAATTCATTAAAAAAAGTTAGCTTATAACAGTTAGCCTTTTTTTTGTGGGATACATGTAAGGCAATTCTAGGGCTTGTGGCATATTTTGGTTAACTATCCCCATAGAATAGAATTGCAACCCTCTGCATGCACAGTGCATTCTTCCATCACATGTGCAGTGCACTCTTTCATCACATGTACAGCTGATTCTGAAGATCTTGCACTCTAATGAGATGCTATTGAGCCCACACTACAAGAGCACAGTCACAAGGGACAACAGACACACCGGTCTACATTTTCAGAAGAGCTGAAGGCAGTCATCAATGACCTTGGACCACAGAAGGTATTTGCACTGGTGACAGACAATGCTGTGAATGTGAAGTCTGCTTGGTCTAAAGTGGAGGGGTCCTACACTCACATCACACCCATTTGCTGTGCTGCTCATGCATTGAATCTGCTCCTCAAGGCCATCATGGCACTGAACAATTGGTTGGATACACTCTACAATAGAGCCAAGGAAATTGTTAGGTATGTGAAGGGTCATCAAGTTATAGCAGCAATCTACATCACCAAGCAAAGTGAGAAGAATAAGAGCACCACATTGAAGCTGCCCAGCAACACCCATTGGGGTGGTGATGTCATAATGTTTGACAGTCTCCTGGAGGGGAAGGAGTCTCTCCAAGAAATGGCCATATCACAGTCTGTCGATATGGACAGCCCCATCAAGAGGATCTTCCTGGATGATGTATTTTGGGAGTCTGAAACCCCTGAAACCTATAGCAGTAGCCATTGCAGGGATTGAGGGAGACAATGCCATCCTGTCTCAAATCAAATCAAATTTTATTTGTCACATACACATGGTTAGCAGATGTTAATGCGAGTGTAGCTTAATGCTTGTGCTTCTAGTTCCGACAATGCAGTGATAACCAACAAGTAATCTAACTAACAATTCCAAAACTACTGTCTTATACACAGTGTAAGTCTGATGTTCAGACTCTGCTTGCAGATGTAAGAGAAGAAATTCGTACTGCCCTGCCCACTTCACTGTTGCTCCAAGCAGTTCTGAAATGAAGCCCATACACGCCGCAGCGTACATGTTGGACCCCAAGTATGCTGGCAAGAGCATCCTGTCTGGTGCAGAGATCAACAAGGCCTATGGTGTCATAACTACCGTGTCTCGCCACCTTGGCCTGGATGAGAGCGAGGTTCTTGGCAGTCTGGCGAAGTACACTTCCAAGCAAGGACTTTGGGATGGAGATACAATATGACAGTCGTGCCAACATATCTCATCAGCCACCTGGTGGAAGGGACTTTGTGGATCTGTGAATCTTTCCCCTGTTGCCTACATCATCCTCCAAATCCCACCAACATCAGCTGCCTCAGAGCACAGCTGGTCCTTGTTTGGGAACACACACACCAAAGCACAACAGGCTGACCAATACAAGGGTTGACAACTTGGTGGCCATCCGGGCAAATTTGAGGCTTTTAGAGCCTGACAACAAGCCATCCTTAACAAGGTTGGAAAGTGACAGTGAAGATGAGGCCTCAGTCTGATGTTCAAGAGGTGGACATTGAGGAGGTCCAGGGAGAAGACATGGAAGCCTGAGAGGAAGACAACCAATTTCAATTTGAAACTAAATCGGTTTATTTATTTATTTTGGAAGGCTTTAATCATTTGCAATTATGACTACTTATAAGGTAAACTGTTTCTGTTTCTGTCTCCATATGATATGGTAAATATATCCAATGCAAAAAAACATTTACATTTAAATGGTATTAATATTAATTCCGATATATTCCTATGGAACGTTTCCACCTCTGAATGTTCCCCAAAATGTGCAACCCTATCCACTCCCCAACTTCTGTGACCAACAGACACATAACTGTATTCCAAGTCAGGTGAAATCCATAGATTAGAGCCTGATGAATTTATTTAACTGTAACTCAGTAAAATCTTTGAAAATGTTGCATTTTATTTTTGTTCAGTGTAATTTTAATCTGTCAGAACAAAGCCTTTCTTTGATTGTGTTAAAATGCTTTTGCTCTACAAAATGGGTTGTTATTTCTACTTTTAACCTACTGAATGATGAACACTGAAACCACCAGACCATTTGTAAACACAAATGTATTCACCACTTGTGACTGTCTGCTGGTCCTTGTCATAACTGCTCCTGGACAGTGGACACTGATATATGCACTTTATGTCTTTCTCTGGCTTTGTTCACAGTGGGGAGCATTGAGGTGTAGGCCAGCGAAGTGCAGGAATGGATCCTCTGGGAGCACGCTCTCAGTTTGTGGAGGTACAGACTCTGTCCACCTGGGAGCGGCAGCCAGACCCTGAGGGAGAAGAGACAGAGAAGGAGTATACCGACAGCCTGGTCAGCCAGGAGGCCTTCCCCTCCCCTTTTCCCTACAGAGAGGACATCAACAGGAAGATAGTGCTCTAGTGAGTATGCACACTGACTGGACCTCTATCTCTAATACCACTTCCCTATCATTTGGTCTCTCTTTTGCTCTCTCGCATTCTCTTTTTCTTTATCTCGGGGGTCACTCATTTTCTCATACGTTCATAATCGTCAAACTCTTATCAAATGCCTTTGTTGACAGCAATAAGGTCTCTCAAGTTGAATCCCTGGCTTCTTGTGCCTTGTGATTCTGTTATTGCTCCATGCACCTCTCTCTCTCTCTCTCTCTCTCTCTCTCTCCACATGGGCATTCTAGACCCTACCTCATAGATCCTCTTTGTGGAGCGAGGCTGAGCACATGATGTGTCCAGAGGTTCCACTAGTAGGAGTCTCTCAGTAAGACCTTTGTACCCAGGTGGCCTCAAGCCCTCTTCACATTCCTGCTGTTGTTAAAGGAACAGACTGGACTGAACTACGGCCTTTTTACACAAGTCTTAGGAAAATCACTTTTCTGTTCCTGATTTGTCAGCATTTTCAGGACTTGACACAGTGTCTTGATTGACTTGCACTCCCTTTGCACAAGGATCAACAACGATCACCCCAAGTGCAGGGGTTAAAGTGTTCCGTCACTGCGATGGATTTTCATCATATGGATTTTTTGTGAAGATTTATTTTGTTAGGATCTATGTATTTTTTTTCAATTGAAAAGGACTGGGATTGGTCAAACATTTAATACATGTACAAAATGATCCTTTTTTCCTAAAGGTATGATGGTCATTACTTCTTTTTTTACATGAAAGGGGTGCTTAACTTGGCCCCGCAGACAATCGATCTGAGCTCGACTTAAGTTTCATTCATGGGGTTTATTTTTGCTTTAACCCCTGCAGGTGTGTACAACAAGGCTTGATCACAGCCAACCATTTTGAAGTCGTACTGCTGTGATTATGCCGATGTAGTGAGGAATAAATCATTATGACCTGTCCATTGGCTGTTTGCAAGCTCCAGCATTTAAGTGAAGTGAAACCTCACTGTAAACCTGATCGTGCGTCTTCTTTTCTTTTTCAGTAGCTCGGCTGTCTACTGATGTGCACTCCAGTGTCGAGGTTGTCATAGGCTTATTTCTCAATGACTGAAGATTAAGGATGTCATGACTCAGTACCAACTTAACTGCTTGAGTAGTTCCCCTTTTAGAGTTTGACAAAGCAGGGCTATTTTACACGGAGCACGTGTGCGCCTAAGTTGAAAAATGTAAATGCACACAAAGCAATTTAGGAGCAAAGTGACAAATATTTGAGGTGTTATAGCTAGAATCCTTCATTTTTCTAGGCACACTGGTGCTCCTAAATACAAATTCCAGGTCGCACAGTAAAATATTTAGGCGCATAAGTGAGTTAAATGGTCGCACTGTAGAGCCCTGCAAAGCCCTGTGGGCAGGATCTTAACTCAGTAAACACACCTGTAGTCAAACTTACTGTTGTGTAAATCATCCATGAATGTCAAAGAGATACGCAAGCTCCAACCTCATACTGTACGACAAATACAGAGTTAAAATATCTAACCCTCTTTCTTTCTGCTGTCTCCTCTCAAGTAATGGCGACGTGGCCCTGCTGAACTGCACAGCGATTGTCAACACGAGTAACGAGACTCTGACAGACAAAAACCCCATCTCTGAGAGCATCCTCTTACACGCTGGGCCTGAGCTTCGAGATGAGCTGCTCAAACTGAACGGTAGGGGGCACCACTGAGTTATCAGGTCAAGGACAACATGCACAAAACAAGATGTTTTGACATGGATTAGGTACTATATCAACTTGATCAATCAGAATGCTTATTTTCGTTGTCCAACTTCTCCTATTGGTTTGTGTCTACTGAAAATGACCTTGTGTTATGCTGTCAAAATTAATGTAATGTGTTAACATCATGTGCGCACTGGAGACAAACACATTACTGCCAGCTTTTTATACCACTTGCTAATATTCAAACGGGGGGTGTTAGATTGGGTCTTGTTGCTGTGTGTGTTGCTATGCAAATCCCTTTCAAGGCTGTGTTCATGGTGAAGAATGTTATATTTGTGTGTTCTGTGTGGGATATACTCTTGTATTACCTGTATGTGTGTATTCATGTGTATGTGTTTATCCACAGGATGTCGGACAGGCGAGGCGAAAATGACCAAAGGCTTTAACCTAGCGGCACGCTTTATTATCCACACGGTGGGCCCCAAGTACAAAGCCAAGTACAGGACGGCTGCTGAGAGCTCACTGTACAGCTGCTATAGGAATGTAATGCAGCTCGCCAAGTAAGACATTAACTCATCATTAGTCTACATGAGGTTGGGGAAGGTTTTTTAGACATTGCATAAGTACAACACATTGTTCTATGTGTTCCACCTCGTGTTCATTTGGCATTCCGTTAGATGTGACTGGGACAGCAGGCCTGCTGATTACATCACAGCTTGTTCACACAGTGTTTACTCCCCACATAACACGTCTGTGTGGAGCGCGAGGTGCTCCCTTACTGCCCATTAACCTCATGTTTTTTGTAAAAACAATTTACTGTGTTTGTGGTGTGTACTGTACTATCAATTGAATGGGGTTTGTGGTGTGTACTGTTAGTATGTGGGGTTGTGTGAGAGCTGATGTTTGTGTCTTTGCAGAGAGCAGGCCATGGCATCTGTGGCCTTCTGTGTGGTAAACACAACTAAGAGAGGATACGCACTAGAGGACGCCACACACATCGCCTTCAGTAAGACACGCACACATTCACTAATAATGATCTCTCATACAGTAGCGTACCCTACACCATGTCACATCATTTTAAGTAGCTCATATGTGGCTTTGAACTATTATTTATTTGTTAGACATTTTGCAGGATGAAATCTCTTGATGCAACATCTCGTTTTCAAGAATATCCTATTGAAATAAACTAAAACAAACAAACAATACTTAGAAAAAATAATATGGCAACTACTAACAATAACAATTAACTAATAATATTTTATTAAACTTACATTAACAGCAAATTAAAAGTTGTAGATCTACAACTAATAAAAACTACTGCTACAAATATCAATTCAACTGCTACAACTACCAATACACCTACCAATACACCCCCCCCTCCAAGGGGTGTAGAGAACATTTAGCATTTTTATACATTTCATGCAATTCTACTCATTTTTCCATTGGGTGGAGAGAAAAATATACTGGGTACATATATTTATTTTTGTCTTTTGGAAATTGGCTGCCAGTTTCCCATCCCTGACATGTGTATATATGCATGCATGCATACAAATACAGACCAAAAATACATTTAAAAAACGCAACATGTAAAGTGTTGGTCCCATATTTCATGAGCTGAAGTAAAAGATCCCATAAATGTTCCATATGCACAAAAAGTTTCTCTCAAATGTTGTGCACAAATGTGTTTAAATACCTGTTAGTGAGTATTTCTCCTTTGCCAAGATACTCTGTCCACCTGACAGGTGTGGCATATCAAGAATCTGATTAAACAGCATGATCATCACACAGGTGCACCTTGTGCTGGGGACAATAAAAAGGCCACTCTAAAATGTGCAGTTTTGTCACACAACACAATGCAACAGCTGTCTCACGTTTTGAGGGCGTGTGCAATTGACATGCTGACTGCAGGAATGTCCACCAGAGCTGTTGCCAGAGAATTTAATGTTCATTTCTCTACCATAAGCTGCCTACAGCATCGTTTTTAAGAGAATTTGGCATTATGTCCAACCGGCTCACATCCGCAGACCACATGTAACCACGCCAGCCCAGGGCCCCTCCACATCCGGCTTCTTTACCTGTGGGATCATCTGATACCAGCCTCCCGGACAGATAATGAAACTGCGGAGTATTTCTGTTTATTTAAATGGACTGGTTTCCTTATATGAACTTGTTGAAAAGATTGTTGCATGTTGCGTTTTGAATTTTTGGTATGTGTATATATATATGTGTGTGTGTATAGATACACAAATCTCCACATGGTGATGTTTTTGTTAGTTAAAAACAGTTTGTTCTTCGCATTTAAAAAAGGGCTTTCTTATATTAATTCAGTAATTATTAATGTACTGATGTCTATATGTAAATGATTCTAGTCAGTTTGTATCTGAAGGTCTTCTGCCGATCTCATGAAGTACCCTTAGCATTTGTAAATGGTGCTGTTGTCGAAAGCAGTACTGTGATTCTTGTATCGTTAGGTGTTCCTTAATATATAAACAGGGGCATTTTTTAAGTTGATTTCAAAATAAATTGGTACCAATGCAGTTGTCTTCTGTTTGAATAAGTGATTCATACATTGTTTAATGATGTTTCTTATAATTGCATCCAATAATGAATCGGCAAAGATATGTTATAAATTAAATCTAATTCGCAAAGTAAGGTCTTGGTTGTGTTTTGGTAGATGATGTCACCATAGTCTATGATAGGATGCAGCATTCCGGTTACTAAGGTCTTTTAAATGGATATAGGAATACAATTAATAGGTCTGTATAGTAAACAAAGCTAATAGTTAACTGTTTTTCTAATATAATCAATATGCTTTCCAAAAGATTCAGAATCAATACTTAATCCCAGATATTTCAAACAATCAACACTTTCCAGCCTTGCAACTATTCATACTGGCATGATGTTTCATAACTCATCCATGACCCCTGACCTATGTAAAACATATGACTGCGTCTCTGGAGTGTGTAACTGTTGTTTTTTTGCAGGAACGGTCCGCAGGTTTCTCGAGAACCATGGAAAGAGCATAGAGATGGTGGTGTTCGCTGTGACGGATATGGAAGAGGTGTGTTCTTATATTCTTCTCTGCACATACCTTCGATGTTTTACACATTCCAAGGTTTATGTGCACATAAATGTACTGGCTTATTCTTAGGGCAACCAACATTTTCTGTAGTGTAACAGAACTCAAGGTAATGTTTGGAGCTGTGTTTCGAAGGCCATGTTTCCATGGTTTATTGTGATTATTCACTAATTTGTTATTCGTAGAGAACGTAAAATAATTCAAAGATGACATGAGTGTTCCAGTGTGAGGTAATTATTCCTGTCAAAAGAGGGCAGACACAACAGACCAACTATTTTATTGATAAGGAGTACGTTTATTATTTTTATATCAGTCTGGGGATTTGTGTTATACTGCATGTGCTGTCTATTTTATGGTATTATTTTTTTATGTTTGTATAACATTTGTTTTTGTATATGTGTCTTAGCCTACATACAGGAAGCTGCTTCCTCTCTACTACCCTCGTTCTGAGGAAGAGGAGCGCGCCAGCCTGCCCCTAATCCCTGCTGACATTGGCAACTCGGAGGGTGAGCCTGTCGTCCCAGAGAGACAGATCCGCATCGCTGAGAAACCAGGCAGTCTGGAAGGTAAGACTACATTTCCCACAACCCACTAGGTGCGACTCATCTCCTAGCTGCAAAACTGAACATGGTTTCAATGTTTATCATAGTACATAGTAACATCTTCCATTCCATGTACAATACCAGTCAAAAGTTTGGACACCTACTTATTCAAGGCTTTTTCTTTATTTGACTATTTTCTACATTATAGAATAACAGTGATGACATCAAAACTATGAAATAACACGTATGGAATCATGTAGTTAGCAAAAAAGTGTTGTTGCTGAGCACTTGCTTTTCCTTCACTCTGCGGTTCACCTCATCCCAAATTCAAAGTTCTTGACATTTTCTGTATTGACTGACCTTCATGTCTTAACGTAATGATGGGCTGTCGTTTCTCTTTGCTTGTTGGAGCTGTTCTTGACATAATATGGACTTGGTCTTTTACCAAATAGGGCCATCTTCTGTATACTACCCACTAACTTGTCACAAAACAACTGATTGGCTCAAATGCATTAAGAAGGAAAGAAATTCCACAAATTAACTTCTAACAAGGCACCCCTGTTAATTGAAATGCATTCTATGAAGCTGGTTGAGAGAATGCAAAGCTGCTGTCAAGGCAAAGGGTTGTTACTTTGAAGAATCTTAAATATAAAATGGTGATAATAGACCTGCTGCCACCAGCAGTCCTGTGCAGCAGCTGTAGTTCCAGGAGTCTGAACAGAACTAGCTAGTGCTGCCTAGTTTAGGTTCTGTGTCCATGGAGAAACACTCAGTGGACATAGGATAAGAATGCAGGAGGATCTGTCATAGTCTAGTCAGTGGAACATCTCAGTCATATCCTCAACGGTGCGAGCACACACACAACACATACCGAGTGAGGGATCTTACGTCAGATTGGAAGGCATTAGGAGCCATCTAATTGTTAAATTAAGCATGTCTTCCTGTTGATTAATATTTTCCAATGAGCAGGTGCAGTAACTGCAGAAAGGAGGGCATACGGTGCCTTCGGAATGTATTCAGACCCGTTGACTTTTTCCACATTGTTACAGCCTTATTCTAAAATGCATTAAATACAATGAAAAAGTGAAAACAGGTTGTTAGAAATGTTATCAAATGTATAAAAAAAATATTTAAACGAAATAATTTATGTAAATAAGTATTCAGACCCTTTGCTATGAGACTCAAAGTTGAGCTCAGGTGCATCCTGTTTTCATTGATCATCCTTGAGATGTTTCTATAACTTGATTGGAATCCACCTGTAGTAAATTTAATTGATTTGACATGATTTGGAAAGGCACACACCTGTCTATATAAGGTTCCACAGTTGACAGTGCATGTCAGAGCAAAAACTAAGCCATGAGGTCGAAGGAATTGTCCATAGAGCTCCAAGACAGGATCGTGTCAAGACACAGATCTGGGGAAGGGTATGAAATCATTTCTGCAGCATTTGAAGGTCCCTAAGAACATAGTGGCCTCCATCATTCTTAAATGGAAGAAATTTGAAACCACCAAGACTCTTCCTAGAGCTGGCCGTCCGGCCAAACTGAGCAATCAGGGGAGAAGGTTCTTGGTCAGGGAGGTGACCAAGATTCCGATGGTCACTCTGACAGAGCTCCAGATTTGCTGTGGAGATGTGAGAACCTTCCAGAAGGACAATCATCTCTGCAGAACTCCACCAATCAGGCCTTTATGGTAGAGTGGCTAGACGGAAGCCAAAAGGCACCTAAAGACTCTCAGACCATGAGAAACAAGATTCTCTGGTCTGATGAAACCAAGATTGAACTCTTTGGCCTGAATGCCAAGCATCACGTCTGGAGGATACCTGGCACCATCCCTACGGTGAAGTATGGTGGTGGCAGCATCATGCTGTGGGGATGTTTTCCAGTGGCAGGGACTGGGAGACTAGTCAGGATCAAGGGAAAGATTAACGCAGCAAAGTACAGAGAGATCCTTGATGAAAACCTGCTCCAGAGTGCTCAGGACCTCAGACTGGGAGCAAAAGTTCACCCTCCAACAAGACAACGACAATTGCCAAGACAACACAGGAGTGGCTTCGGAACAAGTCTCTGAATGTCCTTGAGCGGCCCAGCCAGAGCCTGGACTTGAACTCGAACAAACATATCGTAAGAGTAGAGGTCGACCGATTATGATATTTCAACGCCGATACCAATTATTGGAGGACCAAAAAAAGCCGATACCGATTAATCGTACGATTTTAATAAAAATTATTTTATTTTTTTTGTACTTTACGATAAATAAAAATATTTAAAACTTTATTTTTTAAATTTGTAATAATGATCATTACAACAATACTGAAAGTGTTAATTAACTTATTATAATACATCAATCAAATCTATTTAGCCACAAGTAAATAATGAAACATGTTCAATTTGGTTTAAATAATGCAAAAACAAAGTGGAGAAGAAAGTAAAAGTGCAGTATGTGCCATGTAAAAAAAGCTAACGTTTAAGTTCCTTGCTCAGAACATGAGAACATATGAAAGCTGGTGGTTCCTTTTAACATGAGTCTTCAATATTCCCAGGTACGAAGTTTTATTATAGGAATTATAGGACTATTTCTCTCCTATACCATTTGTATTTCATATACCTTTGACTATTGGATATTCTTATAGGCACTTTAGTATTGCCTGTGTAACAGTATAGCTTCCGTCCCTCTCCTCGCCCCTACCTGGGCTCGAACCAGGAACACATCGACAACATCCACCCTTGAAGCATTGTTACCCATCGCTCCACAAAAGCTGTGGCCCTTGCAGAGCAAGGGGAACAACTACTCCGTCTCAGAGCGAGTGACGTTTGAAACACTATTAGCGCACACCCCACTAACTAGCTAGCACCCCGCTAACTAGCTAGCCATTTCACATCGGTTACACCAGCCTAATCTCGAGAGTTGATATGCTTGACATCATAAACAGCTTAATGCTTGAAGCACAGCGAAGAGCTGCTGGCAAATGCACGAAAGTGCTGTTTGAATGAATGCTTACGAGCCTGCTGCTGCCTACCACCGCTCAGGCAGACTGCTCTATCAAATCATAGACTTAATTATAACATAACACACAGAAATATGAGCCTTTGGTCATTAATTTGGTCGAATCCGGAAACTATCATTTCGAAAACAAAACATTTATTCTTTCAGTGAAATACGGAACCGTTCTGTATTTTATCTAACGGATGGCATCCCTAAGTCTAAATATTGCTGTTACATTTTACAACCTTCAATGTTATGTCATAATTATGTACAATTCTGGCAAATTAATTACGGTCTTTGTTAGGAATAAATAGCCTTCACACAGTTCCCAACGAGCCAGACGGCCCAAACTGCTGCATATAACCCGACTGCTTGCACGGAACACAAGAGAAGTTACACAATTTCCCTAGTTATAAGAAATTCATGTTAGCAGGCAATATGAACTAAATATGCAGGTTTAAAAATATATACTTGTGTATTGATTTTAAAGAAAGGTATTGATGGTAATGGGTAGGTACACATTGGTGTAACGACAGTGCTTTTACCGCGAATGCGCTTGTTAAATCATCACCCGTTTGTCAAAGTAGGCTGTGATTCGATGAGAAATTAAGTAACAGACACTGCATCAATTATATGCAAAGGAGGACATGCTAGATAACTACACATGGTTGATGATATTACTAGTTTAACTAGTGATTATGTTAAGATTGATTGTTTTTAATAAGGTAAGTTTAATGCTAGCTAGCAACTTACCTTGGTTTCTTGCTGCCCTCACGTAACAGGTAGTCAGCCTGCCACGCAGGCTCCCCGTGGAGTGCAATGTGGTTAGAGCGTTGAACTAGTAACCGGAAGGTTGCATAAACGAATCCCCGAGCTGACAAGGTAAAACATCTGTTGTTCTGCCCCTGAACAAGGCAGTTAACCCACCAGGCCGTCATTGAAAATAAGAATGTGTTCTTAAGCTTTATTTTGGTGTATTGCACTTGTGATTTTATGAAAGTTAAATATTTCTAATAATTTAACTTGAATTTCACGCTCTGCAATTTCACCGGATGTTGTCGAGTGGAACGTCTAGCCGTAACAGGTTTTAACTGACATGCATAGTTAAATAAAGGTGTAAATTGATATGAAAACTTGAAATCGGCCCTAATTAATCGGCCATTCCGATTAATTGGTCGACCTCTACTGGAGAGACCTGAAAATAGCTGTGCAGCAACGCTCCCCATCCAATCTTACAGAGCTTGATAATATCTGCAGAGAAGAATGGGAGAAACTCCACAAATACAGGTGTTTATAAATTTAGCAAAAATGTTTTTTTTAACTGTTTTTTTGCTTTGTCACTATGGGGTATTGTGTGTAGATTGATGGGGGGGGAACAATACATTTTAGAATAAGGCTGGAACATAACAAAAGGCACTGTATGTCTTCAATAAAGGAATCCAAGATGGCCTCCCTCTTGTTTTTTGGGGTGTTGAATATGTTTCTCTTTCAGTAAGGGTGTTTTTTAAATATTTTTTTTATATGTGTTTGTGTACTGAACTATAGTGCTGAACTAAATGTTTGTTAATATCAAGATTGTGTGTGTACCTCTTTTTTTAATGACTGTTGTCCATATGGAGCTCCAGACCCAGAGGTGTTGATCCAAGACAAACAGGCTGTGTGTGGGTCAGGCCCAATGACAAACACTGGAATCAATATACACATATTCTGCCTAATCCAGCGGGGCCACGGATGAGCTGCTTCTCTTGCCTTGGGCTGGATGGCTCAGGACTGGGAGGAAAGCCCAAGGTCTAGACACTAGACAATTTAAATAAACACACAGAAGAGACCGGCCCGGTTTCACAAGCAGTGAACATGTGAAGTGTGATGTTTCATGCTTATTTTGTGTGTTTGTGTGGCTTTTCACAGCAGTGCTTTGAAAGATTATATTTGTTGATATAACATTGAGGGAGAGTATTTATGTATTTTAGAGTTGGAAGTAGTTTCATAGAATGTGTCTGTGTGTACTGGGTAGATGACTGTGAGGAGGAGACTCTGGACTCAGACCTGGGTCAGGTGGGGAATCATGCGTTTGCCCGGATGGAGGGAGATGTGGACAAACAGCGCAAACTCATCCTGCAGGGCCAGCTGTCTGACGCAACCATCCACAAACAGCACCAGAGAAAGTGAGTCTAACACAACTTGTAAACACATGGGCAGTATTTCTGTTACATGTATTTGAAATACGTATTTGAATTACTTCTGAGTGTTTTGTATGTTGTATTTCACTGAGCTGAACTACACTCCAATGTATTATGTAACAAGATACTTTCGAAAGCTGTAATTTGTATTTTCAAAATACAATTCTATACCATTTATTTTATAGTGGTTCACAATTGTATGGCCCCTTTTCTCCCTGCATTGGTAACAAAAGTCTGATGATGGCACTGGTGTAATACAAGTGTCTGCTAAATTAACTAAATGTATATGTAAAAATGAACAATTGCCAAGTATGCTGAGTAGAATTCTAATGAGCTACCCACGGAACAAGGCCAATGGCAATACCCAGTGTGCTTTGCAGTTGTTCATTTTCACATTTACATTTTGGTCATTTAGCAGACACTCTTCTCCAGTGCATTCAACGAAGGTAGACAAACGACAACATTTCAGTCATAGCACGTAATACGTTTCTGTAACCGTTACTGAGAATGTTGTTTCTGTTCAGCCGGCTACTTGCAAATGTATTTTAAAATACAAAACACATGTATTTTAATTAAATACAGTACTTTTATTTTGATACATTGGTCTTTAGGGTATGCATCCTATACCCTAGTTTTACCAACATTTACAGTACACCCTTAGCC
Organism: Oncorhynchus keta; assembly: GCF_023373465.1. Classification (NCBI taxonomy): domain Eukaryota; kingdom Metazoa; phylum Chordata; class Actinopteri; order Salmoniformes; family Salmonidae; genus Oncorhynchus; species Oncorhynchus keta. Next base: position 20,964,222 of record NC_068454.1, on the reverse strand, counting down.
AGTACAATACTGAGTGTTGACATAATGTGTTATAACATCTCCTGTTGTTGCAGTTATAACCGTTGGTTATGTCGAGCCAGGGCAGAGGACTTGTCTGACATAGCAGCACTGAAAGCCTTATATCAAACTGGTAAGTTGGGAGAGTGTGAGTTCGTGCGTGGTTTTCTCTGTGTTTGTTCTCATTTACAGCAATGACCTGGGGAATAGTTACAGGCGAGAGGAGGGGGATGAATGAGCCAATTGTAAGCTGGAGATGATTAAGTGACCGTGATGGTATGAGGGACAACTTGGGAATTTAGCCAGGACACCGGGGTTAACACCCCTCCTCTTACGATAAGTGCTATGGGATCTTTAATGACCTCAGAGTCAGGACACCCGTTTAAAGTCTCATCCGAAAGACTGCACCCTACACAGGGAAGTGTCCCCAATCACTGCCCTGGGGCATTGGGATATTTTTTAGACCAGAGGAAAGAGTGCCTCCTACTGGCCCTCCAACACCACTTCCAGCAGCTTCTGGTCTCCCATCCAGGGACTGACCAGGACCAACCCTATGCATTTCCTTAGACCACTGCACCACTCAGGATCTCCTGCTCTCCCTCTTTATCTTACTGTCTCTTGCCTCATTCTCTCTGTTCCCACGCTTTCATTTGGTTTCATTTAGTTATTTGGTTCATTCGTTTGTATTTATTTTTCAGCGATGGCGATTTATAAAGAGGGGCTCATAACACCCTCCTGTTTCAGTGTGTGTAATTGTTCCATGTATCCTCTAGGAGGCAGTGTAGTAACACTGGCAAGCCACTGGTCCATGTGTGTGTGTGTTCCCACAGGTGTTGACATGTGTGGCAGGACGGTGATGGTTCTTGTTGGCAGAAATATTCCTGTGACCCTCATCGACATGGAAAAGGTACCAGGCCTCATTCGCAGGCAAGATCATGAACGTTACAGTTTTAGTGGTGCAATAGAATACAGATGAATGTTGTTGCTCTGTGTGAAAGCCTTGACCGCTCCACCACGTGTGTCTCCACTGCAGGCCCTGCTGTACTTCATCCATGTCATGGACCACATCACAGTGAAGGAGTATGCAGTGGTTTACTTCCACACTCTGACCGGAGAACACAACCATCTGGACTCTGAATTCCTTAAGAAGCTCTATGAGATTGTAGATGCCAAGTAAGACACGTACACCATGCGTTTTATTGATTTAGTGAGGCGAGAGAGAGCTAGATTAACTGAAGGCTATAGAGACAATTAGACTGTTTGTTACCAGATACGATGTGCGAATCAAATCTGAACGCGTGAGATGGAACTGGTCTTCAGCAAGTCCTTTCCATGAATGAGGTTTTACCATGAAATTGTTATGGGCTCTATGAACTGTCAGTTGTAGTTTGTTCCTTAGAGAGTACAGTTGGCTCATCCTCCAGTAAGACCGGAGTTTCATTTCATTGACCAGTGCTGGTTTATCACCTTTTTGTATAGCATCCAAGTTTATTGTTCACACTACCAAGGAGCTCGGAGAAGGTTCCCAGAAAGCGTTGGCAGTAATGGCAGTTCCCAGAAAGCGTTGGCAGTAATGGCAGTGAGGCGCCCAAAATCTGAGACGCTAACATTACGAAAGCATTAGCATTTCCTGCCAGCGCTACAACCTTCACTGAACAAACAGCCTGTTGCAGACAACAATCAGCCATGAGTGAACTTTATGTGCAATTGAAGAAAACGGCATCAGGTTCTGTGTGACTTAAAAGAAATGTCCCTTCCTCTGTGACAAGACTAAGAAAAGCACCATACACTGAGCAGTACCAATGTCAACACTATACAACCCTGACCTCTTGTGTCGCACTGGACTGGAGCTGAAAACCACATACTGCCAATGAATACTAGATGGCTTCTCACCCTCAACACTATAGCCGTAAATAAGGCAGCACCACTCACACCCACAGTATCTCCTCAGCAGTGGGCAGTTTCACCCAGTCATTCTGAGAAATCTAGAGGGAGATATAGACTGTCAGCCTCTGGACATACCACATAACTTATTTTGTGACAACGGAGATTCCAGTCTTTGAAGCTAGTTTTTGTCGTCATTGAAAAATCTTTTGGGGGTTATATCTAGTGTTCCTATGATCTAACGGAAAGTCATCGGGGCGGCAGCGTAGCCTAGTGGTTAGAGCGTTGGACTAGTAACTGGAAGATTGCGAGTTCAAACCCCCGAGCTGACAAGGTACAAATCTGTCGTTCTGCCCCTGAACAGGCAGTTAACCCACTGTTCCCAGGCCGTCATTGAAAATAAGAATCTGTTCTTAACTGACTTGCCTGGTTAAATAAAGGTAAAATTAAAAAATTAAATCTCACTTATTAGTAGATCAACCGAGTTCATCAAATCAAAAGTATTTATATAGCCCTTCGTACATCAGCTTATATCTCAAAGTGCTGTACAGAAACCCAGCCTAAAACCCCAAACAGCAAGCAATGCAGGTGTAGAAGCACAGTGGATAGGAAAAACTCCCTAGGAAGAAACCTAGAGAGGAACCAGGCTATGTGGGGCCCCCACACCACTAGAGGGATCTCTTCAACCACCAACTTACCATCCTGAGACGAGGCCGAGTATAGCCCACAAAGATTTCCGCCACGGCACAACCCAATTGGGGGTGCCAACCCAGACAGGAAGATCACATCAGTGACTCAACCCACTCAAGTGACGCACCCCTCCTAGGGATGTTTACACCAATAATAACATGTTTGTTAGCTCTTGGCACCACTGACTTCTTTTCCCAAGCATTGTGATGAGCAAGCTGTGAGCCATGAGAGAAACCTTGTGATCCCCATGAGAGAAACCTTGTGATCCCCATGAGAGAAACCTTGTGATCCCCATGAGAGAAACCTTGTGATCCCCATGAGAGAAACCTTGTGATCCCCATGAGAGAAACCTTGTGATCCCCATGAGAGAAACCTTGTGATCCCCATGAGAGAAACCTTGTGATCTCCATGAGAGAATCCCTGCGGCCCCATGAGAGAATCCCTGCAGCCCCTTTAAGAGAATGCTCTAGACCAGGGTTTCCCAAACTTTGTCCTGGGGCCCCCCCTGGGTGCAAGTTTTGGTTTTGTCCTATCACTACACAGCTGATTGAAATAATCAAAGCTCGATGATGAGTTGGTCATTTGAATCAGCTGTGTAGTGTTAGGGCAAAAAACAAAATGTGCACCCAGGGGGGGGCCCAGGACCGGGTTTGGGAAACCCTGGTCTAGACCAATAAAAAGGACAGACTACAATAGGAACTCTGTTTTGGTCATCTCTTTGGAGTTGGCTTTTGGACTTAGCAGAGATCTGTTTTGGAAATGACTAGGCCTAGACCCAAGAAGAGAACCTCAAGAACCTGTCTGGCAGGGGGATGAGGGAGTGAGAGGCTGTTCCACTATGGCGACAGATGGGTCAAACAAGGTCATAGTCTACCTTCCTGTGGTGTCTTCTAGGTCTCTCAGAACACTGAGGAAACTGGTTAAATGGTTATTTGCTTGGTGCGGGTTTCTCAAGTGCCCTATAAGCCCGTACTGGCTGTGGGGGGTTACTGTGAACACTGTGTACTTCCAAAAGATGGTTCCATTTCATATAATGTGGAACAAACCCATGTAATTACATGGTACCTTACATAGGCAGGTTTAGTGTATTGATATTGCAAGTACATCGGTAGTCCATGGTGTGGGAAAGGGTTGTGTGTTTCTGTGCTCTTGGATGGCCTTGTGGCATTTTTTTGGGGGCAGTACCATGTGCCTTGGTCTGGGAGAACTGCTACATTTGGACGTTTGTCTGTTTTGTAAAAATGCACTCTTTTCTTTCAGGACATATTTTCAATTTTTATGTTGCTGTTTTTTTTCTCAATTAGCACAAATATAAGTACGTTAGAATAATAATGACAACTATGTAACATGCTAGCCAATAGTGATGTGTCAGTGAATTAATTCTGTAGTTCTGGGCAGCCTCCGAGAATAACATCAATTTATACGCTGATTCGGTGAGTGAGTTTATAAGGAAGCGCTTTGGATATGTTGTACCCACTGTGACTATTAAAACATACCTTAACCAGAAACAGTGGATACTGAAAGCACGAACCACTGCATTTAACCATGGAAAGATGACTGGGAATATGGCTGAATATAAACAGTGTAGTTATTCCCTCCACAAGGCAATTGAACAAGCAAAATGTCGGTATAAGGACAAAGTGGAGTCTCAATTCAAGGGCTCAGACACGAGATGTAGGTGGCAGGGTCTACAGACAATTTTTTATTTTATTTTTATTTGACCTTTATTTAACCATGTAGGCAAGTTGAGAACAAGTTCTCATTTACAATTGCGACCTGGCCAAGATAAAGCAACGCAGTTTGACATATACAACGACACAGAGTTACACATGGAGTAAAACAAACATACAGTCAATAATACAGTATAAACAAGTCTATATTCACAAGTTCTATCTTGTCTGAAAATGTTGTAGTTTGGGATGAAAATTTCAGAATTTTTGGTGGTCTTCCTAAGCCAGGATTCAGACACAGCTAGAACATCCGGGTTGGCAGAGTGTGCTAAAGCAGTGAATAAAACAAACTTAGGGAGGAGGCTTCTAATGTTAACATGCATGAAACCAAGGCTATTACGGTTACAGAAGTCATCAAAAGAGAGCGCCTGGGGAATAGGAGTGGAGCTAGGCACTGCAGGGCCTGGATTCACCTCTACATCGCCAGAGGAACAGAGGAGGAGTAGGATAAAAGCAATAAGAATTGGTCGTCTAGAACGTCTGGAACAGAGTGTAAAAGGAGGTTTCTGGGGGCGATAAAATAGCTTCAAGGTATAATGTACAGACAAAGGTATGGTAGGATGTGAATACAGTGGAGGTAAACCTAGGTATTGAGTGATGATGAGAGAGATATTGTCTCTAGAAACATCATTGAAACCAGGAGATGTCATCGCATGTGTGGGTGGTGGAACTAATAGGTTGGATAAGGTATAGTGAGCAGGACTAGAGGCTCTACAGTGAAATAAGCCAATAAACACTAACCAGAACAGCAATGGACAAGGCATATTGACATTCAGGAGAGGCATGCTTAGTCGAGTGATCAAAAGGGTCCAGTGAGTAGTGAGGTTGGTTGGGGTCACAAGCGATTTAGACAGCTAGCCGGGCCATCGGTAGAAAGCTAGCATAGGATGGAGGTCTGTTATTAGCCACCTCGTGCGTTTCCGTCGGTAGGATTAGTGGGGTTCCGTGTGGTAGAGGGGATGAATCCAATTCGCAAAAAAAAACTATAGATATAGTTATAGAGGCCCAAGGGAAAAAAATAATAATAATTGACCGATCGGTCTATTTAGATAGCAGCCGATAAGACAGCTAACGGTTAGCGGACTGCAGATGGGCGTTCAGGTAACGCTGCGACGGAGGAGCCAGCCGGATAACTCCCTCGGGTAGATTAACGTCGGTAGTCCAGTTGTGAAGGCCCGGTGGGGCTCCGCGTTGGCAGTAAAACGGGTCCGGATAGGTGATTGTAGCCCAGGAGTGACTGATGGAACTCTTCAGCTGGCTAGCTCCGGAATAATTGATGTTTGCTCCGGAATCGACGAAAGCCAACAGTCACACGGATAGCAGCTAGCTAGCTGCAAGATCCAGGTATAAATGTCCAGAGTTAGCGGTTGAAATCCGGGGACATGGAGTGAAAAATAGGTCAGGTATGTTCCGAGCCGCGCCGTACAAAACTGGCGATAGATTTTCGAGCTAAAGGATAGCTGATGACCACAAATCGTGGTTAGCTGAATACTAACGATTAGCCAGTAAAGAAGCTAACTAGCTTCTGATTAGCTTCTGATTAGCTTCTGATTAGCTTCTGATTAGCTTCTGATTAGCTTCAGGCTAGCTTCAGGATTAGCTTCTGGTTAGCTTCTATGGACGATTACAGATTTGAGGTAAATAATACTTTTTAAAAATATATATAAATTGGTGAGGCGGGTTGCAGGATAGTGTTTTGAAGATGAGTTTATGGAAAATAAAAAAAGATATATAAAAAGGTATGCGAAGAAAGTTGTAAATATATATATATATATAATATATACGGGACACAACAAGACGAGGACAAAAGCCGTCTGAACTGCTATGCCATCTTGGAGCGATGGCATGGCAGTGAAGGACTACAAAAAGAAACCCAGCCACGTTACGGACACCGACGTCTTGCTTCCAGTCAAACTAAACACCTTCTTTGCCCGCTTTGACGATAATACAGTGCCACCAACGCGGCCTGCTAGCAAGGACTGCGGGCCTCCCTTCTCCTTGGCCGACGTAAGTAAGACGTGTTAACCCTCGCAAGGCTGCCGGCCCAGACGGCATTCCTAGCTGCGTCCTCAGAGCATGCGCAGACCAGCTGGCTGGTGTGTTTACGGACATATTCAATTTCTCTCTATCCCAGTCTGCTGTCCCCACATGCTTCAAGATGGCCACCATTGTTCCTGTACCCAAGAAGGCATAGCTAACTGAACTAAATGACTATCGCCCCGTAGCACTCACTTCTGTCACCATGAAGTGCTTTGAGAGACTAATCAAGGATCATATCACCTCCACCTTACCTGACACCCGATGTTAATCGACAACAGGTCAGCATTCAACACCATAGTACCCTCCAAGCTCATTAAGCTTGAGGCCCTGGGTCTCAACCCTGCCCTGTGCAATTGGGTCATGAACTTTCTGACTGGTGGCCCCCCAGGTGGTGAAGGTCGGAAACATCACCTCCACTTCGCTGATCCTCAACACTGGAGCCCCACAAGGGTGCATGTTCAGCCCCCTCCTGTACCCCTGTTCACCCATGACTGCATGGTCATGCACACCTCCAACTCAATCATCAAGTTTGTAGGTGACACAACAGTCGTGGGCTTGATTACCAACAACGACGAAGAGACAGCCTATGGGTAGGAGGTGAGGGCACTCTGAGTGTGGTGTCAGGAAAACAACCTCTCGCTCCTCAATCTCAACAAAACAAAGGAGATTATTGTGTACTTCAGGGAACAGCAGAGGGAGCACCCCCCTGTCCACATCGACGGAACAGTAGTGGAGAAGGTGGAAAGTTTATTTTATTTTTATTTATTTTTTTAGTTCCTCGGCGTACACATCACTGACAAACTGAAATTGTCCACCCACACAGACAGTGTGGTGAAGAAGGCGCAACAGCGCCTCTTCAATCTCAGGAGGCTAAAGAAATTTGTCTTGTCACCGAAAACACTCACAACTTTTACAGAACCACAATCAAGAGCATCCTGTCGGGCTGTATCACCGCCTGGTACGGCAACTACCCCGTCCACAACCGTAAGGCTCTTCAGAGGGTAGTGAGGTCTGTACAAAGCATCACCGTGGGCAAACTACCTGCCCTCCAGGACACCTACAGCAGTCAATGTCACAGGAAGGCCAAAAAGATCGAGGACAACAACCACCCGAGCCACTGCCTGTTCACCACGCTACCATCCAGAATTAGAGGTCAGTACATGTGCATCAAAGCTGGGACCGAGAGACTGGAAAAACCGCTTCTGTCTCAAGACCATCAGACTGTTAAACAGCCATCACCAACACAGAGGGGCTGCTGCCTATATACAGACTTGAAATCATTGGCCACTATTGAATGGATCACGAGTCACTTTAATAATGCCACTTGAGTAATGCAAGATATGTAAACATTATACTCTATTCTATTGCATCTTGCCTATGCCCATCGGTCGTCGCTCATCCATATATTTATATGTTCATATTCTTACTCCATCCCTTTACTTGGATATTATTTCACTGTCGGAACTAGACGCACAAGCATTTTGCTACACTCGCATTAACATTTTTCATGTATGTGAAAAATAAAATTAGATTTGATGTCGTTGATGTTTTTTGCTTTGTTTTATATTCTAGGTTTAAGAAGAACTTGAGGGCTTTCTACTTTGTACACCCCTCGTTTCGCTCCAAGGTAAAGTACAGTACCTCTCTTTTTCTGCTTCACCAAACTCTGTTGTATGTATTTATACTACTGTGTGTAAAAGGCATTGCTGTAAAATTATTTACAGTGCATTCGGAAAGTATTCAGACCCCTTGACTTTTTCCACATTTTGTTAAGTTACAGCCTTATTCTAAAATATATTAAATCATTTTTTCCCTCATCAATCTACACACAATGCCCCATAATGACAAAGCAAAATAGGTTTTTAGACATTTTTGCTAATGTATAACAAGTCTAACTGAAATATCACATTTGCTTAAGTATTCAGACCCTATATTCAGTAATTTGTTGAAGCACCGTTGGCAGTGATTACAGCCTCAAGTCTTTTTGGGTGTGACGCTACAAGCTTGGCAGACCTGTATTTGGGGAGTTTCTCCCATTCTTCTCTGCTGATCCTCTCAAGCTCTGCCAGGTTAGATGGGGTGAGTCACTGCACAGTTATTTTCAGGTCTCCAGAGATGTTCGATCTGGTTCAAGTCCGGGCTTTGGCTGGGCCACTCAAGGACATTCAGAGACTTGTCCCGAAGTAACTTCTGCGTTGTCTTGGCTGTGTGCTTAGGGTTGTTGTCCTGTTGGGAGGTGAACCTTTGCCCCAGTCTGAGGTCCTGAGCACTCTGGAGCAGGTTTTCATCATGGATCTCTCTGTACTTTGCTTTTTTCATCTATCCCTCGACCCTGACTAGTCTCCCAATCCCGGCTGCTGAAAAAATCCCCACAGCATGATGCTGCCACCTCTGTGCTTCATCGTAGGGATGGTCCCAGGTTTCTTCCAGATGTGACGCTTGGCATTGAGGCCAAAGAGTTCAATCTATGTTTCATCAGACCAGAGAATCTTGCTTCTCATTGTCTGAGAGTCCTTTAGGTGCCTTTTGGCAAAGTCCAAGTGGGCTGTCATGTGCCTTACTGGTGCCTTATGGTCTGGCCACTCTACCATAAAGGCCTGATTGGTGGAGTGCTGCGGAGATGGTTGTCCTTCTGGAAGGTTCTCCCATCTTCACAGAAGAACTCTGGAACTCTGTCAGAGTGACCACCGGGTTCGTGGTCACCTCCCTGACCAAGACCCTTCTCCAATTTCTCAGTTTGGCCGGGCGGCCAGCTCTTGGAAGTGTCTTGGTGGTTCCAAACTTCTTCCATTTAAGAATGAGGGAAGCCACGGTGTTCTTGGGGACCTTCAATGCTGCAGAAATGTTTTGGTACTCTTCCCCAAATCTGTGCCTTGACACGATCCTGTCTCGGAGCTCTACAGACAATTCCTTCGACCTCATGGCTTAGTTTTTGCTCTGACATGCACTGTCAACTGTGGAACCTTTATATAGACAGGTGGGTGCATTTTCAAATCATGTCCAATTGAAGTTCCAGGTAGATTCCAGTCAACTTGTAGAAACATCTCAAAGATGATCAATGGAAACAGGACGCACCTGAGCTCAGTTTCGAGTCTCATACCAAAGGGTGTGAATACTTATGTAAATAAGGTATTTATGTTTTTCATTTTTAATACATTTGTTAAGATTTCTAAACCACTTTTCGCTTTTGTCATTATGGGTTATTGTGTGTTGATGTATTTATTTTTTAAATCAATTTTGGAATAAGGCTGTAATGTAGCAAAATGTGGGAAAAGTCAAGGGGTTTGAATACTTTCTGAATGCACTGTATACTACAGTGTCTACAAGGCATTGTTGGGATATGTACATATACTAGGGTTGGGGTCAATTTCAATTCAGGAAAGACACTGAAATTCCAATTCTCTTCAATCACTTTAAATAATTTGTTTTACTTTCTGAATTGACTGGAATTTAAATGAAATTGACCCCAACCCCAGTATATACTGTACAAATACCTTGTACATACAGTATATGTATTCAGTGCATATACAATGCAACAATCTCTTTGGCTGCTTTGACACCACTGTGTTTTTAAAGCTCTGTCTAGTTCACAACCTATTCTGACCTAGAACTGCAGGACTCCACACACACAGGTGCCCAAGACCCTTTAGGTGGGACAAGGCTCACAGTGTAGCAATATTATAACTGGTGCATTTTAAGGATCCATGATCTTAGAGGAGTTGTGTGTATGACTGATGGTGCTAGGTTTTGTGGTAAATGGGTTTAAATGGTTTGGAATGGGAAGCAGAGCTACCAAAGAGCGGAGTGGAAGTTTATTGGCGATATTCAATCAAACCTAATAAGTAGATTTTAGGGAGATGTAAATTAGTTTAAATAAACTACCACAGGAATGTTTCAGCCAAAACACATCCATGCTTGGTAAACAAACCAGTATTACAATTGAGCCATTAGGGCAGGTTTCCCAATCCGGACACAGGACTAACAAAGACCACACACACACACACACATTGTTGTTGCTATTTCCAGTATTACCAGTGTTTCCTGAATCTTGTCATGTTAATTTCTCTGTGTGTCAGGTGTCCACCTGGTTCTTCACAAGATTCACTGTGTCAGGGATGAAAGAGAAAGTCCATCATGTAGAGACCCTCCAGCAGCTCTTCACCTGTATTCTGCCTGAACAGATAGACATCCCCCCCTTCATCCTGGAGTACGACGCACGGGTGAGGGCCAACAAACACCACTCTGTCTCTGTCTACTTTTACTAGCCTTATTGACTTACATCTGCAGGGCTCCACTCTCTCTCTCACACACACACACACACACACACACACACACACACACACACACACACACACACACACACACACACGGAAGCATTCAGAATTGTGGGTACGATGCATTCGGGAAAGTATTCAGACCCCTTCACTTTTTCCACATTTTGTTACGTTACAGCCTTATTCTAAAGTGAATTAATAACATTTTGGGCCTCATCAATCTACACACAATACCCCATAATGACAAAGCGAAAATAGGTTTTTAGAAATCTTTGCAAATGTATAAAAAAAAAAATGTAAACACAACTTATTTATAGAAGTATTCAGACACTCCGTTATGAGACTCAACTTGTTTCTACAACTTGATTGGAGTCCACCTGAGGTAAATTTAACTGATTGGACATGATTTGGAAAGGCACACACCTGTCTATATAAGGTCTCACAGTTGATAGTGCATGTCAGAGCAAAACCAAGCCATGAGGTCGAAGGAATTGTCCATTGGCACAGATCCGGGGAAGGGTACCAAAACATTTCTGCAGCTTTGAAGGTCCCCAAGAACACAGTGGCTGCCATCATTCTTAAATGGAAAAAGTTTGGAACCACTAAGACTGTAAGGTAACAAAATGTTTAAAAAGTGAAGGGGTCTGAATACCTTCCGAATGCACTGCATATTCCCACGTTGTATCAGATCCTAAGTGCTGCACTTGTGTGTTACGATTTAAAATGTAACTTATCATCTTCAGACTATTTTTGTCAGGTTCAAAAGACCCAATTGTCTGCAAAAAGAAACAGCAAACCGTTCTGCAAATATTTTTGAGTAAACCCAAGACCTGTAAAGAACTTAATGGTGATGGCAGTTTGGTCAATTTGTTGTAATGGGTGTGATCCATCACTGGAAATGAAACAGGAATTGTTATTTAGTTGAATGTTAATTTAATTATTTATCCTGGGTTATTCCAAGGTTACTGGTCACAGAATCACAAAAATGTAATTAAATGGTTTCTAAATGTAGGTTTTTGTTTCTTAAAAAAAGCAGTGAGGGTGGTTGATAAGCGATAGGAAGTTACTTTGGGCCTGCTCACTAAAAATAGTCCCTGAAAAAACAAGAGGTGGGAAACACGGCTCTTTGGGAATGACCATGGGGAACACTAGGGTTGGTTAATTCTACTGCAGGAGTGAGAGGTAGAGCAACCAACAGTGAGACAATGAAGTACAGCACTATGACCTAAAGGTCATGACTCTATGAGGAGGACCTCTCTCATACCTTATCTAATGCCAAAGTTTTAATGCATAAAGTGGGTTCCCCTAAACAGCACATTGTCAGGACTGTGATGTTGTAGTAGTTCATGTTGCTTAGGGGCATTCCACTGTGTTCTATGGTTATATCCTTGACCTGGGTAATATGTATGCTATCATCTGGGCTGTTTTTACAATAGCCTGTAAACTGCATGCCCTTCGATAATATATTGTACTGTGTTCAAAATGAAGCCCTTACAACGACACTAAGTAGCTTGTTTATTTTGTCTTTCTCGCTACGTGGATATTGTTGTACCCATTGTTTTCCAGATGTTTTATTGAGACACAACACCCACTCTGACCTGTATCCATATAAGATGGATGTAAACACTTGACATTCCTGTTAGTATATTTACACAGGTCTGTGTGTTCTACTCAATTTGTCATCCAGAGTTATCAACCTTAATCAGATGGAAAGCAGAACTGAAAAGGAATGAGAGTAACACAATGGCTCTTATTTGATCTTGTGTTGACATAAGCCAGAGAGAGGGGAAACGATGCAATCATTCCTTTTTTTTGTATTTTTTGGTTGTTGTTTAATTTGTAAGCTAGAGTGCTTGATTATGCTGATCTTTCTCTTGTCCTTGTTTTGCCTGGGTCGGTTGGGTTCGATTGTCCTTGTTTTGCCTGGGTCTGTGTTGGCTTATACACTGCTCAAAAAAATAAAGGGAACACTTAAACAACACAATGTAACTCTAAGTCAATCACACTTCTGTGAAATCAAACTGTCCACTTAGGAAGCAACACTGATTTACAATAAATGTCACATGCTGTTGTGCAAATGGAATAGACAACAGGTGGAAATTCTAGGCAATTAGCAAGATGCCCCCAATAAAGGAGTGGTTCTGCAGGTGGTGACCACAGACCACTTCTCAGTTCCTATGCTTCCTGGCTGATGTTTGTGGGTCAGTCATGGTGTGGGATCCTAAAACCCCTTGTGAGACCATATGCTGGTGCAGTTGGCCCTGGGTTCCTCCTAATGCAAGACAATGCTAGACCTCATGTGGCTGGAGTGTGTCAGCAGTTCCTGCAAGAGGAAGGCATTGATGCTATGGACTGGCCCGCCCGTTCCCCAGACCTGAATCCAATTGAGCACATCTGGGACATCATGTCTCGCTCCATCCACCAACGCCACGTTGCACCACAGACTGTCCAGGAGTTGGCGGATGCTTTAGTCCAGGTCTGGGAGGAGATCCCTCAGGAGACCATGCCCAGAGCATGCCCAGGCGTTGTAGGGAGGTCATACAGGCACGTGGAGGCCAAACACACTACTGAGCCTCATTTTGACTTGTTTTAAGGACATTACATCAAAGTTGGATCAGCCTGTAGTGTGGTTTTCCACTTTAATTTTGTGTGACTCCAAATCCAGACCTCCATGGGTTGATACATTTGATTTCCATTGATACTTTTTGTGTGATTTTGTTGTCAGCACATTCAACTATGTGAAGAAAAAAATATTTAATAAGAATATTTCATTCATTCAGATCTAGGATGTGTTATTTTAGTGTTCCCTTAATTTTTTTGAGCAGTGTATTTAGTAGGGAATGTGTTTGAAGTGGAGGCTCCATTATGGATCTATCTGACTGTATTAGTTGAGTTGATGTTGCACTTCTTCTGGCTCTTAATGCTAACTATGGTAACTACCTCAGTCTCAACACCCTGACCTTGATTACCTGAAATGTTGTCCCCTCACTAACCTGGCCTATGAGTGCATCAGTATCTGCGTTCAACTGCAGAGCAGCTGGCATTATCCCTTCAAGTGATTCAAGCGTTGGTCCCATTTGGATTTAGCCACAAGGCTGTGGACAGTGTATTATTATTATTATTGTGCACCAGCCTGTTTACCACTTTCTAAGGGAGAAAAACAGGAACAGTGAGATGTCTACCGTTACAATAATGTACCAGAAAAACACTGCCATTAAATGACTTTATATCAGTGCAGGCTCCTTAGAGGAAGGGGAGGACCTAAAAATAGGGAATGAATGACGTGGAAGGTGTGTTCCAAGACACGCTAGAGTTGCATTATTTTCCAGAGAATGCATAGAGCCCCGAGTTGATTATCCCTTTTATACCATGGCTATAAATGAACACATTTGCCACTAGAAATGTTTTCAGCATCCACTGGAGTATCTAGCAAGTTTACTAGATGACTACGGTAGTGGTACGGTACGGTAGTGGTAAACAAACAGACCAACTAGTCTTCTGGTCAGACTCCGAACAAGGGCACATCGCGCACCACTCCCCAGCATTCTTCTTGCCAATGTCCAGTCTCTTGACAACAAGGTTGACGAAATCCGAGCAAGGGTGACATTCCAGAGGGACATCAGAGACTGCACCGTTCTCTGCTTCACGGAAACATGGCTCACTGGAGAGACGCTATCCGATGCAGTGCAGCCAACGGGTTTCTCCACGCATCGCGCCGACAGAAACAAACATCTTTCTGGTAAGAAGAGTGGCGGGGGCGTATGCCTCATGACTAACGAGACATGGTGTGATGTTGGAAACATACAGGAACTCAAATCCTTCTGTTCACCTAATTTAGAATTCCTCACAATCAAATGTAGACCGCATTATCTTCCAAGAGAATTCTCTTCGATTATAATCACAGCCGTATATATCCCCCCCCAAGCAGACACATCGATGGCTCTGAACAAACTTTATTTAACTCTTTGCAAACTGGAAACCATTTATCCGGAGGCTGCATTCATTGTAGCTGGGGATTTTAACAAAGCTAATCTGAAAACAAGACTCCCTAAATTTTATCAGCATAGCGATTGCGCAACCAGGGGTGGTAAAACCTTGGATCATTGTTACTCTAACTTCCGCGACGCATATAAGGCCCTGCCCCGCCCCCTTTCGGAAAAGCTGACCACGACTCCATTTTGCTGATCCCTGCCTACAGGCAGAAACTAAAACAAGAGGCTCCCACACTGAGGTCTGTCCAACGCTGGTCAGACCAAGCTGACTCCACACTCCAAGACTGCTTCCATCACGTGGACTGGGACATGTTTCGTATTGCGTCAGATAGAAATATTGACGAATACGCCGATTCGGTGTGCGAGTTCATTAGAACGTGCGTCGAAGATGTCGTTCCCATAGCAACGATAAAAACATTCCCTAACCAGAAACCGTGGATTGATGGCAGCATTCGCGTGAAACTGAAAGCGCGAACCAGTACTTTTAATCAGGGCAAGGTGTCTGGTAACATGTCCGAATATAAACAATGCAGCTATTCCCTCCGCAAGGCTATTAAACAAGCTAAGCGTCAGTACAGAGACAAAGTGGAATCTCAATTCATTGGCTCAGACACAAGAGGCATGTGGCAGGGTCTACAGTCAATCACGGACTACAAGAAGAAACCCAGCCCAGTCACGGACCAGGATGTCTTGCTCCCAGGCAGACTAAATAACTTTTTTGCCCGCTTTGAGGACAATACAGTGCCACTGACACGGCCTGCAACGAAAACATGCGGTCTCTCCTTCACTGCAGCCGAGGTGAGTAAGACATTTAAACGTGTTAACCCTCGCAAGGCTGCAGGCCCAGACGGCATCCCCAGCCGCTCCCTCAGAGCATGCGCAGACCAGCTAGCCGGTGTGTTTACGGACATATTCAATCAATCCCTATACCAGTCTGCTGTTCCCACATGCTTCAAGAGGGACTTCAGGAAACAGCAGAGGGAACACCCCCCTATCCACATCGATGGAACAGTAGTGGAGAGGGTAGCAAGTTTTAAGTTCCTCGGCATACACATCACAGACAAACTGAATTGGTCCACTCACACTGACAGCGTTGTGAAGAAGGCGCAGCAGCGCCTCTTCCACCTCAGGAGGCTGAAGAAATTCGGCTTGTCACCAAAAGCACTCACAAACTTCTACAGATGCACAATCGAGAGCATCCTGGCGGGCTGTATCACCGCCTGGTACGGCAACTGCTCCGCCCTCAACCGCAAGGCTCTCCAGAGGGTAGTGAGGTCTGCACAACGCATCACCGGGGGCAAACTACCTGCCCTCCAGGACACCTACACCACCCGATGTTACAGGAAGGCCATAAAGATCATCAAGGACATCAACCACCCGAACCACTGCCTGTTCACCCCGCTATCATCCAGAAGGCGAGGTCAGTACAGGTGCATCAAAGCTGGGACCGAGAGACTGAAAAACAGCTTCTATCTCAAGGCCATCAGACTGTTAAACAGCCACCACTAACATTGAGTGGCTGCTGCCAACACACTGTCATTGACACTGACCCAACTCCAGCCACTTTAATAATGGGAATTGGTGGGAAATGATGTAAATATATCACTAGCCACTTTAAACAATGCTACCTTATATAATGTTACTTACCCTACATTATTCATCTCATATGCATACGTATATACTGTACTCTACATCATCGACTGCATCCTTATGTAATACATGTATCACTAGCCACTTTAACTATGCCACTTTGTTTACTTTGTCTACATACTCATCTCATATGTATATACTGTACTCTATACCATCTACTGTATGCTGCTCTGTACCATCACTCATTCATGTATCCTTATGTACATATTCTTTATCCCCTTACACTGTGTATAAGACAGTAGTTTTGGAATTGTTAGTTAGATTACTTGTTGGTTATCACTGCATTGTCGGAACTAGAAGCACAAGCATTTCGCTACACTCGCATTAACATCTGCTAACCATGTGTATGCGACAAATAAAATTTGATTTGGTTTAGCTAACCAAACCATCAGTCCTAGCTTGACATGAAAATGGAATTCAACAATGCCAAAAATATTTTCAATTAGACTTTTGCTTTCAAAAGCAGCTACAACGTAGAACATGTAAGAATGAACTATAGCAATTGGATTCTACCATGCAAATATATAGTGCGTTATAGGGAATTATACAATGGGTGGATCTAATCCTGAATGCTGATTTGGTTAAAACCGCATTCCAGCCAGTGTCCATTCCACAAGTTGCCACCGGTTAAATCTTTGATATTAAAATGGCTATTTACTCTTTCCCATCTGACTGCATTGTCTCATCAAACCAGCCAGCCAATTTATAAAAACATCTAGATGTTATCTAACAATTCTGTTAGACTAACCTTTAGTTTTCAATAGCGGAGATTTGTATTAACTTTTGTCTCTGACATTTGCAACATTGTTTCAACATTGAAATTCGATCTCCAGCTATCCCATACCAATGAATGTGTCGGGACGAGACAGAGGTGTCAGAATTGCAACGCTGCTGGGTTTTTCACGCTCAACAGTTTCCTGTGTGTATCAAGAATGGTCCACTACCCAAAGGACACCCAGCCAACTTGACACAACGGTGGGAAGTACTGGAGTCAACATGGGCCAGCATCCCTGTGGAATGCTTTCGACACCTAGTAGAGTCCATGCCCTGACAAATTGTGGGTGTTCTGAGGGCAAGGGAGTGGTGGGGGTGGGGGGGTTATACTCGGTGTAGATTCACATCACCAAATAACTGATTAAAACACGCGGTTTTGAAAAGGTTTACAGTAACCTAAACAGCACCCTCTAAGGTAGCACCATGGTGTAGCCGGAGGATTGCTATTTTCCTTCCAACCTATCAGAGCTCTTGCAGTATGAACTAACGTCATGTCCATCCAATCAAAAGATCAGAGAATGAATCTAGTACTGAAATCCAAATTTACAGCTAGCTAGCACTGCAGTGCATAAAGTGTGGTGAGTAGTTGACTGAGGGAGAAAGACAATAGTTGAACAGTTTAACAATTCAGGCGAAGCAACAGAGGGAGAGCTAGCAATATTTTGTTGTATATTTTTGTCTTCTTAGTTTACATTTCACATACTTAGCTAATGCAGCTAATTTAGCCTACTCAACAACCTGACTCAGAGGAATGTTTTTTTTATGGTAGCTAGCTGGCTAAGGCTATCTAACACCGCAACTCTTCCAAGTCAAGATTCGCTTTCAGTTTTATTTATTTATTGCCACCGGGGCCCGACTGTGTAACTGCTTGCTGTACACTGTACTGTGTGATTGTACACATGGATTGGATAGTGGGTTTACTAATGTGTTAATTCCAGTTTGTTGACTTTAATGATAATATGGTGACAACTATGTTGGCTGTGTAGCGATTAACGTTTATGGTATGAAGGTTTTTCTTGGAGAGGTTTTTGTGCCTGGTTACAGACAGCTGTTCTGTTGTGTACTGAAGTCCACAAGCGATGAGAGGAGGAGAGTGCATAGATGCGAGAAGGAATTCTACAATGAGCAGAGCGATGAATGCTTTATGTGGCTGCTATGAAAGTGAACAGTGGGTGATCAGGGGTTTATTCATTCCGCTGAGTCTGTTGGAAAATGTTTCTTGAATGGAAGCAAATGAAACAAGGAGGGACCTACCTGAATTTGTCCCAACAAACTATTGTTTTGTTTGGACTAATGATTACACACCAGATCATATAGATGCAGGCAAGAGTGTGCAAGGCGGTAGGGTAGCCTAGTGGTTAGAGCGTTGGACTAGTAACCGGAAGGTTGCAAGTTCAAACTCCCGAGCTGACAAGGTACAAATCTGTCGTTCTGCCCCTGAACAGGCAGTAAACCCACTGTTCCTAGGCCGTCATTGAAAATAAGAATTTGTTCTTAACTGACTTGCCTAGTTAAATAAAGGTAAAATAAATTAAAAATAAATTGAATGTTTGTCACCTTGATTACTCCAATTTGTCTCGATCTGTGCACCTACGTTATAAACTTTCATTTGTAGACTAGGTTGTTGCAACCTCATGATGGGTATAGGGCAAATTCAAGTATCATGCTGTAGCCTAAACCTATCGACGTTACTTTGAGATGGGTGAATGGAATATGAATGACAGTTATCCAATATGCTGTAATAGAAATAAGGCCATGCTCATACAAAAACTAATCCTCCCTAATGTTGAACGGCACCAACCGCCACTGGAAGGGTTGTTTACTCCGTAGTCATTCCTATCCAGAGACATTTAGTTGGAATGTGCCAGTTGTATATTTTTCAGGTTTGTGTTCTACTCAAAACTCCATTTGTCACTGGAGTTATCTAACTAAATCAGAGGCAAACCAGGCCTACAAATGGTTGAGAGAATTATACTATGGCTCTTTAATATCTTTCCTTATGCTTTCATTGCCTTTTTTGGTAACATCTTTGGATTTTGCAGTCAAAATGCTTTCGGCCGACTACTGCACACACACAGTGCTGTGTGTAACCTGATAGAAAAACGTCTAACCTCATAATGACAATACCGTTCTGTATGTGTTGTCCCTGTGTATTTTAGGTGAATGGGGCTTACCGCCCCGCCCACTCCTCCAGCCTATGAATGGACCAATCAGAACTCTGACTGAGATCAAAGGCCAAGGACTATTTTAGACTCACTTTATCTAGTCACATAACTGGCTCCACTTCCTGGTTCTGACCAGCAGGAACTCTGTGGTTTAGCTCCTTTACCAGATTATAAGCCACCCAGGGCCTCAGTGGGCCTAGGTGGACTTTTGAGTTGATTTTGCTCTGCCTGGGACCTCACAAGGACAGTATGATGGACGTTGACACTCTCTGGATACTAATGAACCTAGGATTGTGTTTTTTATTAGCAGTGCGATACAATCGGATGACAGACAGATTGACGGACAGACGAATGGGTCTCTCTGTGACGGAGCCTGTGTGAACTCGCCAACCTATCCCAGGACACACTGGTGGCCTGTCTTAAAATCCTACCTGTGTGTGTGAGAATGCGGAGAGACATCACTCATGTTTCAAATGTTTTATTTTTGCACAACTTCACCAAATGGTAGGTGGAAGGTTATGTGTTCACAATCACAAGCTGCTTAATTGTGAAGTTGTTTTTAGGTGTCCCAGAACCTAGTGTCCACACTATCCCTTTCCATCTACTCTGTTTCTTATTTACGCACACAGTTGAAATCATTTATCAAGTTTATGGAAACTAGAATGTGCCTCACATGAAACACAATGATACCGTAAACATAATTATACTACATTCAAACCTACTGCTTTTTTCTGAATACCAAATAAACTTTGTTAGCCATGCAGTCAGATTCTTCATATGTATGTTAACTTGATTTCTCCTTTGTTATCTACTCTGTTTATATTGTGCTATTATTTCAATGTATACCAGCTTTGCTCTTCTGTCATTGAACGCACACGCTTCCCTGAGACATGTTAGTGAATAAAAGACTGTATGGAGAGCCACACTGTATAGGCTATACAGTAGTTAATGGTTGAGTATCAGCTGAAGTTAGTCTTGTTTTAGTGGTCCATAGAGAAAGGATGTAGTCATCTGAGATTTGAGCTGCGTCTCAATACATTCTGTCTCAATACATTCTTTGCCAAGATGTAGAGTTTTTAATTTTCAGGTAAAGATGTGAAAATAAACAGTCGTACCATTGTGATTTCTGCTGTCCTTGTTGCATGTTTTTCTGTGAGGGGGGGGGTGGCGCTTTGGGAAATACACCCATACATTGTTTTTGTGCACTTTGATTGAACTGTTGTTGAGCCAGTTCCTTCTGATATAAAGCCAAGGGTCAGTGATGCCCCCCATGTCTCACCCTAACCTGTCAGCACAATAACTTCTCATTAATCACAACAAGGAACATTAAAAATACTTTGTCAAGATTTGTGTTCAGTGTAGGATTGTTGGGTCTAGTAATTCAGTTTAAGAACATGTATGAACATACTATACTTCAATATATGACTAACAGTTATTCAAGTCCATGCTGAAAAATAAGTTTTATCAAACTGTGTTATGGAAATCTTCTTTGCTGGGGCCCCACAATCCTGTAAGAATGGGATAAATGGAGAGAGAAGGCGATATATAAGCAGTGGCGGGATAAACAGCAGGTGTTTCACACAGAATCACTTTTTCTACCTCTGTCTTCCACAGAAGAGAGCTGTCTCTTCCAGGAAGCTGTGACGTGGTCTCACTCTGATTTAAAACCTGTCCTCTCACCCTGTCCTTCTACCTGCCCTCTCCATAACCCTCGATCCATCCTTCACCACATCCCTCCTTTATCATGTATCTTTTTTTATCCATTTATTAATCAAAGCCAAATTATAGCTTTGGATGGAGTCGAAGATGGAGAGAGGAAGGGAGGGATGGGATGATGAGAGGGGGTAAATCCATCATCCACAGACCTCCCTCTGTGATTGAGGGATTAGTTGGCTACAATGGTGTGGTGGACACAGCGACACACACACCTGGCCATCTTTCGCTCTGCTCTCCACAGTGGAGTGGGTTAGCGAGAGGTCAGGCAGCAGGATCTACAGTGTTACACTAACATGGATTAAGAGATAGACACGCTCTTTTAGTTTCTGATCACAGAAAGTGAGTTCTGTTTATGGCTTTCAGTTGAACTGATTTTTGCCATACTGGAGGATGAAGAAGGCTAAGGTCCGAAGCACGTCCTTTAGAGTGCTGCCCACTCCGTTCTCTATGTAGCTGTTGATGACCACTGAGTAAAGGTCTTCAGACCCAATGGATGCTCTGTTATGTGGATGCAATCAGGATTGTCAATGATCACCATGTGCCTGAGTCCATTACATCTTACGATCTTTGATGTTGGATTTATACAGACTCCACTGAATAGACCAAACATGACTTCACAATGACCCCATATACACAATGTCCATATCAGTAATTACTTAGTTATACACGCGCAGGAGAATAGCCTTTGAACAGATCACCATCAAACCACAATTCTGTAGTACACAGAGTGGACGGGACCTACAAGTGACCTTGGCCTTGATTGTAAAGCATGTAGTCAAAGACTCGCCATTGCACATTTCTGTCCATGAGCGCAGCCAAGAATTACTCCTCTGAAATATTTGCACTGTTTCATGTTGGAGACACACACAAACACTGACTAATGTTACTTTAACGACCCATTCATCAAAGATTGTCTGCTATAGAAAGAAAGAGAGCCAGAGAGAGAGAGAAGAAATACCCAGTACAGAATCAACCCTTTTTGAATGGAATCTCATGGAATTGGTCTCTGGGAGCAACACAGCGAATGCCTACATAATGAATGAAATCTCCTAAAATAATTAGGCAACCGTATTGGTCAAGTCAACCAGTATTTAAAAGAAATGACGTGTGGCTGTGAGCTTATCTTTAAAGCAGTACCAGGTTACTTTCAGAAGAACTTTGTCGTAGAGTAAAACAGAGAACACCGTAGCTAGTTGGCTACTGACGTTTTAGAAGACTTGTCTCCTTGTCTGACAAACAGCGCTGTAGCTCTGACACTTTCCACCGCAGGTGCAAAAGGCTGACAAAGGCAGATGCAGTGGACATGCAAAAAAACCTGGAAAAACAGCAGATATGTCTAGCTTAAACTGATTCATTTGGATGGGTATTTTATTATTATGTTACGGGTGCAAATATGCTCTTAAGGATTTAACACACACAGTCAGTACAGGGTAAAGGACAGAAGAATATGAGGGTTGTCACAGTACCAAGAATTAAGCCTGTGTTATCTCACATCCATCCATTAGGCCTGTTCTTTATTCTAGCATCACTCCGTGGCTCTGGTTGATGCTGGAGAAATATGTTTGTCTGAGGCAGAGAAATAACACATTTCTTATTTGCCTGGAAGAGCATCAAACATGTTGATAGGAGCCTGTTTCAAACTCCTATCCAAGAGGTAATGGGAACAGGATGTTGGAGAATGAACAGTATGGTGGGCCACGCTCATATCCAACATCACATGCCCCCGCAGAGGGATATCGATAGACACACATGCACAGTCAAAAGTTTGGACACACCTACTCATTCAAGGGTTTTTCTTTATTTTTACTATTTTCTACATTGTAGAATAATAGTGAAGACATTAAAACTATCGTAATGGCTCCTCTTTCACCCCAGCTGCCAAACTAACCCTGATTCAGATGACCATCCTACCCATGCTAGATTACGGAGACGTCATTTATAGATCGGTAGGTAAGGGTGCTCTCGAGCGGCTAGATGTTCTTTATCGTTTGGCCATCAGATTTGCCACCAATGCTCCTTATAGGACACATCACTGCACTCTATACTCCTCTGTAAACTGGTCATCTCTGTATACCCGTCACAAGACCCACTGGTTGATGCTTATTTATAAAAACCCTCTTAGAGACTCCCCCCTATCTGAGATATCTACTGCAGCCCTCATCCTCCACTTACAACACCCGTTCTGCCAGTCACATTCTGTTAAAGGTCCCCAAAGCGCACACATCACTGGGTAACTCGTCCTTTCAGTTCGCTGCAGCTAGCAACTGGAACGAGCTACAACAAACACTCAAACCTGACAGTTTTATCTCAATCTCTTCATTCAAAGACTCAGTCATGGACACTCTTACTGACAGTTGTGGCTGCTTTGCTTGATGTATTGTTGTCTCTACCTTCATGTCCTTTGTGCTGTTGTCTGTGCCCAATAATGTTTGTACCATGTTTTGTTCTGCTACCATGTGTTGCTACCATGTTGTTGTCATGTTGTGTTGCTACCATGCTGTGTTGTCATGTGTTGTTGACTTAGCTCTGTCTTTATGTAGTGTTGTCTTGTCTCTCTTGTCGTTATGTGTGTTTTGTCCTATATTTAAAAAAAAAAAAATTAAAAATCCCAGCACCCGCAGGAGGTCTTTTGCCTTTTGGTAGACCGTCATTGTAAATAAGAATTTGTTCTTAACTGACTTGCCGAGTTAAATAAAAATAAATAAATAAGATATTTTAGATTCATCGAAGTAGCCACGCTTTGCCTTGATGACAGCTTTGCACACTCTTGGCATTCTCTCAACCAGCTTCACCTGAAATGCTTTTCCAACAGTTACCACATATGCTGAGCACTTGTTACTGCTGCTTTTCCTTCACTCTATTGTCCAATTCATCCCAAACCATCTCAATGGGGTTGAGGTCGGGTGATTGTGGAAGCCAGGTCATCTGATGCAGCACTCCATCACTCTCCTTGGGTCATTGTCCTGTCGAAAAACAAACGATAGCCCCACGCAAACCAGATGGGAGAGCAGAATTCTGTGGTAGCCATGCTGGTTAAGCGTGCCTTAAATTCTAAATAAATCACCAGAAAAGCACCCCCATACCTCCTCCAGGCTTCACGGTGGGAACCACACATGCGGAGATCATCCGCTCACCTACTCTGCGTCCCACAAAGACGCGGCGGTTGGAACCAAAAATCTCAAATTTGGACTCATCAGACCAAAATACAGATTTCCACCGGTCTAATGTCCATTGCTCGTGTTTCTTGGAACAAGCCAGTCTTCTTCTTATTGGTGTCCTTTTAGTAGTGGGTTATTTTCAGCAATTCGACCATGAAGGTCTGATTCTGAACAGTTGATGTTGAGATGTTTCTGTTACTTGGAACTCTGTGAAGCATTTATTTGGGCTGCAATCTGAGGTGCAGTTAATTTGCCAAATTGTAAGGCTGGTAACTTTAATGAACATATCCTCTGCAGAAGAGGTAACTCTGGGTCTTCCTTTCCTGTGGCGGTCCTCATGAGAGCCAGTTTCATTATAGTGCTTCATGGTTTTTGCGACTGCACTTGATGAAACTTGACATTTTCCGTATTGACTGACCTTCATGTCTTAACATAATGATGGACTGATGTTTCTCGTTGCTTATTTGAGCTGTTATTGCCATTATATGGACTTAGCCGTATTTTGGAAAAATACCATCTTCTGTATATCCCCACAACTGATTGGCTCAAACTCATTAAGAAGGAAAGAAATTCCACAAATTAACTTTTAGGTGACTACCTCATGAAGCTGGTTGAGAGAATGCCAAGAGTGTGCAAAGCTGTCATCAAGGCAAAGTGTGGCTACTTTGAAGAATCTCAAATATATTTGGATTTGTTTAACACTTTTTTGGTTACTACATGATTCTATATGTTATTTCATAATTTATTCTACAATGTAGGAAATAGGAAAAATAAAGAAAAACCCTTGAGTGAGTAGGTGTGTCCAAACTTTGGACTGGTACTGTATGTAAAAGTAATTGTTAGGAATACACAGATCATATGCATTTTCTATACTCACATACACTGAGTACACAAACTAATAGGAACACTTGCTCTTTCCATGACATAGACTTACCAGTTGAATCCAAGTGAAAGCTATGATCCCTTATTGATGTCACTTGTTAAATCCACTTCAATCAGTGTAGATGAAAGGGAGGAGACAGGTTAAAGAAGGATTTTTAAGACATTTGATACATGCATGTGTGCCAAAATGTAAGTGCCTATGAACAGTTTACGGTACTGTAGTAGGTGTCAGGCGCACCTGTTTGAGTGTGTCAAGAACTGCAACTCTGCTGGGTTTTTCACTCTCAACAGTTTCCCGTGTGTATCAAGAATGGTCCACCACCCAAAGGACATCCAGCCAACTTGACACAACTGTGAGAATCATTGGAGTCAACATGGGCTAGCATCCCTGTGCATCCCTGTGGAGCATCCCTGTGGAATGCCCCAATGAATTGAGGCTGTTCTGAGTGCAAAAGGGGGTAAAACTCACTATTAAGGTGTTACTAATGTTTTGTACACTCTGTGTATATATGGAAGAGTGGGTGGGACTAAGTGAGGAGGTCATATGGTGAAATAAGAATAGGAGTGCTTCTGAGAAATTACTCCACCGGAAAAATGCAGAGGTCATGCAATCCGCTCTCTTTTTTCTCTCTCTTTCTCACTTGCTCTCTCTGTTTCGACCACAGTGGCATCTGTCTTCTGTGACCTCCCTCCACCCATCACCTGTTTCTCAGGACCTTGAGTAGGTCTCCTCTTATAAATGGCACTCTTTGCTTCAGGGCTGTTGTTGCTGTGGGGAAATGGTTGATGTTTGTGCAGCTTGTCCATTTCCTGAATGGGAGGGACAGTTTGCTCAAGCTGCTAGAGTTCTCAGAACACGACAGACCTGCGGAGTCAGGAGGATGCTTTAGGGTGTTGCACAGTCACTCTGACTCAGGACTCATTAAGATAATAAAAGCGGTAACACTTTTATTCTTCCCCCTTTCACACACTAGATCAGTGTTTTACGCTGCTCCATGCAGAGCAGAATTACATTGCCCCAAGGACTACTTTTGTAGCAGAGGCTGTGTTAACCTGAATCTATTCCCCCTTTTCTGAACTTGTCCTGACTTTGAGCCTACTACGTAGACAGGCCAGGAGTGGTTTTTGCATCAAGCACAACAAACACACAATCCGTCATGTCATCGCCCCCTATAAAACAGATGTGATCGGTGCTAACTGGATTTGTATCTGAGGTCTCTGGGCCATATGTAACTAATTAGCTCTGTGGCTGATTAAAGTTGATGTTACTCACATACTGTATACACCCAATTAATACTCAGACAATTTGATCAAAGATAAGTAAAGCAGAGAAGGGAGAGATACTGTAGCTTTTAGGATAAATTACATTGTGTGTGTGTACATGCTTGTGTGTATGAGAGAATGTCTATAGCAGAGGACACTCAGGCTCATTGTGGCCCTGTCCCGATGGGATCTCTATCACCCCCTTCCTCACTCTCTAAGCATTCTGCTGCTGCTGCCTTTTCATTGTCTCTCCCTGCATATTTCTATCTGCAGTATTCCAGAAATCATGCATTGTTTGGCCTGGCCATACACTGGCCTGTTTATTTTTTTGTGTGTTTCTGATGGCGATTGTCCATTGGGCTGCCCAGGGACCTGGGAGGGACGCATTGTGTGCCTGAATGTCCACCCTCCCCCTCCAATCCCCTGGCAACCTCTCACCTCTCTCGCTCTACGTGGCCACTGACGCACACAGGAAACGAGAGATTTAACACCTAGTCGAGGAAGCCTTTAGAGCACGACAGGCATGCTTTTATACTGACACCGCCACAGAGTAAAGCGTGCTTTAGAATTCAGAGATAATATAGAGGCTATTTAAAGATATTACAAAATGAGCCAGTCCACCACAGGGCTTTCAAGACTATTTATTCATGTTTAGATAGCACAGCAGGGATGTCACAATGCCGTCAGCATGTTGATAGGTATTCATCATATGCAAGTGGAGTCTGATTTACACTTGAACGACTCTACTTATGGGACATGGTTATTTGATCAATTCACTAGTCAGAGAGGAAGAGTTTGATTTATACAGCATGACACAGTGCATCGGTTTAAGGCAATGAGATGGAAAAAGTGGTTCAGATGTTGTGCAGGGGACACACAGCTGCGTCACTTGGGTTACAGCATGAGTAATTCCCAGCAGATAAATCATCCTTTTCTGAATGGCAGCGCAATGTGATTCAGTGTCTACGCTTGAAGTTTCCAGCGAGAGTGGAAAATGAGTGGTCTGTGTGAACAGCATTACAGATGGATAGTTTGAACAAACACTTTAGCCCGTTCAACTCCAACCTCACAAAAAGGTAGTGTGATTGATCAGGTTCACACTTCAGGGTATGAAAGCACTAGAATACCATTGCAGCTGAAACAAGAGATTTTCTGCTGACCTGCTTTCTCTGTTGAGTGAATACTGAGGTCCAGTTAGCCCCTAATTAGGCCCAGATGCTTTGAAGTAATCGAATACAGCATGTTGGGAAAACAAATGTTCCACCCATTTGAAAATATTGACCCCATCAACTTTTCTAAACAAAGTTGGGAATAAGGCCTAAGCCTGTATGTAGTTCATAACCATTTCCTTATTGTGGTCAAGACGGATGTTTTTATTCATAATGGCAGGGAGCATACAGGAGTAGTGCAGCAAGTGTAAACAAAGCTAAGGTGACTGTCAGTGAAAGTAGTGGGAGGCAATAATAATTTACGCTACTTGGTCAACCTCAAGCTTTAGTCCTATAATGATAATATAAAGGATGCATTCAAATTGATTTAGTACATGTTGAGAACTAATCTTGGCTATTGTCTTTGTGCACACAACAAAGCCAAAGGCACACACTGTCCCCATTGATATTAACGCTGTGCAAATGTTTTAAAACCTTTGCATTGTGTGCTTTTAAAATGGTAAGAATGAACAGAATAGTAACACCATTACAAGGACAACAGATGTGGGGTTCAAACTTTATTTTTATTTTTCCCCTCTTCAAACATTTGATCCAAAAAGGAAAACTAGTGAGGTAAAAGTGCTGAGAAATGAATATGATAATCAACGTCCTCACCATCGCAGTCAGTCAAAGCCGACAGAGAATGCAAGACCTCACACACAGCAAGAATTTCATCTTTCACTTAAACCACATCCACGTATAAACGCACCTGCAGCAAATTCCAAAACTCAATGCAAAAATAGTAAAGTGGGTCAAAGGCCTCAGTCATGTTCCAAAAAAGTTATGACTTGCTCTTTGGAAAAGGACACAAACCAACACAGTCAGGCAGGGTAAGGGACAGGTAGGGAAAGATAGGCTTTACACCCAGTCAATATCAGTAGGTCTTCAGCCCTGGTTGTGTAGCGCTAATGGGCTGCTGGTTCTGGCTCAAAGCTTAATTGATTCATCACTTTGCATGGCGGTAAACATCTGGGAAGAGATGGCGTCTCACCTGAATAAAGCGAGACAAGGGGACTTTCCACCTGAATGATGAAGTTAATCAATTAAGCAATGCCGTGAAAAAAAAAATGGAAAAAAAAAACAGAACCAAGGTTGAAGACCACCTGCTCCAAATGCCACAAGCTTTTAAAAATGGTCTCAGCACAGAGAGAAAGACACAGATTCTCCAATATACATTAGAGGGAGTCATACCAAATATAGGAATCTGGTGGCCAAGATGGGGGCACAATACAAAACAGGTTCAGAAAGTTCACCCCCCACCCCCTAAAAAGTATAGAAACAGCCCTTCAACACATTTTACCTCCCTGAGAACAAGCTCACCTCCCACATTCAGATTCCTTCAGAGCGTAAGTTCAGGTACATGCTCCACTAGCTGGGTTGAGTAAGTAAAGGCCTCTAAAGTGCTTCCATAGAGTGGGGTGTGCAAGTCATTTGACCTCAGTTATCATGCATTACCTGTCAGTATTGCTTTGGATAAATGAAGGGGGAAAAAATGCATACAGCATGACAAAGAAATACTGGAATGACTAGACAGCTAAGTTACAGCTGTTTTGGGGTTGGGTTTAGGAAGAAAAATAAACTTCACATAAAAAATAAAAAGGCTATATACGTAATTTAATGCCAGTGTCTAAACCAATAAATGACCATTTATACCCAATGCAAATTAAAACTTTTTGGCCCCCCACCCACCCAAAAAAAGAACAAAATAAAACTGAGCCAATTCCCTCTCCCACCCCTCTCCCAACAACAAATCCTGCCAAAATTTGAAGGCACTTCAGTTGCTGGTTCAGACTTTGGCCCACACTGAATGTGCCCCCACACTGAATGTGCCCCCACAATGAATGTGCCCCCACAATGAATGTGCCCCCACAATGAATGTGCCCACATGGTGGCTAAATCTAAGCTAAGGCTAACCCAGGTTAAAAGCAGTGTCTACGTTTTGGGCTGCTGAGCCAGCTCAACATGCCCTGAGCCAGGGGTATGATCAGCTCTAGAGAAGACCATGCTGGCTGACCACCCCCCCCCAAAAAAAAATCACCCCCCCCCATGCCTGTGAACAGGGCAGAACCACATCCTACCCCTTTTCTGAATGCACACATTAGGTTTGCAGAAGTTATTCCCTGGGTTTGGTTGGACAGAAACACTTAAAGAACAGTTGGCTTACTGGACTGGAAATTAAAATGGAGAGGTCAGTCGAAAGGGAGATGGTAGGAGTGGGGGGCAATTTCTAAATGGGGTTTAAAGTTTGAAGGGGGACTGGGATGCCCGTCATAGATCTGACTACAACTTCTGCCATATAAAATCAAAAAGCGTGAGGTCTAAATTGAGAACGGAATTCCAGACATTTACATTTTGTTGAATGTGCTAGGCAAGCAGCCATGTTCCCCTGTCCTCCCATGACCAGAAAACGGTTCACACCTGCCCCCAGCAAACCCTTAAAGGGTGGTGGAGAGTGGAGTGGAAAGTGA
The DNA here is from genome assembly GCF_023373465.1 of Oncorhynchus keta. Lineage (NCBI taxonomy): Eukaryota > Metazoa > Chordata > Actinopteri > Salmoniformes > Salmonidae > Oncorhynchus > Oncorhynchus keta. The sequence continues at coordinate 20,934,331 of NC_068454.1, read as the reverse complement.
GTAAGCCCTCACACATGTAAAGGGGCAGTGACACACACAACCCTCTTCCTTACCCTCCCACAATAATTATGAACTGCTGTTAAAGCTATTGGGTAGCCTGCACCAGACTGGGATCCCATTTCAGCCATTGCGAAGCCCGCAAGGGGCTCCAGACCCTGCCAAGTGGGGCTCCTTTTAAGGAACGGGACAGTAGTTCCCTGCCTCTCAGATTAGATTCCAGGAAGAGAGGAAGGCCCTGTCCTGCCTTCTGAATGAGCCTACAGTATAGAACCCACCAGGTGGACCATGAACACTGACAATTTGGAAGAAGTTTAAAAGAAAATAGTAACGCCACACAACATACATTAGCCCAGATCAGTGGGCAAATAAAGGCCCAACAGTCACTGTATGGGGGTGCTTGTCAATACTCATTCATGGCGTCCTCCCCTAGTTTCCTTTCAAGCATTAACACAAACAGGCAAAAGGTTTGGATAGGCTTTCTACAGTTCCATTTGACCTGTTGCATGGAGGAGAGGACACAAGGACAGGAAGCCACTTTACACCCTACATAGTACACACTCAAATCCAGTCTTGACTGAATAAAGTTCTTAAAAAAAAAGAAAAAGAAAGGGCTGAACAGATTTAGGAGGCTGTCACCAACATTCACAGTGGAAAATACAATTACAAAGTCTACACGGCACAGGCACTCTGGCCGCTTGAGAACACTGCTGTGCTAGTAATATGACTTTCCCAATTTACACCTTTGATTTAAAACTAAATGAGCAGTTCCTTGGCCTCCCTTTTACCTTGGATGCCTTAAGGAAATGAAGATTAAGTCATCTCACTAATAGAAAATCCCCAAACCCTGATGAGCAAACCACTACTGCGCATCAGGAAGCTAAACATCCATGTCAGCTCAGGAATCATTTCACTTTTTTTTTTATGCTCGTTTTTAGTCACTACACAATTAACATTCTGCACCCCCAGTCTTTTCACATTTCTTAAATACACAACCCAAACACACAATCCCCCCTTTCTATTAAGATGGACCAAATATACTTATCAGGGGAAGACAGACAGTAAGGCACCAAGGACAATTCATTGAATCAGGACGTTAATTCGAAACTCAGATTAGGGAGAAAAAAAGGGGGGAACAAAAACATTGCAATATGAAAACAAGGCTGAATAACATGAATCCAAACACTTAAACCACTTTGGATCAATTTATCTTGACACCTCTGCAGATAAGTAATGAGAAAGGAGAAGGGAGTCCAAAAAAAACAAACAAAACCACTTGTCCATTTAAATAGATCCTTTATGACCAGAGGGAAATCCCAGTTATGGCCCAATTTGTGTTTATGGGGAGCCTATTTATCTCTTTTTTTCCTTTTTTCCCAGCAAAGCAGCAGTCTTCTCTTGTGTGCGTGTGTCTTTCAGTTACATGGCAGCCATGTTGGAATGTTCTGGTTACAAGAGGCCACGTAGTAGTTGCTAAAGTTGTGGTCTCGGACGTAGGGCGCCGGCTGGTAGTAGCAAGTGACGCTAGAGGCGTCGGGAATGGCGTTCTGCTCAGCCAGCACCCTGAAGGCTGTCAGTGAGATGAGGTTGAGGGTCTGCCGCCTCTCGTGGCCCATGAGACACACCGTGCTCTCGTTGACCACACGCCGCAGGATCATGAGGTAGTCATACTTGCTCTTCTCCTCGCCCACAAAGTGACTCTGCAGGTAGGCCTCCAGCTTTCGCTGCTGCTCGCCAATGTCGGGGAAGTCGATGAAGAAGCGGGAGCACATGTAGCGCTCCAGGCCCTTGAACTCCTCCTCCGAGGTGGGCCGGAAGTCCCTTACCAGCAGGTTGCAGTACTTCAGCAGGCCCCCACCACGGATCTCCTCTGGCCGCTTGGTGGCAATCAGCTTGTTCATGAGGTGATCCAGAGACGCGCCAAAGTCCCCGTACACGCTCTCGCCCACCACGGTGGGGTGGAAGTGGCGAGACATGGGGTTCCCCGGCGAAAAGTTATAGTAGGTGAGCAGTGAGTCCAGCACGATCTGGAATGAGTCCACACTGAACTCAAACTGCCGACGGATAGAGTCCACAAATTTGAGCTCCACATTGCGTCCGTTGTTGTTGGAGAGGGAGATGAGGCTCCAGCGGTCCTGCTCTGTATACACCTTGACCAGCTTCTGAACATAGGCCTCCTTCAGAGTCATGGGGGTGATCTTCTCCTTGTTCACCCCCTCAGGGAGGAAGTCCAGCAGGGTGCCTAGCACCACATCTTTGACCAGCTGGAACCCTGACTCCTGGGGCAGGTCCACCCTGAAAATGACATCCAGGTCCTTGTAGCTCCAGCCAATGTCCTGCACCAGCACGTGGCTGGCTGTAGAGCCGTTCAGACGGACGTCTTTCACTTTAATCCCCCTTAGCTGCAGCCTGGTGCGCACCATCTGCACAATGTCCTTCAGCCGCACCTCCAGAGTGGGAAAGTTCCCTCGGCCATGGACAGGCACCACCTCAGTCAGGACCTCATTAAGACGGCTCACCTGGTCCCAGCTCAGCACGCTGTGGGACACACTCTCACTAGTGCTCATAGTGGACTCTGCCTTGTTAGCCATCTTCTAAGTGTATTTAAATTAACTAGGACAGAAAAGGTGAAAAGGCACAATTAGTTTGAAATACAAAAAAAATTGCAGTAGTTTCTGAACCCACGGAACGTGCATTTGTCTGGGATGAGATGCCAAAACAGAATGCACTGGAATTCCTGCCTTTGTGAGATGACTTGGGCATGATATATAACTGATGTAGGCCAGCTATAACAATAAGACATAATTACGGTTACGTCAAAGCATGATAGCCATTCATGACACACTTGATTACAAATAGCATTATTGAAATGCAGAATGACCACGAGACATGTTAAATAATAATTGGGCAACTCACGTTATTCTACAATATAATACCTCCCTGAACTTCTAGAACAGTCAGACAACATGCTTTCATTCTAGAACTAGCTAGCTAAGTAGCAGAGGAAAATGAAAAAGTTGCTCCTGAGAGCAATATTTTGGATGTCGCGAACATAGTGCTAAAATGTAATAATAAAACAATTAAATACTTGGTTAAATGTTCGAACTAAACGTAACAATGTACATTTCATTTCGGAGGTGGTGGGATTATTTCTAATACATCTGCGAAGTATTTACATTTGGGGAAATAATTAATCCATGAACAGCAACAATTGTGCATTACAAATTGACTGCCTAGTTAATTTTACAACACGCGCCAGTGTAGTTGAATCTGAAAACCGACAGAACTGGCTCGTGCTACATACGAGCCAGCCAGATACTATACCTGGCAGACATGTAACTAACAGTAAAAGTATCTAGTAAAATCACTTCAAGCAACAGCAAACTGTTAAAAAAGAAGAGTTACAGACACAAGATAGGCAGCTACAGCCTGTGAAATGTAGAAACTAAACATGTAATAAGTTAACTGCTCGCGAGCCTAAAATGTATATCTCATAAACAGGCACGTCAAACAGTTTGGTTTGCAAGGATATAACGTTAGATGACCAAGGATTTAGCTAGCAAAAGGGAGCACACAAACACTGAATTAGCTAATATGAAAAATATACATACGGTTATAAATATCTTCAAGGAATTCAAATTGCACAAGAATAAGATGTTAACTGAGCTGAGCATTCGTGCGGACACTTCAATTAATCCCCTCGTGTGTCAAACTAAAATTGCAGCTCTTGTAGCTACGCATTAACTAAAGAAACGCCTTCTTATAAACGGAAGATCAATTGGCTGAACAGCCCTCGACAATGTCGTACTACAATGTACCTTATCTAGTCACAGAAACCTAGCTAGCTTCAGATGAATCAATACAAATTAGAATACAAAATATTTACCAATAATCGTGCTTCAAATACCACAGCATTGGCAGCCTTGGATTTTTAAAACAACTAACTAGCTAGGCTTCCTATTTGATGATATTAATACGCTGAGCGAAGCCCTTGATTGGTCAGGGAGGTTTTTGTGTTGCCAGGTTACCAGTAGCGTCTTTTACGTTCATTCGATATCTTGGTTGAACAACTTTACACTTTGATTTACCAAATTTAACAGACATTTTATAGCTACATTTGCTGCACTCCACTCTCCTGAACAAAACTAAGTTCTTCCTTTTTGAACTGTTATGTTATTTAAGGAAATGGTTAGTAGGGCATTGATTTGCAATTTTTGAAAACCATCAAACGTGGTTGCTTTGGTAGTCTAGCTATTTGAAAAGTAGTCTGTTTTTTTTTAAAGTGGAAAATCTCCATGGAAAGGAAAATAAATTAAGCATTGATTTAGCATTGAATTAAGCATCCAGCCATTCATATCATGCAGACACTTCCTTTATCCATGTATAGATGATCAAATGCACTTTAGATATTCAGCTACAATACATGTCGTGCATGAAACATCAAGTTAATTTTAGTCATTTTAAGAACATTTTCTACAACAACAAAAAACAATGGATGTGCTGGCATCTGTATACTTAGCCTAGCTTTATGCATGTGTATACACTTTATGTCTTCAGCTACTTAATTTAGATTCTTGTTACACATGATGACTTATGTAGATTAATGCCCTTTGCAAAATTGACATATCCCATGACTATTAAGTGACTATTAGAATGTAGTAGTAAAGGTGTGACATTAATGGGCTTTCAGAGATTGCTTGTAGCCTACTGTATAATCTACCCCTGAATGCTATAGGTCACCTATTTTTATTTTTTTATTTAACCTTTATTTAACTTTTATTTAACTAGGCAAGTCTGTTAAGAACAAATTCTTATTACAATGACGGCCTCCTCCGGCCAAACCATACCCGGACGAGGCTGGGCCAATTGTGTGCTGACCGATAGGACTCCCAATCACAGCTGGTTGTAATACAGCCTGGAATCAAACCAGGGTTTGTAGTGATGCCTCTAGCCCTGAGATGCAGTGCCTTAGACTGCTGCGCCACTTTGGGAGCATTGAAACACATGCAGATACTGTATCTTTCACAAATCAAACAGACGTCTTCATAATTGAGACAAACTACAAAAATCTGGACAATATATGTATTTTGAACACAGCATATATCATTTTTTTCATGGAAGAGTTGGATTTGTGAATAAAGGGCAGACTCAACTTTAAGCCACAAAGAATAGCCTGTTGTGTTTTGCAGTAACGTGACCTCAAGCTGCAGCTAGATAAACTTGACCACGAAATCTGGGTCAGATGGTTTAGACCCTTTCTTCTTTAAGGTTGCTGCCCCTATCATCGCCAAGCCTATCTTTGATTTTTTTTTAAACCTGTCTCTCCTCTCTGGGGAGGTTCCCATTGCTTGGAAGGCAGCCACAGTTCGTCCTTTATTTAATGGGGGAGATCAAGCTGATCCTAACTGTTATAGGCCTATTTCTATTTTGTTCTGTATATCAAAGTATTGGAAAAACTTGTCAAAAAACAACTGACTGGCTTTCTTGATGTCTGTAGTATTCTCTCTGGGATGCAATCTAGTTTCCGCACAGGTTATGGATGTGTCACTGCAATCTTAAAGGTCCTAAATGATATCACCATTGCCCTTGTATAACAGTATAACTTTAGACCATCCCCTCGCCCATACCCAGGCGCGAAACAGGGACCCTCTGCACACATCAACAACAGTCACCCACGAAGCATCGTTACCCGTCGCTCCACAAAAGCCGCGGCCCTTGCAGAGCAAGGGGAACTACTACTTCAAGGTCTCAGAGCAAGTGACGTCACCGATTGAAACGCTATTTAGCGCGCACCGCTAACTAAGCTAGCCGTTTCACATCCGTTACACTTGGTTCTAAGCAATGTTGTGCTGTAATTTTTATTGACTTGGCCAAGCTTTTGATACAGTAGACCATTCCTTACTTGTGGGCCGGCTAAGGAGTATTGGTGTCTCTGAGGGGTCTTTGGCCTGGTTTGCTAACTCAAATATAATCAAACTTTATTTGTCAAATGCTTACTTACAAGCCCTTAACCAACAGTGCAGATCAAGAATAGTTAAGACAATATTAACCAAATGAACTAAAGTAAAAAATTATAAAAAGTAACACAATAACATAACAATAATGAGGCTACAGGGGGTATCGGTACCGAGTCAGTGTGTTTGGGGGTACAGTTTAGAGGTAATTTGTACATGTAGGTAGGGGTGAAGTGGCTATGCATAGATAATAAACAGCGAGTAGCAGCAGTGTACAAAACAAATGGAGGGGAGGGGGGTCAACGTAATAGTCCGGTGGCAATCTGATTAATTGTTCAGCAGTCTTATGGCTTGGTGGTAGAAGCTGTTAATGAGCCTTTTGGTCCTAGATTTGGCACTCTGATACCGGTTGCTGTGCGGTAGCAGAGAAAACAGTCTATGACTTGGGTGACTGGAGTCTCTGACAATTTTATGGGATTTCCTCTGACAGCATCTATTATATAGGTCCTGGATGGCAGGAAGCTTGGCCCTAGTGATGTACTGGGCCATACGCACTACCCTCTGTAGCATCATACAGTCAGATGCCAAGCAGTTGCCATAACAGGCGATGATGCAACCGGTCAGGATGCTCTCGATGGTGCAGCTACAGAACATTTTGAGGATCTGGGGACCCATGCCAAATCTTTTCAGTATCCTGAGGGGGAAAAGGTGTTGTCGTGCCCTCTTCACGACTGCCTTGATGTGTTTGGACCATGAAAGATCGTTGATGATGTGGACACCAAGGAACTTGGAACGCCCAGTTGGTGTTAATGGGGGCCTGTTCTGCCAGCCTTTTCCTGTAGTCCACGACCAGATCCTTTGTCTTGCTCACGTCGAGGGAAAGGTTATTGTCCTGGCACCACACTGCCAGTTCTCTGACCTCCTCCCTATAGGCTGTCTCATTGTTGTCGGTGATCAGGCCTACCACTGTTGTGTCGTCAGCAAACTTAATGATGGTGTTGGAGTTGTGTTTGGCCACACAGTCTTGTGTGAACAGGGTGTACAGCAGGGGACAAAGTACACACCCCTGATGGGGCCTAGTGTTGAGGATCAGCGTGGCTGATGTGTTGTTGCCTACCCTTACCACCTGGGGGTGGCCTGTCAGAAAGTTCAAGATCCAGTTGAAAAGGGAGGTGTTTAGTCCCAGGGTCCTCAGCTTAGTGATGAGCTTCGTGGGCACTATGGTGTTGAATGCTGAGCTGTAGTTAATGAACAGCATTCTCACATAGGTCTTCCTTTTGTCCAGGTGGGAAAGGGCAGTGTGGAGTGTGATTGAGATTGCGTCATCTGTGGATCTGTTGGGGTGATTTGAAAATTGGAGTGGGTCTAGGGTATCCAGGAGGATGCTGTTGATGTGAGCCTTTCAAAGCACTTCATGGCTACCCACCTGAGTGCTACGGGGCGGTAATCATTTAGGCAGGTTACCATCGCTTCCTTGGGCACAGGGACTATGGTGGTCTGCTTGAAACATGTAGGTATTACAGACCCTGACCGGGAGAGGTTGAAGACACTGAGGTGAAGACACTTACCAGTTGGTCCCGCATGCTTTGAGTACACGTCCTGGTAATCCATCTGGCCCTGCCGCTTTGTGAATGTTGACCTGTTTAAAGGTCTTGCTCACATCGGCTACTGAGAGCGTTATCACACAGTCATCCAGAACAGCTTGTGCTCTCGTGCATGCTTCAGTGTTGCTTGCCTCGACGAGAGCATAAAAGGCATTTAGCTCGTCTGGTAGGCTTGTGTCATTGGGCAGCTCGCGTCTGGGTTTCCCTTTGTAGTCCATAATAGTTTTCAAGCCCTGCCATATCCGACGAGCGTCAGAGCCGGTGTAGTAGGATTCGATCTTAATCCTGTATTGACGCTTTGCTTGTTTGTTGGTCCGTCTGAGGGAATAGCGGGATTTGTTATAGGCATCCGGATTATTGTCCTGCTCCTTGAAAGCGGGAGCTCTAGCCTTTAACTCAATGCGGATGTTGCCTGTAATCCATGGCTTCTGGTTGGGAGATGTGGGGACGACGTCATCGATGCACTTATTGATGATGCACTTATTGATGAAGCCGATGACTGAGGTGATATACTCCTCAATGCCATTGGATGAATCCCAGAACATATTCCAGTCTAGCTAGTGCTAGCAAAACAGTCCTGTAGCGTAGCATCCGCTTCATCTGACCACTTCCGTATTGAGCGAATCACTGGTACTTCCTGCTTTAGTTTTTGCTTGTAAGCAAGAATCAGAAGGATGTAATTATTGTCAGATTTGCCAACTGGAGGGTGAGGGAGGGCTTTGTATGTGTATCCAGAAAATCACATTGTAGGATTTTTAATTAATTTATTTGCACATTATGGTGGAAAATAAGTATTTGGTCAAAGTTTATCTCAATACTTTGTTATATACCCTTTGTTGGCAATGACAGAGGTCAAACGTTTTCTGTAAGTCTTCACAAGGTTTTCACACACTGTTGCTGGTATTTTTTATTAATGCAAAAAAAACTACCTCTCTCAAAGAGTGCAGTGTATAAAGTCAGAACATCTCCTGTCTCAGCCACTGCCTGTCACCAAGGGTGTACCCAAAGGCTCAATCCTAGGCCCCACACTCTTCTCAATTTACATCAACAACATAGCTCAAGCAGTAGGAAGCTCTCTCAACCATTTAAATGCAGATGATACAGTCTTATACTCAGCTGGCCCCTCCACGGATTGTGTTAAACGCTCTACAACAAAGCTTTCTTAGTGTCCAACAAGCTTTCTCTTCCCTTATTCTTGTTCAGAACACCTCCAAAACGAAGGTCATGTTGTTTGGTAAGAACAATACCCCTCTCCTCAAAGGTGTGATTACTACCTCTGAGGGTTTAGAGCTTGAGGTAGTTACCTCATACAAGTACTTGGGAGTATGGCTTGACGGCACACTGTCTTTCTCTCAACACATATAAAAGCTGCGGGCTAAAGTTAAATGTAGACTTAGTTTTCTCTATCGTAATCGCTCCTCTTTCACCCCAGCTGCCAAACAAATCCTGATTCAGATGACCATCCTACCCTTGCTAGATTATGGAGACGTAATTTATAGATCAGCAGGCAAGAGTGCTTTCGAGAGGCTAGATGTTCTTTACTTCCGGCGCCGACAGAGATGGCCGCCTCGCTTCGCGTTCCTAGGAAACTATGCATTTTTTTGTTTTTTTACGTGTTATTTCTTACATTAGTACCCCAGGTCATCTTAGGTTTCATTACATACAGTTGAGAAGAACTACTGAATATAAGATCAGCGTCAACTCACCATCAGTACGACCAAGAATATGTTTTCCGCGACGCGGATCCTGTGTTCTGCCTTTCAAACAGGTCAACGGAATTGATCCCATGCAGCGACCCCAAAAAAAGACTTCGTAAAAGAGGGAAACGTAGCGGTCTTCTGGTCAGACTCCGGACACGGGCACATCGTGCACCACTCCCTAGCATTCTTCTTGCCAATGTCCAGTCTCTTGACAACAAGGTTGATGAAATCCGAGCAAGGGTAGCATTCCAGAGGGACATCAGAGACTGTAATGTTCTCTGCTTCACGGAAACATGGCTCACTGGAGAGACGCTATCCGGGGCGGTGCAGCCAACAGGTTTCTCCACGCATCGCGCCGACAGAAACAAACATCTTTCTGGTAAGAAGAGTGGCGGGGGCGTATGCCTCATGACTAACGAGACATGGTGTGATGAAAGAAACATACAGGAACTCAAATCCTTCTGTTCACCTGATTTAGAATTCCTCACAATCAAATGTAGACCGCATTATCTACCAAGAGAATTCTCTTCGATTATAATCACAGCCGTATATATCCCCCCCAAGCAGACACATCGATGGCTCTGAACGAACTTTATTTAACTCTTTGCAAACTGGAAACCATTTATCCGGAGGTTGCATTCATTGTAGCTGGGGATTTTAACAAAGCTAATCTGAAAACAAGACTCCCTAAATTTTATCAGCATATCGATTGCGCAACCTGGGGTGGTAAAACCTTGGATCATTGTTACTCTAACTTCCGCGATGCATATAAGGCCCTGCCCCGCCCCCCTTTCGGAAAAGCTGACCATGACTCCATTTTGTTGATCCCTGCCTACAGACAGAAACTTAAACAAGAGGCTCCCACGCTGAGGTCTGTCCAACGCTGGTCCGACCAAGCTGACTCCACACTCCAAGACTGCTTACATCACGTGGACTGGGACATGTTTCGTATTGCGTCAGATAACAATATTGACGAATACGCTGATTCGGTGTGCGAGTTCATTAGAACGTGCATTGAAGATGTCGTTCCCATAGCAACGATAAAAACATTCCCTAACCAGAAACCGTGGATTGATAGTAGCATTCGCGTGAAACTGAAAGCGCGAACCACTGCTTTTAATCAGGGCAAGGTGTCTGGTAACATGACCGAATACAAACAGTGCAGCTATTCCCTCCGCAAGGCTATCAAACAAGCTAAGCGTCAGTACAGAGACTAAGTAGAATCTCAATTCAACGGCTCAGACACAAGAGGCATGTGGCAGGGTCTACAGTCAATCACGGTGTCAGGATTTGGCCAGGGTTGTTCCGGTTTTTGGTCACTAGATGCCCCCATTGTGCCTTTTGACCTTTTGTTTTCCCTTGATCCCCATTATTATTTGCACCTGTGCCTCGTTTCCCCTGATTGTATTTAAACCCTTTGTTTTCCTCAGTTCTTTGCTCTGTGTTTGTATGTTAGCACCCAGCCCTAGTACTCTGTGAACTCTTGTTGATCCCGGTGGACTCTCTTGTGGAATTCTGTTTTTTGTTCTTGTTTGTTTGTTTTTGAGTATCTTTTGAGGCTTTTTGTGCTATACCTTCCACCTTGTGGATTTACCTTTTTTGTCTTGGAGGATTACCTTTGTTCTTGTGGAATTCCTTTTGAGGTTGTGGAGTTACATGTTTTCCTGAAGAACTTCACTTTTTACTTCATTAAATACACCGTCTCAAGTAGAGAATAGTCGGGTTCTGCCGACTATTCGTGGCTCAGTTGGTTAAGTGACTGTTTCTCACTCCGGAGACCCGGGTTCGTAATCGGGTCCTGACAGAAACACAGAGCCAATAATGAACCCAGAGGCAGCCAGTTCCCAGGACCTTGTTGCCATGCTGTCCCACCACCAGGAGACTGTCCAACGCCACGAAGCCGCCCTGGTTCAGCAAGAGGCCTTAATGGCTAGACATTCTCATCTTCTGTCGGAGATGCTGACTTCCATAAAGCAGATATCTGATCGACTTACCCCGGCAACAGTTCCCGTCCCAGTACCTCAGATTCACTTACCCATGGCAGCTAACCCTCTGGCTGAACCTCGTCTTCCACCTCCCCAACGGTTCTCAGGTGATCCAAGTGTTTCTCACCCAATGTTCTCTCTCCTTCGAGCTCAACCCTCGTCGTTCCCCACCGACCGGTCTAAGATCGCATATATCATCACCCTGCTGTCGGAAAAAGCCCTGGCCTGGGCTACTGCTGTGTGGGATGCCCATAGTTCCTGCTGTGCCAGCTACTCTGCCTTTGCTGAGGAATTCAAACGAGTGTTTCAAGGCCCAAGCAGTGGTCCTGACTCAGCCAAACAGCTCCTGACTCTCCACCAAGGTCGGCGCAGCGTGACGGACTATGCCATCCAGTTCCGCACGGTGGCAGCAGCGAGTGGCTGGAACAACGAGGCGCTCACGGTGTGCTTTCTGAAAGGCCTTTCCGACACTATCCAAGATGAACTGGCCACTCGGGAACCACCGGACAATCTCGAGTCCCTGATCAAGTTGGCCTCAACCGTAGACCTCTAGCCCCTATCAGTCCCAGCTCCGAGTCCCCACCTTTATCCTCGCTGGCTCCACCGGAACCCATGCAGATTGGACGCATCTCCCAGGCTGAGAGAGACCGCCGGATGAGGGAGCTACGCTGTCTATATTGCGGCAAACCGGGCCATTTCCGTTCCACGTGTCCCGGGCTCCAGGGAAACGCTCTGTCCCGTACAGACCGGGGGGAACTGTAACGGGAAACATAACCTCCTCCCATCCATCCAACTTCCGTCTGCTCATTCCAGTCACCCTTTCCTGGGACAACCACAAGCTTCACCTTCAAGCCTTGGTAGACTCTGGAGCCGCAGGTAACTTCATGGATGGTGTCTGGGCGAAGGAGAATGGCGTTCCCTCTGAACCTCTAAGTGACCCCATGAGGGTTACTACATTGGATGGAAGCCCTTTGGGATCTGGACTTGTCACTCATGTCACTACCTCCTTGCGACTTTCAGTTTCACAACACCAGGAATTGATGAACTTTCATTTGATCTCCTGTTCCGAGTTCCCTCTCGTCCTTGGATACCCCTGAGCCATAACCCTCACATCGACTGGTCTGTGGGCACTATCAAGCAGTGGGGTCCTACGTGCCAAGCTACTTGTATTTTCCCGAATTCCCCGAGTTCTACTCCCGAGTCTTTAGAATCCATCGACCTGACCCGAGTTCCCGAGTGTTACCATGACCTCAAACTGGTATTTAGCAAACAGAGGGCCACCATGCTACCACCCCATAGACCTTATGATTGCCCCATCGAACTGTTTCCGGGCACTTGCCCCCCCCAGGGGTCGGATCTTTTCCCTATCTCCACCCGAACGAGCTGCTATGGATACCTACATCAAGGACGCTATGGAAGCAGGCCTCATGCGTCCATCCACCTCCCCGGCGGGAGCAGGGTTTTTCTTTGTGGCCAAGAAAGACGGTGGATTACGTCCTTGCATCGACTACCGGGGACTCAATGCCATAACCGTCCGTAACCGTTACCCGCTACCCCTTATGGCCACAGCCTTCGAGCTGCTCCAGGAAGCAGTTGTTTTCACTAAGCTTGACCTGCGGAACACATACCATCTTGTGCGGATCAGACCTGGTGACGAGTGGAAGACCGCTTTCAACACGCCTACTGGTCACTATGAATACTTGGTGATGCCCTTCGGCCTGACCAACGCCCCAGCGGTGTTCCAAGCGCTCATAAACGATGTGCTTAGGGATATGCTTAACATATTTGTGTTCGTTTACTTGGATGACATCCTCATCTTTTCGAGCTCTCTTCAAGAACACACTAAGCATGTCAGATAAGTACTCAAACGCCTCCTAGACAGCCATCTGTACGTTAAGCCGGAAAAATGTGAATTCCATTCATCCCGAGTACAATTCCTGGGATTTGTAGTGGAACCCGGTCGAGTCCAAATGGACCCCAGGAAGGTAGGGGCGGTAGCGGATTGGCCCACCCCCAAATCCGTTAAGGAAGTTCAGCGTTTCCTGGGCTTCACTAACTTTTACCGCAAGTTCATCAAGAACTTCAGCTTGGTGGCAGCCCCTCTCTCAGCTTTAACCAAGTGTGGCAATGCAAGGTTTTTGTGGGGAAGAGAAGCTGAGACGGCCTTCCAAGGACTCAAGCAGCGCGTCCTCTCTGCTCCCATCCTGATACTACCGACTACGGATGAACCGTTTGTGGTGGAGGTAGACGCCTCAGAGGTTGGTGTTGGAGCTGTCCTGTCTCAGAGGGGTGAAGACAAGAAGCTTCATCCATGCGCTTTCTTCTCACACCGGCTTACCCCGGCTGAGAGGAACTACGATGTGGGGGATCGTGAACTCCTAGCGGTTAAGATGGCATTGAAGGAATGGAGACACTGGCTCGAGGGGGGCTTCTCACCCGTTTCAAGTGCTTACGGACCACAAAAATCTGGAGTATATCCAGCAGGCGAAGCGGTTGAACTCTAGACAAGCTAGATGGTCTCTTTTCTTGAATCGATTCCAGTTTATCCTCACCTATCGGCCCGGGTCGAAGAATCTCAAACCGGATGCCCTGTCCCGAGTCTACGCTCCTGCCATTTGAGATGACACGGACATGCCTGTCCTTCCTGCTGCTAAGATCGTGGCTCCGATCTCGTGGCAAGTTGAGGATACCGTGAGACGAGCTCAAGCTATTGAACCGGACTCGAAAGGAGGTCCTGCCAATCGGTTGTTTGTCCCCAAGGCAGTGAGGACTCAGTTCCTTCTGTGGGGGCACTCCTCTCGCCTCACCTGTCACCCGGGCGTAGGTCGCACCTTGGAGTTCATCCAGCATAAGTTCTGGTGGCCTACCATAAGAGAAGACGTTGCCACTTTCGTCAATGCCTGCCCCGTGTGCTGCCAGGGCAAATCTTCTCACCTCCGCCCGCAAGGACTCCTTCACCCTTTACCTGTTCCCCACAGACCCTGGTCCCATATCTCGTTGGACTTTATTACTGGCCTTCCTCCATCCCATGGCAATACTACTATCCAAGTCATTATCGACAGGTTTTCAAAGGCGGCCAGGTTCGTCCCTCTGACTAAGTTACCTTCTGCCAAGGAAACGGCTGAGTTGGTAATTAATCATGTGTTCCGAGTCTTCGGCATTCCTCAAGATATGGTTTCTGACAGAGGTCCCCAGTTCGCCTCTAGGTTTTGGAAGGCCTTCTGCCAAGTCATGGGGGCTTCTGCCAGTCTATCTTCAAAGTACCATCCGGAGTCCAACGGCCAAACTGAGAGGATGAATCAAGAGCTGGAAACCACCCTCCGATGTATGACTCGTAACAACCCGTCCACATAGTCGTCCTTCATTGTTTGGGCCGAATACGCGCACAACACCTTGCGCTCCTCCTCCACTGGTATGTCCCCGCATGAGTGTCAGTTTGGCTATGCCCCTCCATTGTTCCCGGACCAGGAGGCAGAAGTCAGAGTGCCTTCAGCCTTGAAGTTCGTCAGACGCTGTCGGCTTATGTGGAGGAAGACCCGTCTTAATCTTATGCGTTCCTCACAGAGGTACCAACAACAAGCCAACAGACGTCTCCGTCCCGGGCCTACCCTGCGCCCCGGCCAGAGAGTCTGGCTCTCCACAAGAGACTTACCACTACGGGTGGAGTCTCGCAAGCTGTCCCAAAAATACATCGGTCCCTTTAAGGTTGCCAGGAGAGTTAACCCAGTTTCTTATCGCCTACACTTACCCAGATCCCTTAAGATTAATCCCACGTTTCACATTTCCTTATTAAAACCTGTTGTTTTTTCTCCCCTTGTCCCGGCAGACAGACCTCCCCCTCCGCCTCGTGTCATTGGAGGCCAGCCGGCTTATACCGTCCATCGGATACTGGATTCCCGCCGGGTGCAGCGGTCCTGGCAGTATCTGGTGGACTGGGAAGGCTACGGTTCCGAGGAGCGCTCCTGGGTTCCTACCAAAGACATACTGGACCCTGACCTCATTCGTCAGTTCAGGGCCCTCCACCTTGAGAGAGCTGGTAGGAACGTCAGGAGCCGTTCCTAGGGGGGGATTCTGTCAGGATTTGGCCAGGGTTGTTCCGGTTTTTGGTCACTAGATGCCCCCATTGTGCCTTTTGACCTTTTGTTTTCCCTTGATCCCCATTATTATTTGCACCTGTGCCTCGTTTCCTCTGATTGTATTTAAACCCTTTGTTTTCCTCAGTTCTTTGCTCTGTGTTTGTATGTTAGCACCCAGCCCTAGTACTCTGTGAACTCTTGTTGATCCCGGTGGACTCTCTTGTGGAATTCTGTTTTTTGTTCTTGTTTGTTTGTTTTTGAGTATCTTTTGAGGCTTTTTGTGCTATACCTTCCACCTTGTGGATTTACTTTTTTTGTCTTGGAGGATTACCTTTGTTCTTGTGGAATTCCTTTTGAGGTTGTGGAGTTACATGTTTTCCTGAAGAACTTCACTTTTTACTTCATTAAATACACCGTCTCAAGTACTGCTGTGTCTGCCTCATCTTCTGGGTTCTGCCGACTATTCGTGGCTCAGTTGGTTAAGTGACTGTTTCTCACTCCGGAGACCCGGGTTCGTAACCGGGTCCTGACACACGGACTACAAGAAGAAACCCAGCCCAGTCACGGACCAGGATGTCTTGCTCCCAGGCAGACTAAATAACTTTTTTGCCCGCTTTGAGGACAATATAGTGCCACTGACACGGCCTGCAACGAAAACATGCGGTCTCTCCTTCACTGCAGCCGCGGTGAGTAAGACATTTAAAGGCGCAGCAGCGCCTCTTCAACCTCAGGAGGCTGAAGAAATTCGGCTTGTCACCAAAAGCACTCACAAACCTCTACAGATGCACAATCGAGAGCATCCTGGCGGGCTGTATCACCGCCTGGTACGGCAACTGCTCCGCCCTCAACCGTAAGGCTCTCCAGAGGGTAGTGAGGTCTGCACAACGCATCACCGGGGGCAAACTACCTGCCCTCCAGGACACATTTACATTACATTTAAGTCATTTAGCAGACGCTCTTATCCAGAGCGACTTACAAATTGGTGCATTCACCTTATGACATCCAGTGGAACAGCCACTTTACAATAGTGCATCTAAATCTTTTAAGGGGGGTGAGAAGGATTACTTTATCCTATCCTAGGTATTCCTTAAAGAGGTGGGGTTTCAGGTGTCTCCGGAAGGTGGTGATTGACTCCGCTGTCCTGGCGTCGTGAGGGAGTGTGTTCCACCATTGGGGAGCCAGAGCAGCGAACAGTTTTGACTGGGCTGAGCGGGAACTGTACTTCCTCAGTGGTAGGGAGGACACCTACACCACCCGATGTTACAGGAAGGCCATAAAGATCATCAAGGACATCAACCACCCGAGCCACTGCCTGTTCACCCCGCTATCATCCAGAAGGCGAGGTCAGTACAGGTGCATCAAAGCTGGGACCGAGAGACTGAAAAACAGCTTCTATCTCAAGGCCATCAGACTGTTAAACAGCCACCACTAACATGAGTGGCTGCTGCCAACACACTGACATTGACACTGACCCAACTCCAGCCACTTTAGTAATGGGAATTGATGGGAAATGATGTAAATATATCACTAGCCACTTTAAACAATGCTACCTTATATAATGTTACTTACCCTACATTATTCATCTCATATGCATACGTATATACTGTACTCTATATCATCGACTGCATCCTTATGTAATACATGTATCACTAGCCACTTTAACTATGCCACTTTGTTTACTTTGTCTACATACTCATCTCATATGTATATACTGTACTCGATACCATCTACTGTATGCTGCCCTGTACCATCACTCATTCATATATCCTTATGTACATATTCTTTATCCCCTTACACTGTGTATAAGACAGTAGTTTTGGAATTGTTAGTTAGATTACTTATTGGTTATTACTGCATTGTCGGAACTAGAAGCACAAGCATTTCGCTACACTCGCATTAACATCTGCTAACCATGTGTATGTGACAAATAAAATGTGATTTGATTTGATACCATTCAGAGATCAGATTTGCCACTAATGCTCCTTATAGGACACATCACTGCACTATATACTCCTCTGTAAACTGGTCATCTCTGTGTACCCGTCACAAGACCCACTGGTTGATGCTTATTGATCAAACCCTCTTAGACCTCATTCCCCCCTATCTGAGATATCTACTGCACTTGTCATCTTTCACATACAACACCTGTTCTGCCAGTCACATTCTGTTAAAGGTCCCCAAAGCACACACATCCTTTGGTGGCTTGTCTTTTCAGTTCGCTGCAGCTAGCGACTGGAACGAACACTCAAACTGGACAGTTTTATCTTAATCTCTTCATTCCAAGACTCAATCATGGACACTCTTACTGACAGTTGTGGCTGCTTTGTGTGATGTATTGTTGTCTCTACCTTCTTGCCCTTTGTGCTGTTGTCTGTGCCCAATAATGTTTGTACCCTGTTTTGTGTTGCTACCATGTTGTGTTGCTACTGTCACACTCGCTATCCTCAAACTCCCTGTCATAAATCAACCAAGGCGCAGCGTGCATGTAGTTCCACATCTTTTAATAAAAGTGAAACCGAAATAACAAACAAAAAAACTAACAGGTAAACAGCAAAGACCGTGACGCAACCGAGGTGCACACAAACACACACGGAAAAGTAATTACCCACAAAACACAGGTGGAAAAAGGTTACCTAAGTATGGTTCTCAATCAGAGACAACGATTGCCTCTGATTGTGAACCATACCAGGCCAAACACATAGAAATAGAAAACATAGAAAAAACAGAATGCCCACCCCAACTCACGCCCTGACCAAACCAAAATAGAGACATAAAAAAGGAACTAAGGTCAGGACGTGACAGCTACCATGTTGTTGTCATGTTGTGGTGCTACCATGCTGTGTTGTCATGTGTTGCTGCCATGCTGCTGTTGTTGTTTTAGGTCTCTCTTCATGTATTGTTGTGTTGTCTATCTTGTCGTGATGTGAGTTTTGTCCTATATTTGTATTTTATTTATTATTTAAAAAAGTAATAAAAAAAAAAAAATCCCAGCCTTTTGGTAGGCCGTCATTGTAAATAAGAATTTGTTCTTAACTGACTTTCGTAGTTAATAAAGGTTAAATAATTGTTTCATAGTTAAAAAAAAAAAGTTATCGGCCCTTCTGGGTCAATAAAAAGACCTCTGAGAAAAGCTTTGTGATGGAGCCTGCTTCAGGGGAGGTTCCAACTCAATAAACTCTTCTCATGATGCACTTTCCATATAACTTCTCATTTTGATACATCATGATGTGTAAACAGGGGGAAGGGAAATTCTAATCTGTCTGACACAATAGAGGAGTGACTCACGACAGAACAGAACAAAAGAAAGCTATTACACACAGTCAAAGACAGTCAGATGTGGCACAGCAGCTGAACAAGAAAATGCAAGAAAAAAAGACAGATTTACTCGATCATTTCACTTCCCTTTATGGAGTTATCTCCAACCTCTGCCACCATAACCATTCTTCTCCTGGCAACCAACCTAGTAGATACTCTGATAGAATTGTCATCAGTTTTAGTTCCAGTTTCAGATAAACTAGCAGTGATCTATGTTCATCGACTACAGCTCGACTACAGCTCAGCATTTAACACCATAGTACCCTCCAAACTCGTCATTAAGTTCGAGACCCTGGGTCTCGACCCCGCCCTGTGCAACTGGGTCCTGGACTTCCTGACGGGCCCCCCCCCCCCAGGTGGTGAGGGTAGGTACCAACATTTCCACCCCGCTGATCCTCAACACTGGGGCCCCACAAGGGTGCGTTCTCAGCCCTCTCCTGTACTCCCTGTTCGCCCATGACTGCGTGACCATGCACGCCTCCAACTCAATCATCAAGTTTGCAGACGACACTACAGTGGTTAGCTTGATTACCAACAATGACGAGACGGCCTACAGGGAGGAGATGAGGGTCCTCAGAGTGTGGTGTCAGGAAAATAACCTCACACTCATTGTCAAAAAAAAAAAAGAGATGATCATGGACAGGAAACAGCAGAGGGAGCACCCCCCTATACACATCGTTGGGACAGTAGTGGAGGAGGTGGAAAGTTTTAAGATCCTCGGTGTACACATCACGGACAAACTGAAATGGTCCACCCACACATACAGCGTGGTGAAGAAGGCGCAGCAGCGCCTCTTCAACCTCAGGAGGCTGAAGAAATTTGGCTTGTCACCAAAAACACTCACAAACTTTTACAGATGTACAATCGAGAGCATCCTGTCGGGCTGTATCACCGCCTGGTACGGCAATTGCTCCGTCCACAACCGTAAGGCTCTCCAGAGGGTAGTGAGGTCTGCACAATGCATCACCGGGGGAAAACTACCTGTCCTTCAGGACACCTACACCACCCGATGTCACAGGAAGGCCAAAAAGATCATCAAGGACAACAACCACCCGAGCCACTGCCTGTTCACCCCGCTATCATCCAGAAGGCGAGGTCAGTACAGGTGCATCAATGCAGGGACCGAGAGACTGAAAAACGGCTTCTATCGCAAGGCCATCAGACTGTTAAACAGCCTTCACTAACATTGAGTGGCTGCTGCCAACATACTGACTCATCTCTAGCCACTTTAATAATGAAAAATCTGATGTAATAAATGTATCACTAGTCACTTTAAACAATGACACTTTATATGATGTTTACATACCCTACATTACTCATCTCATATGTATATACTATGCCATTCGGCCATCACTCATTGATATATTTTTATGTACATATTCTTATTAATTCCTTTACACTTGTGTGTATAAGGTAGTTGTTATGAAATTGTTAGGATAGATTACTTGTTAGATATGACTGCATGGTCGGAAATAGAAGCACAAGCATTTCGCTACACTTGCATTAACATCTACTAAAGATGTGTATGTGACAAATCAAATTTGATTTGATTTGATTTAAAAAAAAATATATATGACCCCAAATAACCTGTGCAATGGGCTGACCAGGTATGGCAGGTCATCTAATGTTCCTCATGTTCTGTGTGGGAGGGATGCACTAATGTCTACAGTATGACTACAGTACATTTCAATAACGCATATATGTATCCCATATGCACAGCCACAGACACTCTGAAAAACGTGGTAACACAAAGTAACTAATAACATATGCTACTGTCTCTTCATCTGTTTTCCTCTCGTCTTCTTTCCCTTTGATTTCAATTGTTGCCCACAATGAAAATATATTCTACTCTCCAGTAGGCCTACATCCACACATTTTTCTGTGAAGGTGCTGGCAATGCTCAGTGGTTTCTTAAAGTGGAGTGTGCATTTTCACTTTGTGTAGGAGCTTGAGAGTGAGGTAAATAAGTGTGTGTGTTGTTCACCACAGCTAAAAGAGGTTTGTGTTGCCTTTCTCTCTGGAGTTTCACAGCAATTTTGCACCTGGTTCTTTCACTCTCTCTTGGGACTACACACACATGCACACACACACACACACACACACACACACACACACACACACACACACACACACACACACACACACACACACACACACACACACACACACACACACACACACACACACACACACACTCACTCACTCGTCCTCTAGTGACTCATAAGTGGCAGAATTGTGTTTAAACTGACTCTCCAGCCTCTTCTAGCGTCGCATCAACTGTGGTAATACAATGCCTCACTGTATATGCCGGTAAGAGGGGGAGAAGTGAGAAGACCAATCAGTCATTAATGTACCTCCACTCCTTTTGTCCTGATTTAGCCTATATATATATAATCAGATGTTAGACATATTTACTCTTTAACCATGATCATTATGGAAAAAAAAACACTCAATAAATCAGGCTACCAAAAGCCTTCTTTGTAACCACTTCAGTCAATCATAGGTTGACCTTTCTTTGGCCTCAGTAGAACAGGAACAATGCATTTGTGTGGAGTGAGTGGGTGGGCACGTGTGGCAGGAGTGTGTGTGTTGCAGGATGATTGTGTGTGTAGTCTAAGTGTATTTATGGCATGAGGAGTGTGTGTAGCAGTGTGTAGCGAGAGGATTGTGTGCATAGTAAGACGTGCGTGTGTGTGTGGGGCAGGAGTAAGTGTGTGTTGTGCAGAGGGTTGCTGTTGATCCAGTTGAGCTCACTGTGTGGAGAGGTAGAAACACTGGCAGGCGCTGCTATTGGGCCCTGTGCCAAGTGGATGTGACTCACTGGCCATGCCACGGGTGGGTAGTTAGGGGCCATTAACAGATTACAGTTTTTTCCAACTGCTTACACAAGTTTTTAAAACTGTCTCCTTTTTTTCAAAACTCTACACACAATTCCCAAAACTGCACACACAAAATGCAAAATGCCTCACATCTCCTTCAAAATGTAACACTGCATTCAAAATGCCATAAACACATGTCAGAAGGAAGCATTTGCATAAAATGGCAAACACTGCTTTCATAATACTACATTTTTGGATATACAATGTAAACACTGTTGTTCTAAATCTAAAGCTCTTTTGTCTTTCATAGGCTTATATCTACATTTCAATACAATGTTCTACAGTGAAAGTCATCTGCTGAGAGGGGTAACAAGTACACTGTTAACACCAATGCAATGTAGAAACAGAAAATATTTATTAGGCCAAACATTACTGTTGTATACAGTAGCATACAACAAAACCATAAACATATGTAAACCAAAAGTATATTCTTTAGAATACAGTAAAGAACACAATTGTGTTAGGTTTTCTAGATAGGTTTTCTCTTGCCAAACATCGAGGGAAGAATCTCCTAGCATGGCGTATCTGAGGGAGCATTGGACTAGTAACAGGAAGGTTGTGAGTTCAAACCCCCGAGCTGACAAGGTACAAATCTGTTGTTCTGCCCCTGAACAGGCAGTTAACCTGCTGTTCCCAGGCCATCATTGAAAATAAGAATATGTTCTTAACTGACCTGCCTGGTTAAATAAAGGTAAAAAAAAAACTCTATGTCCCCACATAGACCATATTTATAATTGCAGTCTCTTGTACATCTGTAAACAAGCGTCCTCGTCCTCCATTATGTCTTTGCCTTTCCACTCTGTACAGAATTCAAACACAGTATGTGTTCAGCATAGGAACTGTAAACAATGTAGTACAGCATGATAACCAACCTCATTCATTCAATGCAGTGCAGTAAATGGATGGCTTAGAGTTACAAATGTTTATGCAATACTATGCAGTCATACGTATTTTACAGTACATTACTGTAATGCTAAAATAGTCATTAGATAGTTGCATACCTGTTCTCATTTCTGAAGGTTCGAATTATGGACGCCACTGTAAATCGACTCAAATTGGGCTGGACTCTCAGTCCAGCCTCTCTCATGGTCAAACCGTGGTTGATCACATGATCAACACATTTTGCCCTAATCTCATTAGAGATGCCTTTCCTTCCTTCTCTTCTTTGCCCTCGTCCTCTTCCTCTCCCTCCTACTCCTCTTGCTCTCTGTCCATTGTTGGCATCCATTGTTCAAAACAGGTAATCTGACCTTTGACCTATTTATAGGCCTATACTACAGTAAAGCAGTGATTGGTTAGTGATCAGTTAAGCTATTAGTGTTTGCACATGTGAGGAGTGTGTGTGTGACCTGGTGAATAAGTATAGCATTTTGATTGGTTGTGTTTGGAAAAGGAAAGCAAGTCACTTCCTGTTAGATTTTTGTGTTTTAGGTTGAGAATTGTGTGTAGTATTTTGAAAAAAGTGTTTTATGCAATTGACAACTGAGTCAAAGGCTGAGAAATAGCTTATGGTTTTGGATATTTGGTGTGTAGTTTCAAAAATCGTGTGACATGAAAAGGTTTTGTGTGTAAGCAGTTGGAAAAAACTGTAAACACACATACATACACTCACGCACACACATGGACAGACATGCATAGCAGCCATTCAATTCGCACACACACTCTTTTGCACAGTAAACACACTCATTACTACTGTGGGAATCAAACCGGTAGGTACACACACACACACACGCACACGCACACGCACACACACACACACACACACACACACACACACACACACACACACACACACACACACACACACACACACACACACACACACACACACACACACACACAATTAACACCTTAAACACTCCAGTATGTTTGCTGAAGTCCAGGCAAATCTTGTCTCACTCCACAGCGTGTGTAAGGATCTGGGTGTAGCTGGTGCAGAGGAGTCAGGCGCAGGACAGCAGAGATGAGTAACAAAAGGAACTTTACTCAAAAATTCAAAATACATGAAGTAACACCATGCCCACAAACATCGGACCGAACTTACAATAAACAAACACGCACAAAAACCATGGGGAAAACAGAGGGTTAAATAATGAACCTGTAATTGGGGAATTGAAACCAGGTGTGTAAAACAAAGAAAAAACTAATGGAAAATTAAAAGTGGATCGGCGATGGCTAGAAGGCCGGTGACGTCGACCACCGAACGCCGCTCGAACAAGGAGAGGGACCGACTTCGGCGAAAGTCATGACAGCGTGACTCATGCAGTGTTATATTGATAACCCAGCACTTCCTCTTACATCATCAGCAGCCCCCAGGGCTTATTGATTTTCAGTAGCATGTAAACAATGAAATACAAAACATCTTCAGGAAGCTGCCTGGAGAGGATTCTACCACAGACACACAGGCGTGAAGCAGGAAGCCACTTCCTTAGGACTCCAATCTGCATAATGGAGAAAGCCCTGGGCTACGTTACAGACTTAAAGAAGTGCCTGGTGGTTAGGGGGCTAAGGATTCAGAATGGGTCTAAGTTGGAGAGGGCAGGGCATTTTCTAATGGAACATATAGAACAGTGTGATCCCTCTGTGACATTCCACACTGACTAGGTCAGAGACAACATGTTCATCAAATCTAAATAAAATTTTATTGGTCACAAACACATGGTAAGCAGATGTTAATGCGAATGTAGTGAAATGCTTGTGCTTGTAGTTCCGACAGTGCAGTAAAATCAAACAAGTAATCTGACAATTGCACAACAACTACCTAATAGACACAAATCTAAATAAAGTAATGGAGTAAGAATATGGACATATAAATATATGGATGAGTGATGACCGAGCAGCATAGGCAAGATGCAATAGATGGTATAGAATACAGTATATACATATGAGATAAGTAATGCAAGATACAGTTGAAGTCGGAAGTTAACATACACTTATGTTGGAGTCATTAAAACTTGTTTTTCAAACACTCCACAAATTTCTTATTCATCAACTATAGTTTTGGCAAGTTAGTTAAGACATATACTTTGTGCATGACACATCATTTTTCCAACAATTGTTTACAGACAGATTATTTCACTTATAATTCACTGCATCACAATTCCAGTGGGTCAGAAGTTTACATACACTAAAGCTGACTCTGCCTTTAAACAGCTTGGAAAATTCCCGAAAATGATATCATGGCTTTAGATTGACATAATTTGAGTCAACTGGAGGTGTACCTGTGGATGTATTTCAAGGCCTACCTTCAAACTCAGTGCCTCTTTGCTTGACATCATGGGAACATCAAAAAAAATCAGCCAAGACTGAATTTTTTTTGTAGAACTCTGGTTCATCCTTGGGAGTAATTTCCAAATGCCTCCTAGAGATGAACGTACTTTGGTGCGAAAAGTGCAAATCAATCCCAGAACAACAGCAAAGGACATTGTATTGTGAAGATGCTGGAGGAAACAGGTACAAAAGTATCTATATACACAGTAAAACGAGTCCCATATCGACACAACCTGAAAGGTCGCTCAGCAAGGAAGAAGCCACTGCTCCAAAATCGCCATAAAAAAAAGCCAGACTACGGTTTCCAACTGCACCTGGGGCCAAAGAATGTACTTTTTGGAGAAATGTCCTCTGGTCTAATGAAACAAAAATAGAACTGTTTGGTCACAATGACCATCGTTATGTTTTGAGGAAAAAGGGGGATGCTTGCCAGCCAGAGAACACCATCCCAACCGTGAAGCACAGGGGTGGCAGCATCATGTTGTGGGGGTGCATTGTTGTAGGAGGGACTGGTGCACTTTCCAAAATAGATGACATCATGAGGGAGGAAAATTAGGTGGATATATTGAAGCAACTTCTCAAGACATCAGTCAGGAAGTTAAAGCTTGGTTGCAAATGGGTCTTCCAAATGAATAATGACCCCAAGCATACTTCCATGCTTGTAGCAAAATGGCTTAAGGACAACAAAGTCAAGGTATTGGAGTGACCATCACAAAGCCCTGACCTCAATGCTATAGAAAATTTGTGTGCAGAACTGAAAAAGCATGTGTGAGCACAGAGGCCTACAAACCTGACTCAGTTACACCAGCTCTGTCAGGAGGAATGGGCCAACATTCACCCAACTTATTGTGGGAAGCTTGTGGAAGGTTACCGAAAACGTTTGACCCAAGTTAAACTATTTAAATGCAATGCTACTAAATACTAATTAAGTGTATGTAAACTTCTGATCCACTGGGAATGTGATGAAATAAATAAAAGCTGAAATAAACAATTCTCTCTACTATTATTCTGACATTTCACATTCTTAAAATAAAGTGGTGATCCCAACTGACCTAAGACAGGGATTTTTTTACTGGGATTAAATGTCAGGAATTGTGAAAAACTGAGTTTAAATGTATTTGGCTAAGGTGTATGTAAACTTCCGACTTCAACTGTATGTAAACATTATTAAAGTGGCCAATGATTTAGAGTCTGATATAGGCAGCAGCCTCTTTGTGTCAGTGATGGCTGTTTAACAGTCTGATGGCCTTGAGATAGAAGCTGTTGTTCAGTCTCTCTGTCCCAGCTTTGATGCACCTGTACTGACCTCGTCTTCTGGATGGTAGCGGGGGGAACAGGTAATGGCCCGGCTGGTTGTTGTCCTTGATTATCTTTATGGCCTTCCTGTGACATCGGATGCTGTAGGTGTCCTGGAGGGCAGGTAGTTTGCCCTCGGTGATGCGTTGTGCAGATCGCACTTCCCTCTGGAGAGCCTTGCGGTTGTGGGCAGTGCAGTTGCCATACCAGGTGGTGAAACAGCCCGACAGGATGCTCTCAATTTTGCATCTGTAAAGGTTTTTGAGGGTTTTTGGTGACAAGCCAAATTTCTTCAGCCTCCTGAGGTTGAAGAGGTGCTGTTGCGCCTTCTTCACCACACTGTCTGTGTGGGTGGACCATTTCAGTTTGTCCGTGATGTGTACGCCGAGGATCTTAAAACTGCCTCTGCTGTTTCCTGAAGTCCACGATCATCTCCTTTGTTTTGTTGATGTTGAGTGAGAGGTTGTTTTCCTGACACCACACTCCGAGTGCCCTCACCTCCTCCCTGCAGGCGGTCTCGTCGTTGTTGGTAATCAAGCCCACTACTGTTGTGTCGTCTTCAAACTTGATGATTGAGTTGGAGGTGTGCATGGTCACACAGTCATGGCTGAACAGGGAGTACAGGAGGGGGTTGAGCACACACCATTGTGGGGCCCCAGTGTTGAAGATCAGCAGAGTGGAGATGTTGTGTCCTACATTCACCATCTGGGGGTGGCCCGTCAGAAAGTCCAGGACCCATTTGCACAGGGCGGGGTTGAAACCCAAGGCCTCAAGCTTAAAGATGAGCTATGGTGTTAAATGCTGGGCTGTAGTCGATGAACAGCATTCTTACATGGGTATTCCACTTGTCCAGATGGGATAGGGCAGTGTGCAGAGTGATGGCGATGCATCGTCTTTGTACCTATTGGGGCGGTATGCAAATTGAAGTGGGTTTGGGGTGGCAGGTAAGGTGGAGGTGATATGATCCTTGACTAGTCTCTCAAAGCACGTCATGATGACAGAAGTGAGTGCTACGGGGCGATAGTCATTTAGTTCAGTTAGCTTTGCCTTCTTGGGTACAGGAACAGTGGTGAACATCTTGAAGCATGTGGGGACAGCAGACTGAGATAAGGAGAGATTGAATGTCCGTAAACACACCAGCTAGCTGGTCTGCGCATGCTCTGAGGACGCGGCTAGGGATGCCGTCTGGGCCTGGCAGCCTTGCGAGGGTTAACATTTTTAAACGTCTTACTCAGGTCAGCCATGGAGAAGGAGAGAGGGGGCCCACAGTCCTTGGTAGTGGGCCATATTGGTGGCACTATATTATCCTCACAGCGGGCAAAGAAGGTGTTTAGTTTGTCTGGAAACAAGATGTCGGTGTCCGTGACGTGGCTGGTTTTCTTTTTGTGTCCGTATTTGCCTGTAGACCCTGTCACATGCGTCTCGTGTCTGATCTGTTGAATTGCGACTCCACTTTGTCCCTATACCGACATTTCGCTTGTTTGACTGCCTTTTGGAGGGAATAACTACACTGTTTATATTCGGCCATATTCCCAGTCATCTTTCCATGGTTAAATGCAGTGGTTTGCGCTTTCAGTTTTGTGCGAATATCACTGTCTATCCACGGTTTCTGGTTAATGTAAGTTTTAATAGTCACAGTGGGTACAACATGTCAGAATCACTTCCTATAACTTGTGCACTGGGAAGCATGAACAAAACAAGAAACACGAACAACGCAGAGTCAGGAAACTGAAACAGAAACAATAACATCTGGGGAAGGAATCAAAGGGAGTGACATATATAGGGCAGGTAATCAAGGAGGTGATGGAGTCCAGGTGAGTGTCATAATGCGCTGATGCTCGTAACGATGGTGACAAGTGTGCGCCATAACGAGCAGTCTGGTGACCTAGGGGCCAGAGAGGGAGCACACGTGACACATCCTTATAAACTCACTCACAGAGTTAGTGTATAAATTGAAATTATTCTCTGAAACTGCCCAGAACATTTCCCAGTCTGCGTGATCAAAACAATCTTGAAGTGTGGATTACAATTGCTCAGACCAGTGTTGGATAGTTCTAGTCACGGGTCCATCCTGTTTGAGTTTCTGCCTATAATGGAGTCATGGTCAGAGTTGCCGATGGGAGGGCGGGGGAGGGCCTTGCAAGCCAAAACCACGGCCCATTATTCAGAGGGGCATTCTACTATGCTCCCATTGGCTAGCTAGCGTTGTCTCACTCACAGGCGATCAGTGTAGAGACAGCTGCCTACCGTAATGCAGACCTACTATTATCATATTTGGTAGCATTTGCCCATGTATTTATTTTTAGAGTTTCAATGAGTTGTAAAAATGTCTCAGAGAACACTGCTGAATTCCTTTAATTGAAGGTCAGCTAAGTTAACCTAGGCTACTTAACGTTACTATAGCTTGGTATTTGAAGTTGTTTTATTATCATTAGTAGTCTATTGTCAGGTAAAAGCATATGCTTATTGCCAATGACCTTGAGCCTTCTTGGATGGGCACTGCTAATGTAACTCTATGGTAGCACCCAAGGGGCAATTTATTATTCATAATTTCTCAAATATTTATTAGCTAATCATTCAGTCGAATACTCTATGCTAAGGCATTGAATCTGTCTTTGAGTGTTAAGGGATGTTAATGGCTAGTTCGGTCCACGACATTATGTTATTATATTTTTCAATCTTGAAATACAAGGGCAAATGTTATTAATCAGTGACTGAAATGTCACGCTACGTGATATTCACTTCCGGACTTGGACACTTGGAGAGCCCTCAAAAGCGTTGTAAAACGCCCCTCTGAATAACGTAGTGTGGTTTTGGCTCCACTGCATTGGGAAAAAGAAAGACGCCTATTGCCCGCACGAGTGCTACAATCAATATGCCGATAGAATTTAGGTAGCCTTTCTCTCAAATTTGCTTTGTTAAAATCCCCAGCTTTCAATAAATGCAGCCTCAGGATATAAGGTTTTGTTTGCATAGAGTCCAGTGAAGTTCCTTGAGGGCCGTCGTGGTATCGGCTTGAGGAGGGATATACAGTGAGGGAAAAAAGTATTTGATCCCCTGCTGATTTTGTATGTTTGCCCACTGACAAAGAAATGATCAGTCTATAATTTTAATGGTAGGTTTACTTGAACAGTGAGAGACAGAATAACAACAAAAAAATCCAGAAAAACGCATGTCAAAATTGTTAGAAATTGATTTGCATTTTAATGAGGGAAATAAGTATTTGACCCCTCTACAAAACATGACTTAATACTTGGTGGCAAAACCCTTGTTGGCAATCACAGAGGTCAGACGTTTCTTGTAGTTGGCCACCCGGTTTGCACACATCTCAGGAGGGATTTTGTCCCACTCCTCTTTGCAAATCTTCTCCAAGTCATTAAGGTTTCGAGGCTGATGTTTGGCAAATCAAATCTTCAGCTCCCTCCACAGATTTTCTATGGGATTAAGGTCTGGAGACTGGCTAGGTCACTCCAGGACCTTAATGTGCTTCTTCTTGAGCCACTCCTTTGTTGCCTTGGTCGTGTGTTTTGGGTCACGACACATTTTCAATGCCCTGGCTGAGGGAAGGAGGTTCTCACCCAAGATTTGACAGGACATGTTCCTGTCCATAGTCCCTTTGATGCAGTGAAGTTGTCCTGTCCCCTTAGCAGAAAAACACCCCCAAAGCATCATGTTTCCACCTTCATGTTTGATGGTGGGGATGGTGTTCTTGGGGTCATTCCTCCTCCTCCAAACACGGCGAGTTGAGTTGATGCCAAAGAGCTCCATTTTGGCCTCATCTGACCACAACACTTTCACCCAGTTGTCCTCTGAATCATTCAGATGTTCATTGGCAAACTTCAGACTGGCATGTATATGTGCTTTCTTGAGCAGGGGGACCTTGCGGGCGCTGCACAATTTCAGTCCTTCACGGCGTAGTGTGTTACCAATTGTTTTCTTGGTGACTATGGTCCCAGCTGCCTTGAGATCATTGACAAGATCCTCCCGTGTAGTTCTGGGCTGATTCCTTACCGTTCTCATGATCATTGTAACTCCACGAGGTGAGATCTTGCATGGAGCCCCAGGCCGAGGGAGATTGACAGTTATTTTGTGTTTCTTCCATTTGCGAATAATCGCACCAACTGTTGTCACCTTCTCACCAAGCTGCTTGGTGATGGTCTTGTAGCCCATTCCAGCCTTGTGTAGGTCTAAAATCTTGTCCCTGACATCTTTGGAGAGCTCCTTGGTCCTGGCCATGGTGGAGAGTTTGGAATCTGATTGATTGATTGCTTCTGTGGACAGGTGTCTTTTATACAGGTAACAAGATGAGATTAGGAGCACTCCCTTTAAGAGTGTGCTCCAAATCTCAGCTCGTTACCTGTATAAAAGACACCTGGGAGTCAGAAATCTTTCTAATTGAGAGGGGGTCAAATACTTATTTCCCTCATTAAAATGCAAATCAATTTATAACATTTTTGACATGCGTTTTTTCTGGCTTTTTGTTGTTGTTATTCTGTCTCTCACTGTTCAAATAAACCTACCATTAAAATTATAGACTGATAATTTCTTTGTCAGTGGGCAAACGTACAAAATCAGCAGGGATCAAATACTTTTTTCCCTCACTGTACACGGCTGTGATAATAACTGACGAGAATTCTCTTGGGAGATATGGTCGGCATTTGATTGTAAGGAATTCTAGGTCAGGTGAACAAAATAACTTGAGTTCCTGTATGTTGTTATGATTACACCATGAGTCGTTAATCATGAAGCATACACCCCCACCCTTCTTCTTCCCAGAGAGATGTTTATTTCTTTCGGCATGATGCATAAAGAATCAGGCCCGTTGTATTGCCTTCTGACTGCTATTGGCCCTTTCCTTGCTCAGCAATTGTTTAATAGAGCACAGCTGAAAATAAATGTGGCTGTCACTCTCCATGAAGACAGAGCCACGTTAAGAAAGTGCAGAGGCTGAGGTTACAGAGCTATGAGGTAATCCAGGGGTATACATACTTACATTGCTGTGAAACAGCTTTGGCTCTAATTGCGGCGCTGAGCTGAGTATAGGCTACAAGGCTTCCCCTTGAACTGAACTTAATGGTGTGTTGAATGAAAGTGAGAGGGCTGAGGTAAAAGAGGTGCATTGGCCTGTTCTGTAGGCCGTCATTGTAAATAAGAATTTGTTCTTAACTGACTTAAAAATAGATAAATAAAATATGAGATGGCTGAGTTGAACCCCTGTTTTAACTGACTCCAAGCAGTCTGAGAGAGAGAGAGAGATTTTTTCACTCCAAGCAATCTGAGAGTAACCTCAGTCTGAGAGAGAGAGAGAGAGAGAGAGAGAGAGAGAGAGAGGGGTCCAAGCAATCTGAGAGAGAGAGAGAGGTCCATTTTTCCAGTAACCTCACTCCAAGTCTGAAGAGAGAGAGAGAGGTCCAAGCAGTCTGAGAGAGAGAGAGAGAGAGGTCCATTTTTCCAGTAACCTCACTCCAAGCAGTCTGAAAGAGAGAGAGAGAGGGGTCCATTTTTCCAGTAACCTCACTCCAAGCAGTCTGAGAGAGAGAGGGGTCCATTTTTCCAGTAACCTCACTCCAAGCAGTCTGAGAGAGAGAGGGTCCAGAGAGTCTGAGAGAGAGAGAGAGAGGGCAGTCTGAGAGAGGGGGTCCATTTTTCCAGTAACCTCACTCCAAGCAGTCTGAGAGAGAGAGAGAGAAGGGATCAGTTTTTCCAGTAACCTCACTCCAAGCAGTCTGAGAGAGAGAGAGAGAGAGAGAGGGGTCCATTTTTCCAGTAACCTCACTCCAAGCAGTCTGAGAGAGAGAGAGAGAGAGGGGGTCCATTTTTCCAGTAACCTCACTCCAAGCAGTCTGAGAGAGAGAGGGGTCCATTTTTCCAGTAACCTCACTCCAAGCAGTCTGAGAGAGAGAGAGAGAGAGAGAGAGAGAGAGAGAGAGAGAGGGGTCCATTTTTCCAGTAACCTCACTCCAAGCAGTCTGAGAGAGAGAGAGAGAAAGGGATCAGTTTTTCCAGTAACCTCACTCCAAGCAGTCTGAGAGAGAGAGAGAGAGAGCACAGCAGCAAGATTTGTGACCTGTTGCCACGAGAAAAGGGCAACCAGTGAAGAACAAACACCATTGTAAATACAACCCATATTTGTGCTTATTTGTCTTGTGTCCTTTAACTATTTGTACATTGTGTATATATATATATATATTTATAATATGACATTTGTAATGTCTTTACTGTTTTGAAACTGTTGTATGTGTAATGTTTATTGTTAATTTTTGTTGTTTTTCACTTTATATATTCACTTTGTATGTTGTCTACCTCACTTGCTTTGGCAATGTTAACACATGTTTCCCATGCCAATAAAGCCCTTGAATTGAATTGAGAGAGAGAGAGAGGGGTCCATTTTTTCCAGTAACCTCACTCCAAGCAGTCTGAGAGAGAGAGAGAGAGAGAGAGAGAGAGAGAGAGAGAGAGAGAGAGAGAGAGAAAGGGGTAAGTTTTTCCAGTAACCTCACTCCAAGCAGTCTGAGAGAGAGAGAGAGAGAGAGAGAGAGAGAGAGAGAGAGGTCAGTTTTTCCTCATGAGAGTCTCCATCTTTCCCTTTCTTTCTCCCTGCCCCTATTTTATTTGTTTATTTTTTCCAAATGTTATTTCTTTATTTGAACCTTTATTTAACTAGGCAAGTCAGTTAAGAACAAATTATTCTTTACAATGACGGCCTACCCAGCCAACCTTGACGATGCTGGGCCAACTGTGCGCCGCCCGATGGGACTCCCAATCTAGGCCGGATGTGATGCAGCCTGGATTCGAACCAGGGACTGCAATGACGCCTCTTGCACTGCCTTAGACTGCTGCGCCTATACCTTTTGACTATCTCTCCCTCTCTTTTCCTTCCCTCTTATCCCTGCTCTCTCTACCTCCTGCTCTCATTCCCTCACCAATTTGTTGATCCCCCTCTCTTAACATACAGAGCCCATTGTAGGAGACTGATGCCAGATAAAACATTAGGATGACTAATAACATAAACACAGCAGGAACCACATGCCCAATCCATCAGGGAGGATGTCTCCCACACTCACTACAGTTTCTGTCAATTGTGAACATTTTTGGGGAGTTGTATTGAAACATATCTGTAGCAGAACAGCAATGATCAAATACATTTTTTTTTACTAGGCAAGTCAGTTAAGAACAAATTCTTATTTTCAATGACAGCCTAGGAACAGTGGGTTAACTGCCTTTTCAGGAACAACAGATTTGTACCTTGTCAGCTCGGGGATTCGAACTTACAACCTTTCAGTTACTAGTCCAACACTCTCTAACCACTAGGCTACCCTGCCGCCCCAGAACTTAATTTACAGAACTTCTGATCGTTTTCTTTCCATAGTGCCCGACTTGCATATCTTACACCACCTTTTGCAAAACTTTAATGCAAATGTAATCAGTGACTGCAAAATTGGAACACATTTTTTTCATCAGAAGAGAAATGTGTGCAATTGTGTTCACTGTTTCCATCAATCACCCCACCAATCACCCCATCAGTGTCATACCATGTACAATACTATATATGGAAAGATCTAGGCAATGGAGACAAATTGTTATGATTTTTGACGATATTGCGGACATGCAGAGATGGAAGATGGGTTACTCCTCAGTCATCAGACATGTGACCTTCCATCATAGAGCTTTGCTTTGGTGTGGTGTGGATTGAGGCCTATGCATGTACAGTCATATCAGTTGTGTTCCTCCATGAATTCACCTTTCCTTTTTTCTATTGTGGATTGTTTTTCTGTACACTAATGGAAAGTCTAATAAAATATGAGTAAACCGGCCTTCGTATTGATTACATGGAATTGGATTGTGATGATATCGATGATGGAATCCTGCACACAATGTCAACAATTATTTAATATAACAAAATAAATATACAAAAATATCTGATTTGATGTGTATGACATTTTGTTGGTGGAATATGTATAAAGGGAGAGTAATTGCCCATAATTCTGCATCTTTGGATAGTTGTACTTCCATTTGATCAGCATCTTACCTCAACTAACCTGTACCCCCGCACACTGACTCGGTACCGGTGCCCCCTGTATATAGCCTCGTTATTCTTATTGTGTTACTTTTTATTATTACTTTTTATTTTAGGTAAATATTTTCTTAACTCTTCTTGAACTGCACTGTTGGTTAAGGGCTTGTAAGTAAGCATCTCACGGTAAAGTCTACACTTGTTGTATTCGGCAGGGTAGCCTAGTGGTTAGAGTGTTGGACTAGTAACTGGATGGTTGCAAGTTCAAACCCCTGAGCTGACAAAGTACAAATCTGTTGTTCTGCCCCTGAACAGGCAGTTAACCCACTGTTCCTAGGCTGTCATTGAAAGTAAGAATTTGTTCTTAACTGACTTGCCTGGTTAAATAAAGGTAAAAAAATGTGACAATTAATATTTGATTTAAAAGGGATTTTTAAAAGACAGACGCACTTTGTTTTTTCTACTTGGACTCAAGTGATAATATGATTGCGTTAATCTTTTTGCAGGCAGTAATGTTCTTTTGATGAATGTATTTGCAATTTTGAATATATTTGCAATATTTGCAAAAAGTCTAGTATAGTTTTGATGAATTTATTTATGGGTCATTCCACAAAAAAAGAGTGCCTTTTGCATCCCTTTTATATTTTAAGTAGAAATTGTGCACCAATATTTTAAAAGCATGTTAAATTAAATGAAGTTAACTTTGATATAAACCACATGGAACATTTTATAATTATGAATAAAGACTTGCGAAAGCCATCATTTTGCATTTTGACATGTCCCTTTGCTCACCATCATTGTAAAGCCCTAGTTATTTTCTTGCTTTGACAAAGTAATTATTCAAAGTTATTATTTTAAATCACATTAAATGTATTTTCCTTATTTTTAGGTCAATCCTGTTACATGAACTGACATGTAGCTTTAATATGGTGAAAATATTCCTTAAAAAAAATATTATTTCAAGAAACATTGATCATCTGACAGTCAAATCATTGTGGAAACGTAGGTAGGAGCTGGTTCTACTCTTTTTGGCAATATTCTGGTGTTTTGTGGTGGAAAACTGAGTGGCTCCATCAATCTGCACACCACCAAGGTGACTCTTTGTTGACAGTGTTGGGGGATGGGTAATGTATTGATGCTCCATGTGCCAAATCAACACATTTTTTTTTCTATTTCTCTTAGTTACCTATTTTTGATATTTATGAGTCTTATTTTTGTATATATTTATATAATTTCAAATGTAATGATTATATATTTGTGATGTCCCAAATGTCGGAATAAAAATGACATCTATTGCAAGGGGGGAAGGAGGGGGTTGCCCAAAGAGCCATGCAAGCTTGAACCGCCACTGTCCACGAGTCTTGATGATCTTCCAGGTGCTTCCTGGTGCTTTTTGGAAAACTTCAGTCAACTTTTTGGACCAGATGGGTCCCATTATGTCTGTCGAAAACCAAACATTGCATTCCACAGTAAGAGCCTCATACCAGCGGTCAAGCATGGTGGTGGTGGTGTGATGGTTAAAATGAGGTGAAATAAAACATTTGTTTTGACTAAGTTACACTACCTAAAATGTATTCATTTCATGTAATGTATGTTTTGAAAATAAATGTATAGTTTTGTAAAAGGCCAGTGAGTTGTGTCTTGTGGACTCCAAAAAAATGCTTGTCCGTGACTGACAAAAACAGTAATACACTAAATATGTTTCAGCCCACATGTCATAATATTAATTGTATACACATCTATACAGTGTTGGTGCAGCAGAAGAACAAATCCTTACTGAACATTTGATATCCTAAATGGCCCTTGCAAACCAGAGCCAAGAACAGGTATTGACAAATCAGCTTGGTAATTGCCCATCATATAGCACTATACTATGTTTTAATTCAGTGGTATTGCAACAAAGAGAGTAGCACAATGCTCCCTCCTCTGACCAAGCTGGGGTATTGCATAGAGTGAAACAGGTGATAGTCAATGTGATCTTTAAAAATATGAACAAGTCTTTCTCAATGTGGAGGAAATATATTTGGGAGATTTTGCAACTACTTTCACTTTTGGCATTTCTTAGTTTCTTGAAAAAAACTTAACATAAATACTTTATTAACAGAAACTGGTATCGGCTGTGACTATTTTATTTGACAATACATGGATTTAACCACATTTTGGGGATTTTTTAACTGCCAGGCCATAAGGTTTACTTGGTTAATATGATCAGCTATCATAGATAAACTTCAACCACATAATGAGATCTATTCTTTAAAATAGAAGATCTAGATCTAGTTATAGGTAATGACAAATAATATTATCTTGGCATATTCAAAGTGACTTTTCTTGAAGGTGGAGATATATCATACACTCTCCATGTCATATCCTCTCCACTGCTACTTCCCAGTGTTTGTGTGACTTGATGTGAAAAACCAGAAAAAATACTAGAATTTATAATTTTGTTCAGAGTGATGTAATGATGCAATACTGTGAGGCTGTATTTTGTGTACAAAAAAGGAATAAATCACTTGTTATGCCCATTAAATGTTTATACAATTTAAATTTTTATTTTTCTAAAAATGTGCACTAAATATTTTCAAATGATCAACATATTTTAAAGTGTAATAAACATTGCAAAACAGAGAAATCCAGACACTGCATTAGAAATTAAACAAAGAAACAATAGGTTAAGGTTATTTTAGTGTGTTCTTTAAACAGCGCATTCAGAAAGTATTCAGACCCCTTTACTTTTTCAATGTTTCAACCTGATTCTAAATGGATTAAATATATCTACACACAATACCCCATAATGACAAAGCAAAATCAGTTTTTTATGAATGTTTGCAAATTTATTACAAATAAAAACAGGAAATAACACATTTACATAATATTCAGACCCTTTACTCAGTACCTTGTTGAAGCACCTTTGGCAGCGATTACAGCCTTGAGTCTTCCTTGAGTCTTCTATGACGCTACAAGCTTGGCACACCTGCATTTTGGGAGTTTGTCCCATTGTTTTCTGCTGATCCTCTTAAGCTCTGTTAGGTTGGATGGGGAGCGTCGCTGCACAGCTATTTTCAGGTCTCTCCAAAGATGTTTGATCGTGTTCAAGTCCGGGCTCTGGCTGGGCCAATCAAGGACATTCAAATACTTTTTCCGAAGCCACTCCTGCGTTGTGTTGGCTGCGTGCTTAGGGTTTTTGTCCCGTTGGAAGGTGAACCTTCACCCCAGTCTGAGGTTCTGAGCGCTCTGGAGCAGGTTTTCATCAAGGATCTCTCTGTACTTTGCTCCGTTCATCTTTCCCTCGATCCTGACTAGTCTCCCAGTCCCTGCCACTGAAAAAGATCCCCACAACATGATGCTGCAAACACCATGCTTCACCGTAGGGATGGTGCCAGGTTTCCTCCAGATGTGATGCTTGGCATTCAGGCCAAAGAGTTCAATCTTGGTTTCATCAGACCAGAGAATCTTGTTTCTCATGGTCTGAGTCCTTTAGGTGCCTTTTTGCAAACTCCAAGCGGGCTGTCATGTGCCTTTTACTGAGGAGTGGCTTCCATCTGGCCACTCTACAATAAAGGCCTGATTGGTAAAGTGCTGCAGAGATGTCCTGGAAGGTTCTCCAATCTCCACAGAGGAACTCTAGAGCTCTGTCAGAGTGACCATTGGGTTCTTGGTCACCTCCCTGACCAAGGCCCTTCTTGGTGTCTTGGTGGTTCCAAACTTCTTCCATTTATGAATGATGGAGGCCACTGTGTTCTTGGGGACCCAACAATGCTGCAGGAATTTTTTGGTACCCTTCCCCAGATCTGTGCCTCGACACAATCCTGTCTTGGAGCTCTAAATCAAATAAACTTTTATTGGTCACATACACATGGTTAGCAGATGTTAATATATGTGTAGCAAAATGCTTGTGCTTCTAGTTCCAACATCATGTAATCTAACAATTCCACAACTACCTAATACACACAAATCTGAGGAATGGAATAAGAATATATACATATAAATATATGGATGAGCAATGACAGTGACATAGGCAAGATGCAATAGATGGTATAAAATACAGTATATACATATGAGTTGAGTAATGCAGGATATGTAAACATTATTAAAGTGGCCTTATTAAAGTGACTAGTGATCCATTTATTAAAGTGGCCAATGATTTCAAGTTTGTATGTAGGCAGCAGCCTCTCTGTGTTAGTGATGGCCTTCAGATTTAAAAATAGCTTCTGTCTCTCGGTCCCAGCTTTGATGAACCTGTGCTGACCTCACCTTCTGGATGGTAGCGGGGTGAACTGGCACTGGCTCGACTGGTTGTTTTCTTTGATGATCTTTTTGGCTTTCCTGTAACATCGGGTGCTGTAGGTGTCCTGAAGGGCAGGTAGTTTGCCCCCAGTGATGCATTGTGCAGACCGCACCACCTTCTGGGCGGTGCAGTTGTCATACCAGGTGGTGATGCAGCACAAAGGATGCTCTCAATTATGTATCTGTAAAAGTTTGTGAGGGTTTTAGGTGACCAGACAATTCCTTCGACCTCATGTCTTGGTTTTTGCTCTGACATGCACTGTCAACTGTGGGAACGTATTGTCGCAGCTGAATCAGAATTAGTTAGGTAACAAAGATAAATAAGATGTTTTATTTACATTCATAATATGCTTATGTGAGATACTTGTCATTAGAATGTCTCTTTTTGGACTATACTGTCGGCAGTTGCATTTTTCCTTTCTTCTCTAGGAAAAAGTCACTTGGGGCCCAGAGAGAGAGGAGAGGTCAGGCTTGTCTTTTACATGTCTGGTAATATGCAGAATATCAGAAAGGAAGAGGTCAGAATGGAACTTCCTCTTCATATGTGAATGTATCTGTTAAACCATGTGAAGGGATGATTAAGGGGGAAGCAATTATCTCTTGGCTCCACAACGTCTGTGTACAAGTCACTCCCCTCAGTGAGCTTGTCCAGGGGTGGGGTGTATTTGAGATGGGAGTATCGAAAGTTGACAATTGATATATGCCATTGGATGAGGTAATGTTTTGGTACTATGAAGTACCAAGAACGTGATTAGAACCTCATTTTAGAGGTCAAACTGAACGATAATTTATAGCTAATGCTATCTGGCTATGGCATACTCCTCTCTCAAGTGAAAGGCCCTTTGTGAAGTTCCTGAGATCTGTGGTTCGTCATGTGAGTTGAGAGGGGTGTATCCTGGCTATAAAAGATACTATGATTCTTTTGTAAGCACTCAGAATTGATCTGAGAGTCAAAGGGCTATGGTGAAGCTCATATAATTAAAGACGAAGTTGAAATATAACTCTGACTTGTGTGTGGTTTGTAAACTCTCCTCATTTAGTAATACAGGAAATTACCATGACATTATACAGACAGGTGTGCGTCTTTCCAAATCACATAATCAATTGAATTTACCATAGGTAGACACCAATCAAGTTGTAGAAACATCTCAAAGATGATCAATGGAAACAGGACGCACCTGAGCTCAGTTTCATGTTTCATAGCAAAGGGTCTGACTACTTATATAATGGTATTTCTATTTTAGTTTTTGTAAAATCTTTATTACCAAACATTTCTATAAACCTATTTTCACTTTGTCATTTTGGGGTATTGTGTGTAGATTGATGAGGGATTTTTAAATATTTTTTAGAATAAGGCTGTAAAGTAACAAAATGTGGAAAAAGGGAAGGGGTCTGAATACTTTACGAATGCACTGTACATGTAAAAGAAAAATCTAAATAAAAAAAATCATAAAAATCTATAGCCTAAGTGCTCGTTTAGCGAAACAATGTCAGCTTGCGAGATCAGGATGGTTAGTACGAGGCAAAAAAATCTACACATGAAACAAAAAAAAGCCTGCAGTTGCAAAATCTCACTTGTGTGAAAATAAGAGCAAGGGGTGAACTACTGTATGTATGATGTGAAGAGTGAAATAGGGTTGTTTGCTTGGGACAAGTCTATTTACCCATTCAGATCACTGTAACCTTGGCAGAGTCCCATTCTCGACAGACCTGTCCTGTTCCTCCACACACACACACACACTACCCCATGCTCCACTCCAGGGTGTGTGCAGATGAAGCAGCCTAGAGGAGCAGGACTGGACAACACAAATATTTCAAATAAACCTATGACATTTTGTGGAGAATCTGTTGGACTGATGTGGGAAAATAACCAGCAATAGAAATCAATGTCCAAATATTTTCACATGCTTTTTTATTACCCACATCCGACTCCTCCTTCTTCAGGAGCACATCAGTCCAACAGATCCTTCGAACATAATGGAAATGCTTTCCAGGAACAAAGACGAGGTGAATAGTTGATTTACTAATGTGTTTTGCTATGCTGTATTATTGCCAGTCCTTTCTGGCCATTTGTAAATGCAGTGATGTTACCGGTATGTCTGTAGTGGGTGCATCTCAACTTTAAGTGGCTTTGTTTCTTCTACTGGACAGGCGGAGGCGAAGCGACAGTTTAAAACGCCATAGTGCCTCCACCTGTCCTTTCAGATCAGTGCAGATGAAGAGTGGAAGGCATTTTAGACCATT
The DNA here is from genome assembly GCF_023373465.1 of Oncorhynchus keta. Classification (NCBI taxonomy): domain Eukaryota; kingdom Metazoa; phylum Chordata; class Actinopteri; order Salmoniformes; family Salmonidae; genus Oncorhynchus; species Oncorhynchus keta. The sequence continues at coordinate 20,893,713 of NC_068454.1, read as the reverse complement.
GAGATGCAGCCTGTGTGTCTGAAGGTCCTAATCTGGAAACCGTCTGACATAAGGGTTCTCCTCAGGTCAGATAGATGTTAGGTGGTCAGGCCCTGCTCTGTCTATCCATCCTGGCCTGTCAGCCTGTCACTAAAACTGATAAGACTGATGAGGGGTGGATGAGAGCAGGAGAGTCCGCCATCCCGATCTGGACAGAGGCTGAACAAAATCATTGTAGGAAACATTACTGAACTGCTAAAATCACTAATCTGAACAGAAACGAACATCTACATTGGGACTATCTGCACTGACATTGTATGACTCAATTAAATAGTATAATCACTTGTCTTCCATCGACACCAGTTGTCATGACATCGGTCATGTCATGATTACTTAATCTAGGCTTTGAACAACAGGGGTGGTTGAGTGTAGTGGCGCCAAGCAGACATCCGTCAGAAAGCAGGAGGAAGAGAGGGGGCAGTGTGACATGCCGTGGTTTTGTAGGCAGAGGCTGCATGCCAGGGCTGTGAAATACCTGTTCCCTGTAACTGTAGGTCTTCCTACTAAGATAACGTGGAGAGCAGGACAAAAAGACTGGGGCAAAAAGGTCCCAGAACTCAACGTCCTCAGACAATACACTAAACGTGTAGAGATGATAAGATGATGTGTGCAGGAGTTCTCTTATAAAGAATTGAACTGTGGAACTGTAATTCCCTGGCGGCACCACGAGACAGAACACAAGTGTGCTCATCTTTTGGGACTGGAATTATAACACCAACCAGTGATCTCTGCAGAGCATCATATCAAAGTCTTGGTGTTGAACATCTGAAATAGGATGAATCTGTGAAATCAATGAAACCTTATTGTTAAGCCTTAGCTGTTGAATTGATGTTTTGTTAAGCAAGGCTGCCCCCTCAGGACAGGAGCTGAAAGAGAAGACGGCTTCACCTTCTATAAAGAGGTACAGTAAAAGAGGTGCTGAACACCACAAGCTAACACCTACATGTAAACCTCATTAGTTACGGGAACAGAATGAACAACAGGTAACAAACATCACCAATACACCGTTTTAGTTATTCTGTTCACTTTTCAGAACATCTTTATTGAATTTGTGTCTCATTTAAACATATTTACATGTCTTTATTTGTTCAGTAAAAATACAAATACAGAACACTTTTTTTCCTTCAAAATCAACATCCTCACGGCGACTGACAGCGCCAAAGGCCTGGGCTTCCTCCCCAGACAGAACGCAGTAATGTTAGAGAGCAAGGTGGGGGCAGGGGGGCGAACAGTGATACATATACTTCATAACGTTCTACACCAGTAGGCTGCTGCTACTGCCTCCACCACGAGACGGAGACACTGAGCTGGGGACAGGGGGAGGGATAGCTGGGGAGAAAGAGACAAATAGAACATTCTAGGGATATGAAGGAGTAGAAAGGGTGTAACAGAGTAAAAAGAGGCAGAGGAAAAAGGAATGGTGAGATGGTGGGACAGGTGGTACTCAGTTAACACATGAGAAATGAGTGACAGAAACCTACCAATTAGCTAAACAGAGACACACATTGTATGGCTTTATTGATTGGCAAGGTGAGTGGTTCTGTAATCAGCCCATCATCATCGTGTCTCTGCTATAGGGACAGCAGGGTGGCTCTGCTAGAGGGACAGCAGGGTGGCTCTGCTAGAGGGACAGCAGGGTGGCTCTGCTAGAGGGACAGCAGGGTGGCTCTGCTAGAGGGACAGCAGGGTGGCTCTGCTAGAGGGACAGCAGGGTGGCTCTGCTAGAGGGACAACAGGGTGGCTCTGCTAGAGGGACAACAGGGTGGCTCTGCTAGAGGGACAACAGGGTGGCTCTGCTAGAGGGACAACAGGGTGGCTCTGCTACAGCAGGGTGGCTCTGCTAGAGGGACAGCAGGGTGGCTCTGCTAGAGGGACAACAGGGTGGCTCTGCTAGAGGGACAACAGGGTGGCTCTGCTAGAGGGACAACAGGGTGGCTCTGCTAGAGGGACAGGGTGGGTGCTAGAGGACAGCAGGGTGGCTCTGCTAGAGGGACAACAGGGTGGCTCTGCTAGAGGGACAACAGGGTGGCTCTGCTAGAGGGACAACAGGGTGGCTCTGCTAGAGGGACAACAGGGTGGCTCTGCTAGAGGGACAACAGGGTGGCTCTGCTAGAGGGACAACAGGGTGGCTCTGCTAGAGGGACAGCAGGGTGGCTCTGCTAGAGGGACAGCAGGGTGGCTCTGCTAGAGGGATAGCAGGGTGGCTCTGCTAGAGGGATAGCAGGGTGGCTCTGCTAGAGGGACAACAGGGTGGCTTTATAGAGAAGGAACTAGTGTATGAATAACTTTTTGTAAAAAAAATATAATGAAAAAGCACAGTATTGGTGAAAGGCATCACATAGTAACACTTGATAAGGCTTTAAATAAATGTATAGGTCCAACAAAAATGTTTTTTCTTTCAGGGTACCCTTCTATTTCCTAGTGTTACCTTCAGCCCCCTAAACCATTCCCCTCCCCTCCACATCCACACACCAATCACAGATTCATTACTGAACGCAGCAGACTTCCTTGCGTTCCATCTGCTGTTGCAGAAACCACATTCATACAAAACTCAATAGATCCATTTAGAACACACAAGTCCATAGAGAATGAATGGCATAACATTCAACATACACTCATTGCACAGGTGACTGAGGCCAAGTCCTAATTTGCGAGTGGTGATTAGGATAAGAAGAAGAAACAGTTTGGGTAGAATCCTATCAGCAGGGTGAGGAGTTGTTCCTGAAGAGTAACAACTCCAGGCCCAACCCATCAGTGGCAGTGCAACACTATGGGTCCATGTTAAAGACACAGGGATTATAAATGGAGGGCTTTGTGTCTTCAGCTCCGACAGTGGTGTAACTCTTTTCCCTCTTAGTAATACAAACAACAAAGTGCATAACAATTTATCTATAGGGGCCATTTAATCAGCAGACAGAAAACACTACCAAAACAAGCCTTGTCCCAATCTGCCTGTGGAGTGGTAGTGATTTATGGAAAAGACAGGAACGGAAGTTTACCAGGCTAGAAAGGCGTGATTGGAGAAGTGAAGAATGACAAGAAAAAGAAGATGGAGGGAGTTGGAATGGTGTGGTAAGACGAGGTAGAGATACAGCATCGGTTGAATAGCAGCAACAACATGAGGCCAGGTTAAGCTACGTCAGCTGCTAATCATAAGAGGTGGAAGGAGAGGGCGATACAGAGGGAGAGAGAGAGTGACAGAAAGAGCAGAAAGTATACAGAAACGGCAGAATGTAGCATAGAGAATGATATTGAAAATAGTTCCATATCCCCGGTCCACTTTTCAAAGGTTCCAGAAGGGTAGGCATGAAGCCGTTGCTCCCATCCACAAAGTGACACTGATACAGTTCCAGGTCAAAGTTCAGAGTAAGACAGTGAACAGGAAATGGCAGAAGGACTAGGACGGTCGTGTCCCCGCCAATCAGCATCCAGGACACAAAATGACACAAGAAAACAAACCCCATAGATCCCAGTCTTCGGTTTGACTGTCAGTCTGTCGGTCTGTCTGAAACATACACATCCCTTCAGAGGAAGGTCCATCTGTCTGTTTGTTCTGACACTGTCTTGCTCCTGTGTGCGTCCATTAAGAGACAGTTTGGCCAAAACAAATCAAGTTTCCTGATTGTGGCTCTGTGTTTCAACAAAAAAGTAACGACGAATAGGAGGACTTCCCAGCCAATCACAAAAGTCGAACGCACCCTCCATCCTGACGAAAAGCATAGAGAGCTATAGAAAGAGTACGAGCCAGAGAATGAAAGGAGAGCGAGTGAGAAAGGCTATTGTTTCAGTGACCTCCACTCTGCAGTGGTCTGAGCGCTCTCCTTCTGCAGTCTGTAGCAGTGAGAGAGAGAGATGGAGGCAGGCAGGGCCACTGGTCTCTACCGCTGGGCCTGGCTCCCTGGGAGGGTGAGGTTGGCCAGGTGCAGTACCGGCAGGGGGTGGGCCTCCGTGTTGAACACCCAGCTCTCCAAAGGCATCAGGTCATCACTGGAGAACAACAGGTACAGATACCTGGAGAAGAGAGAAGGAGGGAAAGAGAAGGGAGAGCAGACAATATTCAGCTGCTACATTCTGTTCATCAGTGCTGTAGTAGTATTTGTGAACAAAAACAAGCAGAGCGACCAGCAGGGGGGAGCAGAGCACACAGTTCCAGTGCATTCTGGGGGCTGCCAGGACATCCCCATTTCATACCAACTGGATGTGAATGAACAGAATACAGAGGAGCAGTAAAGGAGCAGCAAATGGAGGAAGACTTACTTGAGCGTCTCGGCCAGGAAGAAGCTCTGCTGGACATCGTCGTAGGTTGGGTTGGACGAGTAGACGTCCTTGACCCCAGAGAACCCACCGCTGACCCTGCAGTACTTATCAATGGCCTGGAGGGGGAGACCGAGAGCAGCACTTAATTACCACACATTTACATCGCAGTCACTTACATCGCAGTCACTTACATCGCAGTCACTTACATCGCAGTCACTTACATCGCAGTCACTTACATCGCAGTCACTTACATCGCAGTCACTTACATCGCAGTCACTTACATCGCAGTCACTTACATCGCAGTCACTTACATCGCAGTCATTTACAATTTAGTCAGGAGATGGGTAGACTCTTATCCCATTAAAACACTGTGTTTAAGGGTTGGAGGAGACATTCTAGACATCACCACTCTAGTCTAAACTGGGTATGTGATGAATAACATTTGATTTCAAATCGCTTTGTTTTAATTGAGATTTTAAAGAAATGCCTGTGTCTGTGACCTCAGTCAACGCGCTAGAGCTGTGATTTTACAAGGCACAGAGTATTTATTTTTCTGAAGTGTCCAGACAGAGTTAATCAGTTGTCTTTTTAAAAATCAGGTGTAATTCAAGGAAGACAGAGGAAGAGAGGAAAGGAGAGAGCGTAAGAGGAGAGGAAAGGAGAGAGCATGTAAGACAGAGGAAGAGAGGAAAGAAGAGAGCGTAAGAGGAGAGGAAAGGAGAGAGCGTAAGAGGAGAGGAAAGGAGAGAGCATGTAAGACAGAGGAAGAGAGGAAAGGAGAGAGCGTAAGAGGAGAGGAAAGGAGAGAGCATGTAAGACAGAGGAAGAGAGGAAAGAAGAGAGCGTAAGAGGAGAGGAAAGGAGAGAGCGTAAGAGGAGAGGAAAGGAGAGAGCATGTAAGACAGAGGAAGAGAGGAAAGGAGAGAGCGTAAGAGGAGAGGAAAGGAGAGAGCATGTAAGACAGAGGAAGAGAGGAAAGAAGAGAGCGTAAGAGGAGAGGAAAGGAGAGAGCGTAAGAGGAGAGGAAAGGAGAGAGCATGTAAGACAGAGGAAGAGAGGAAAGGAGAGAGCGTAAGAGGAGAGGAAAGGAGAGAGCATGTAAGACAGAGGAAGAGAGGAAAGAAGAGAGCGTAAGAGGAGAGGAAAGGAGAGAGCATGTAAGACAGAGGAAGAGAGGAAAAAAGAGAGCGTAAGAGGAGAGGAAAGGAGAGCGTAAGAGGAGAGGAAAGGAGAGAGCATGTAAGACAGAGGAAGAGAGGAAAGGAGAGAGCGTAAGAGGAGAGGAAAGGAGAGAGCATGTAAGACAGAGGAAGAGAGGAAAGAAGAGAGCGTAAGAGGAGAGGAAAGGAGAGCGTAAGAGGAGAGGAAAGGAGAGCGTAAGAGGAGAGGAAAGGAGAGACCATGTAAGACAGAGGAAGAGAGGAAAGAAGAGAGCGTAAGAGGAGAGGAAAGGAGAGAGCGTAAGAGGAGAGGAAAGGAGAGAGCATGTAAGACAGAGGAAGAGAGGAAAGGAAAAAGAGAGCGTAAGAGGAGAGGAAAGGAGAGCGTAAGAGGAGAGGAAAGGAGAGAGCATGTAAGACAGAGGAAGAGAGGAAAGGAGAGAGGAAGAGAGGAAAGAAGAGAGCGTAAGAGGAGAGGAAAGGAGAGAGCATGTAAGACAGAGGAAGAGAGGAAAGAAGAGAGCGTAAGAGGAGAGGAAAGGAGAGAGCATGTAAGACAGAGGAAGAGAGGAAAAAAGAGAGCGTAAGAGGAGAGGAAAGGAGAGCGTAAGAGGAGAGGAAAGGAGAGAGCATGTAAGACAGAGGAAGAGAGGAAAGGAGAGAGCGTAAGAGGAGAGGAAAGGAGAGAGCATGTAAGACAGAGGAAGAGAGGAAAGAAGAGAGCGTAAGAGGAGAGGAAAGGAGAGCGTAAGAGGAGAGGAAAGGAGAGCGTAAGAGGAGAGGAAAGGAGAGCGTAAGAGGAGAGGAAAGGAGAGCGTAAGAGGAGAGGAAAGGAGAGACCATGTAAGACAGAGGAAGAGAGGAAAGAAGAGAGCGTAAGAGGAGAGGAAAGGAGAGAGCGTAAGAGGAGAGGAAAGGAGAGAGCATGTAAGACAGAGGAAGAGAGGAAAGAAGAGAGCATAAGAGGAGAGGAAAGAGCATGTAAGACAGAGGAAGAGAGGAAAGAAGAGAGCGTAAGAGGAGAGGAAAGGAGAGAGCATGTAAGACAGAGGAAGAGAGGAAAGAAGAGAGCGTAAGAGGAGAGGAAAGGAGAGCGTAAGAGGAGAGGAAAGGAGAGAGCATGTAAGACAGAGGAAGAGAGGAAAGAAGAGAGCGTAAGAGGAGAGGAAAGGAGAGCGTAAGAGGAGAGGAAAGGAGAGAGCATGTAAGACAGAGGAAGAGAGGAAAGGAGAGAGCATGTAAGACAGAGGAAGAGAGGAAAGAAGAGAGCGTAAGAGGAGAGGAAAGGAGAGAGCATGTAAGACAGAGGAAGAGAGGAAAGAAGAGAGCGTAAGAGGGGAGGAGAGGAGAGCGTAAGAGGGGAGGAGAGGAGAGCGTAAGAGGGGAGGAGAGGAGAGCGTAAGAGGGGAGGAGAGGAGAGCGTAAGAGGGGAGGAGAGGAGAGCGTAAGAGGGGAGGAGAGGAGAGCGTAAGAGGGGAGGAGAGGAGAGAGCATGTAAGACAGAGGAAGAGAGGAAAGAAGAGAGCGTAAGAGGAGAGGAAAGGAGAGCGTAAGAGGAGAGGAAAGGAGAAGAGCATGTAAGACAGAGGAAGAGGAGAAGAAAGGAGAGCGTAAGAGGAGAAGAAAGGAGAGCATGTAAGACAGAGGAAGAGAGGAAAGAAGAGAGCGTAAGGAGGAGAGGAAAGGAGAGCGTAAGAGGAGAGGAAAGGAGAGAGCATTTAAGACAGAGGAAGAGAGGAAAGAAGAGAGCGTAAGAGGAGAGGAAAGGAGAAGAGCATGTGAGACAGAGGAAGAGGAGAAGAAAGGAGAGCGTAAGAGGAGAAGAAAGGAGAGCATGTAAGACAGAGGAAGAGAGGAAAGAAGAGAGCGTAAGAGGAGAGGAAAGGAGAAGAGCATGTAAGACAGAGGAAGAGGAGAAGAAAGGAGAGCGTAAGAGGAGAAGAAAGGAGAGAGCATGTAAGAGGGGAGGAGAGGAGAGAGCGTAAGAGGGGAGGAGAGGAGAGAGCATGTAAGACAGAGGAAGAGAGGAAAGGAGAAAGCGTAAGAGGAGAGGAAAGGAGAGCGTAAGAGGAGAGGAAAGGAGAGAGCATGTAAGAGGGGAGGAGAGGAGAGAGCGTAAGAGGGGAGGAGAGGAGAGAGCATGTAAGACAGAGGAAGAGAGGAAAGGAGAAAGCGTAAGAGGGGAGGAGAGGAGAGCGTAAGAGGGGAGGAGAGGAGAGCGTAAGAGGGGAGGAGAGGAGAGCGTAAGAGGGGAGGAGAGGAGAGCGTAAGAGGGGAGGAGAGGAGAGCGTAAGAGGGGAGGAGAGGAGAGCGTAAGAGGAGAGGAAAGGAGAGAGCATGTAAGACAGAGGAAGAAAGGAAAGAAGAGAGCGTAAGAGGAGAGGAAAGGAGAAGAGCATGTAAGACAGAGGAAGAGGAGAAGAAAGGAGAGCGTAAGAGGAGAAGAAAGGAGAGGATGTAAGACGGAGGAAGAGAGGAAAGAAGAGAGCGTAAGAGGAGAGGAAAGGAGAGCGTAAGAGGAGAGGAAAGGAGAGAGCATGTAAGACAGAGGAAGAGGAGAAGAAAGGAGAACATGTAAGACAGAGGAAGAGAGGAAAGAAGAGAGCGTAAGAGGAGAGGAGAGCGTAAGAGGAGAGGAAAGGAGAGAGCATGTAAGACAGAGGAAGAGAAGAAAGGAGAACATGTAAGACAGAGGAAGAGAGGAAAGGAGAGAGCGTAAGAGGGGAGGAGAGGAGAGCGTAAGAGGGGAGGAGAGGAGAGCGTAAGAGGAGAGGAGAGTAGAGAGCGTAAGAGGGGAGGAGAGGAGAGCGTAAGAGGGGAGGAGAGGAGAGCGTAAGAGGAGAGGAGAGGAGAGAGCGTAAGAGGGGAGGAGAGGAGAGCGTAAGAGGGGAGGAGAGGAGAGCGTAAGAGGGGAGGAGAGGAGAGCGTAAGAGGGGAGGAGAGGAGAGCGTAAGAGGGGAGGAGAGGAAAGTAGAGAGAAAGAGGGGAGGAGAGGAACGGAGAGAGAAAGAGGGGAGGAGAGGAACGGAGAGAGAAAGAGGGGAGGAGAGGAACGGAGAGAGAAAGAGGGGAGGAGAGGAAAGGAGAGAGAGCGTAAGAGGGGAGGAAAGGAGAGAGAGCGTAAGAGGAAAGGAAAGGAGAGAGAGCGTAAGAGGAAAGGAGAGAGAGCGTAAGAGGAAAGGAAAGGAGAGAGAGCGTAAGAGGAAAGGAAAGGAGAGAGAGCGTAAGAGGAAAGGAAAGGAGAGAGAGCGTAAGAGGAAAGGAAAGGAGAGAGAGCGTAAGAGGAAAGGAAAGGAGAGAGAGCGTAAGAGAGGAAAGGAGAGAGAGCGTAAGAGAGGAAAGGAGAGAGAGCGTAAGAGAGGAAAGGAGAGAGAGCGTAAGAGAGGAAAGGAGAGAGAGCGTAAGAGAGGAAAGGAGAGAGAGCGTAAGAGAGGAAAGGAGAGAGAGCGTAAGAGAGGACAGGAGAGAGAGCGTAAGAGAGGACAGGAGAGAGAGCGTAAGAGAGCGTAAGAGAGGACAGAGCGTAAGAGAGGACAGAGCGTAAGAGAGGACAGAGCGTAAGAGAGGACAGAGCGTAAGAGAGGACAGAGCGTAAGAGAGGACAGAGCGTAAGAGAGGACAGAGCGTAAGAGAGGACAGAGCGTAAGAGAGGACAGGAGAGAGCGTAAGAGAGGACAGGAGAGAGCGTAAGAGAGGACAGGAGAGAGAGAGAGAAAGAGAGGAAAGGAGAGAGAAAGAGAGGAAAGGAGAGAGAGCGTAAGAGAGGAAAGGAGAGAGAGCGTAAGAGAGGAAAGGAGAGAGAGCGTAAGAGAGGAAAGGAGAGAGAGCGTAAGAGAGGAAAGGAGAGAGAGAGCGTAAGAGAGGAAAGGAGAGAGAGAGCGTAAGAGAGGAAAGGAGAGAGAGCGTAAGAGAGGAAAGGAGAGAGAGCGTAAGAGAGAAAAGGAGAGAGAGCGTAAGAGAGAAAAGGAGAGAGAGCGTAAGAGAGAAAAGGAGAGAGAGCGTAAGAGAGAAAAGGAGAGAGAGCGTAAGAGAAAAGGAGAGAGAGCGTAAGAGAGAAAAGGAGAGAGCGTAAGAGAGAAAAGGAGAGAGCGTAAGAGAGAAAAGGAGAGAGCGTTAGAGGAAAGGAGAGAGCGTTAGAGGAAAGGAGAGAGCCTGAGAGAGCATGAGAGAGTAGAGGAGGAAAGGAGAGAGCGTAGGAGGAAATGAGAGGAAATGAGAGAGCGTAAGAGAGAGAAAAGGAGAGATTAAGAGGAGAGAGAGCGTAAGAGGAGGAGGAGGAACGGAGAGAGGAGAGGAAAGGAGAGAGCATAGGAGAGAGGAGGAGAGGAAAGGAGAGAGTGTAAGAGAGAGGACGAAAGGAGAGAGCAAGTGGAGAGGAAAGGAGAGAGTAGGAGGAAAGGAAAGAGCGTAAGAGCAGATAAAAGGAGAGAGCATAAGAGGAGAGGAAAGGAGAGCGTAAGAGGAAAGGAGAGAGCGTAAGAGGAAAGGAGAGAGCGTAAGAGGAAAGGAGAGAGCGTAAGAGGAAAGGAGAGCGTAAGAGGAAAGGAGAGAGCGTAAGAGGAAAGGAGAGAGCGTAAGAGGAAAGGAGAGAGCGTAAGAGAGGAGAGGAAAGGAAAGGAGAGAGATGTGCATGGTGCACAGGAGCAGTCGAGGTTAGAACAAAGAAGAGAACTCCCTGATCTCCACTCAGTCACTCAGGCTGAGGGAGGCTGCATTCAGACCCACATCAGCTCTTAAGAGCACCAACACAAACACACAGGAACAGATCGAGAGAGCGGAAAAAGGAGAGGAGATAAGTGAGGAGGGGGGAGAGGGAGAGGAGAATAGAGCAACAGAGGGAGATAAGACAGGTGAATGGTGGCGAGAAGGAGAGGAGTGATTGAGTGAAAAATGAGAGCTGAGTGATTGAGTGGTTGACGAGGATGAAGAGAAAGCAGAAGTAGAAGAGTGTTTCACTTTGACCTTTGAAAATAAAAGAAAGAGGACTATAACTGGAGAGAAAAAAATGAGAAAATTGAGTTCTCAAGTAGCATTAGTAGTCTGTTGTGTGTTGATACTCTGATCCGCCCTCTTTTTTTAAGTTACAAAGGGTCCATGCACTTATCCAATTCTTTCAGATGTACACTGGTGCAGAGAAGGTACTGCTAGGGGTCAGGAGGTGATAGGGGATTGGGCATGATGGATAAGTAAAAGCATAAGGGAAATATCATAGTAGTAATAGTAATAGTTTGGAGTGATTTTCCAGTGGCTCACCTGTGCTGCTTCCCAGCCCCACTGCCTGTACTTGGGGTCGTGGGTGAACCTCCACATGTACCAGTAGGTCTCGATGACCTCTGGCCTCAGGATGTAGTACTTCTCATTTTGACGAACTGCCACTGCCTCCAGACCACTGTCAAACTTAAAGGCCTCTGGACCCAGCTTCAACACTACAGAGAGAGGGAGGGATATTCAATAACCATTGATTTTCCTGGTTTAGCATAAGAACACAACATACTTCCTGCCAATTAAACATTTAGAGTAATAGGAGCAGATTTCAGTGATCAAGTAGTAGCCAGGAGACTTATGACAGATTTGTTCTGCACGCCTTGTCACTGTGGATGGGAAGCAGAGACCACTGGATTCAGGTTGCAAAGGGTCGGAAACTTTCCAGAAATGTTGGAAATTCATAAAAAAATCCTACAATGTGATTTTCTGGATTTTTTCTCTCTCGTTTTGTCTGTCATAGTTGAAGTGTACCTATGATGACAATTACAGGCCTCTCATCTTTTTAAGTGGGAGAACTTGCACAATTGGTGGCTGACTAAATACTTTTTTGCCCCACTGTATGTGAAGGGTCATCAAGCTATCGCAGCAATCTACCTCACCAAGCAAAGTGAGAAGAATAAGAGCACCACATTGAAGCTTCCCAGCAACACCCATTGGGGTGGTGTTGTCACCATGTTTGACATCTCCTGGAGGGAAAGGAGTCTCTCCAAGAAATGGCCATATCACAGTCTGCCGATATAGACAGCCCAATCAAGAGGATCCTCCTGGATGAAGTACTTTGGGAGAGAGGGTAAGCAGCCTGAAACCTATAGCAGTAAGCATTGTACGGATTGAGGGAGACAATGCCATCCTGTCTGCTATTCAGACTCTGCTTGCCCACTTCACTGTTGCTCCAAGCAGTTCTGAAATGCAACAAAAAGTGTGAAGACTTCTGCCTGAAGCCCATACATGCCGCAGCATACATGTTGGACCCCAAGTATGCTGGCAAGAGCATCCTGTCTGGTGCAGAGAACAACAAGGCCTATGGTATCATAACTACCGTGTCTCGCCACCTTGGCCTGGATGAGAGCGAGGTTCTTGGCAGTCTGGCAAAGTACACTTCCAAGCAAGGACTTTGGGATGGAGATAAAATATGACAGTCGTGCCAACATATCTCATCAGCCACCTGGTGGAAGGGACTTTGTGGATCTGAGAATCTTTCCCCTGTTGCCTACATCATCCTCCAAATCCCACCAACATCAGCCGCCTCAGAGCGCAACTGGTCCTTGTTTGGGAACACACACACCAAAGCACAACAGGCTGACCAGAACAAGGGTTAAAACATTGGTGGCCATTCAGGCAAATTTGAGGCTTTTTGAGCCTGACAGCAAGCTATTCTCAACAAGGTTGGAAAGTGACTGAAGATGAGGCTGATGTTCAAGAGGTGGACATTGAGGACGTCCAGGGAGAAGACATGGAAGCCTGAGAGGAAGACAACCAAAGCTTTAGTTTCTAGACTATCATTTTACAGATGCATATTGAAAACGTTTCTCAGAGACGCGATGGATCATTCAATATTCCCTTTCTTTTGTTGTTCAGTGAAATCATCCCATGTGAAGAGTCAACTCATTTAATTAAAGTTCAATTCCAAACTAATTTATTTATTTATTTCTATTGGAAGGATTTAATAAATTTGCAATTATGTCTACTTAAGATAAGGTAAAAGGTTTGTTTGTCTCCATTTGATATGGTAAATATACCCAATGTAAAAAAACATCTACATTTAAGTGGTATTAATATTAATTTGCATATATTTTTGTTAATTCCCACGGAAAGTTTCCACCTCTGAATATTCCCCAAAATGTGCAACCCTACGCTGGATGAAAGTACAAAACATCATCAGTCAAACCTTACTTCCAGGAAGTTCAGCCAGTTCCAATGGTAACCTCACTTAAAAAAACAACACATTATCCTAAGCTCACACTAAATCTGACTCAACATCAGGGAACAACTCAAATCCATCGTACCAAGACCACTCCAAGTTACCATTTATACCTAAACTATGTTTAGATGTGTCTCACCGGTGCGGTCGTAGGACTCGTGGCAGGTGTGTGCGATCTCAGCCCCCAGCTGTAGGTAGTGTCCAGCCTTGTCGTCAGGCGAGCCATCGGCCCCCAGAGCGAACATTCCACCGGCAAAGCACGTCAGGTGACCCATCTTCCTCTCCAGGTGGCCGTTCTTCCACTCTCCGATGAACGTCAGGCCGCCGTTGGACTTACGGATCAGGTGACGCTCGATGGCCTGGAGGGGGGGTCGGGAAAGGGTGTGGGTGGTGGTATGAGAGCAAGGTGCGTGTTTAGGGAGGAGGGTGTGTGGGTGGTGATGGTAGAAGGGGTAGGTGTGTGTATGAAGCAGAGAGAGATAAAGGACAGGTACTTTTTGTTCCTGTTCCCGCCACTGTGCCAGGGACTATGTTGTCTAAGTGTCCTCAGATCCAGTCCTTGAGAGCAGCAGCAGAATCTGCTGTTCTCCTCTCCCTGACAGCAACTGTACCTGATCAATCAACATCAATAACTGGCCATAAAGTCCAGGCATCTGCTTACTGTTAACTAAATCACACACTGAATAAAAGGCAAACATGGAACTCAGTTGACCCTGCAGTTAACTTCTCTGGGAATAGTGGGACGCTAGCGTCCTACCTCGACAACAGCCAGTGAAATTGCAGGGCGCCAAATTCAAACAGAAATCTCATAATTAAAATTCCTCAAACATACAAGTATTATACACCATTTTAAAGATAAACTTATTTTTAATCCAAACACAGTGTCTGATTTCAAAAAGGCTTTACCGCGAAAGCACACCATGCGATTATGTTAGGACAAAGCCTAGGCACAAAAAATACATTTTCAAGCCAAGGAGAGGACTCACAAAAATCAGAAATAGCTATTAAATTAATCACTTACCTTTGATGATCTTCATCTGGTGGCACTCCCAGGACTCCCTGTTACACAATAAATGTTTGTTTTGTTCAATAAAGTCCCTCTTTGTCCAAATACCTCCGTTTTGTTCGCACGTTTAGTTCAGTAATCCAAAGGCACAAAGCGCGCTCAAAACATCCAGACAAAAAGTCAAAAAAGTTCCATTAAAGTTCGTAGAAACATGTCAAACGATGTTTCTAATCAATCCTTAGGATCTTTTTATCATAAATATTCAATAATATTTCAACCGGACAATACCGTTTTCATGAGAAAGGAAAGAACGAACGGCGCGCTCACGGCCACACGCGATAAACAACTCTTAGCTTTCAGCAGAGCCACTTACTCTGAGTGGTCTTATTCTCTCCCCTTTCACAATAGAAGCCTGAAACAAGTTCTAAAGACTGTTGACATCTACTGGAAGCCTTAGAAAGTGCAATCTGACCCCACAGACACTGGATAGGCATTCACTTGAAACTTTAGAATTCCCACTTCCTGGTTGGATTTTTCTCAAGTTTTCACCTGCCATATGAGTTGTTATACTCACAGACATTATTTTAACAGTTTTGGAAACTTTAGAGTGTTTTCTATCCAAATCTACCAATGCACATCCTATCTTCTGGGCCTGAGTAACAGGCAGTTTACTCTGGGCACGCTTTTCATCCAAACTTCCCAATGCTGCCCCCTCTCCCAATGAAGTTAAAGGAGTTGAGGAACAATCCTAACTATCTGGCCTGAAGGATATAGAGCAAGGGAGTTGCTATTTCAGGGAAGGCTAGATGGAGTTGAAACACAGCTGTGTGTTTGCCAATCAAAGCCATCTCTATGGAGACCAGGTAAGGGAAGCCAGTCTCCATGGAGACCAGATAAAGGTGTGGTGCGTACCTCGATAGCGTCGTCGTAGGTCTTGCGTGCCTCTGTGTCAGTCTTGTCTGACATGAGCCAGGCCTTCAGCAGGTACTCATAGAAACTGTCCCCCAGACCGCCAACTGATGTATGGTCTACAGGGGGAGGGGCGGAGAGAGAGAAGAACAAGAGAGGGAGGGACGGGAGAAAGATAAGTGTTTGGGGAAAGGGACAAAGCAAGGGAGAGCGAGAGAGAAAGAAGAAAAGATGGAGGTAGTCAGAGGGACAAAAAGATAATTATTCATTGGATGATGTTTTCTTCAAAACTCCAACCAGAGCCAACACTATTCTTCAGTAGGGGTTTTAAGTTACAGCAACAAAACAGCTATGGAGATTATTTCCCCGTTTTACAGTATGATGGCAGAGACTAGATGATTTGGGTTGTTTACTTTCTCCCTGATGTACTACTTAAAGACACCCGTGTCGTAGTAAAAATGTATTCAGACTTTCTAGCTGGCCTAAAAAAGGGACACATTACAGTGAGCAGGAGAATGTGCCAAATCTCACTCAGCAAGAGGACACAGATGGGTAGGCACACACACCCAAGCATATACACACGCGCATATACACACACACACACCCCACCACATGCATGCATGCACCCACACAGTCTATCTCCCTTAATCTATCACAGACTACCCTGAGCCATGATTCTGCAGTATTAAACAATGTCGTAGTTTCAGTATTAGAGCCAAGACACTCAAAGAGTACAGTGTTCTCCATGAGGCAAGACTATGTTAACCTCTTGAAACTAGGGGGCACTATTTTTAATTTTTGGAAAAATAACATTCCCAAAGTAAACTGCCTATTTTTCAGGACCAGATGCTAGAATATGCATATAATTGACAGCTTAGGATAGAAAACACTCTTAAGTTTCCAAAACTGTAAAAATATTGTCTGTGAGTATAACAGAACTGATATTGCAGGCAGAATCCTGAGAAAAATCCAATCAGGAAGTGACTCTTATTTTGAAACCCCTGTCTTTCTATGCATTGCCCATGGAAAGGGATATCAACCAGATTCCTTTTTCTGTGGCTTCCTTAAGCTTCAGTTGTTAGCCATGAGGTACTTAAAAGAAAATTCAACCCAAAAATGATCCATTTGTTTCATTAGTCCATTGTTGACATGGTCCCAAAATGTTTTTGTTGTCAGTATTCAAGTTAAGACATGTAACTTTCAAAACAAATAAAAATCCTCCCCATATGATGGAAAACGCAGCATCACATCATACAGGGATGATTTCTGTATTTTGAAAGATAAATAACTTGAAAGTATATTTTGGTATTTGTTTCAAGTCCCTCCCTGCTGGCTAACAACTGAAGTAAAACAGAGTCAGGCATCAAGGGGAGATCACAGTACTCTGAGTGTCATGGCTCTGCTACTGGCACCTGCTACCATACCCCATTCAAAGGCACTTCAATCTTTTGTCTTGCCCATTTACCCTCTGAATGGCACAATCCACGCATTAATTGTCCCGAGGCATAAAAATGCTTCTTTAACCTATCTCCTCCTAGTCATCTACACAGATTGGATTTTAACAAGTGGCATCAATAAGGGAGCATAGCTTTCACGTGATCAGTCTGTCATGGAAAGATTCCTAATATTTTGTATACGCTGTACATACATCTATATACAGTTGAAGTCAGACGTTTACATACACTTAGGTTGGAGTCATGAAAACTCGTTTTTCAACCACTCCACAAATTTCTTGTTAACCTCTCTGGTACAAGTGGGACGCTAGCTTCCCACCTCGACAAGAGCCAGTGAAATTGCAGAGCACCAAATTCAAATACAGTAATACTCACTATAAAAATGTAGAAAAAATACAAGTATTTTACATAGGTTTAAAGATTAACTTCTTGTGAATCCAACCACGGTGTATGTAAACTTCAACTGTAAATAGTAAAGTACAGATACCTTAAACTATTTTAGTACTTTTACACCACTGGCCCAGAGGAGAGCGAGAGAAGAGCTGAAGAGACTCAGACAAAGTAAAATATGTTTTTTGATGCAAATAGCAGTGGGGGATTGGTGTGCTCCTGGCAAAATGAAGAGAACAGGGAATTTGCAATGAATAATTAATTCTCATACGGAGGGTCAGAGATCGAGAGAAAAAGAGAGAAATGCCAAATGCAAGCAACCTTGGAAAGAGGTATAGTATACACTGTAGAGGGCACAGTGTGTTTGTGTGCGTGCAAGTGCATATGTGTAACCCAGGGTTTCACCAAACTAGAACATTTCCTCTTGGTTCAAAGAACCGGGACTACGTCAGTAACCTCCGGTAACCGCTAGAGGAGGTTGTAATAAACAGAGCGGTTTCTGTTTTTCTTCCTACAAATGTGGCTCTCTTTTAAATGGTTTAAGCTCCAAATAATTAGGATCCCGTCACTGAAAGATAAGACTCAGGAACACGTTTGTTTCTCTACCATGCCCATAAACCATGAGAACCGAGTGGACAAGACCATCAATTATGTTATTTTCTACACAGATCATTCAACATTATTGTCTGATGATCTTCTGAGCTTCCCAATACCTTTCTGATGCATTTCAGTCACATCAAATCATATGGTCTAAAGATTGAAACACTGTCAAAAACTCAAATTTAAAAGTAATAATAATAATAATAATAATAATAATATATGCCATTTAGCTGACGCTTTTATCCAAAGCGACTTACAGTCATGTGTGCATACATTCTACGTATGGGTGGTCCCGGGAAACGAACCCACTATCCCGGCGTTACAAGCGCCATGCTCTACCAACTGAGCCACAGAAGGACCATGTAAACATCGGCCGTTGATTACGCTTTTTTTTTTAAAACATGGGTGGTGTCACAAAAACATTTTTTTGGGGTCGTGGCTCTAAACTTTTAGGGACCCCTAGTGTAACCATACATTTGTGGGTGCTTGAACAAGTATATTTGTGAGGGAGATTAGTGGGTTGCGTACACTAGCGCATGGGGTTTTCAAACTGGGGTCAACAGATATATTGCAAGGGATCCAAGTGTTTGAATATACAGTGGGGCAAAAAAAAAAGTATTTAGTCAGCAACCAATTGTGCAAGTTCTCCCACTTAAAAAGATGAGAGAGGTCTGTAATTTTCATCATAGGTACACTTCAACTATGACAGACTAAATCAGAAAAAACAATCCAGAAAATCACATTGTAGGATTTTTAATGGATTTATTTGCAAATTATGGTGGAAAATAAGTATTTGGTCATCTACAAACAAGCAAGATTTCTGGCTCTCACAGACCTGTAACTTCTTCTTTAAGAGGCTCCTCTGTCCTCCACTTGTTACCTATATTAATGGAACCTGTTTGAACTGGTTATCAGTATAAAAGACACCTGTCCACAATCTCAAACAGTCACACTCCAAACTCCACTATGGCCAAGACCAAAGAACTTTCAAAGGACACCAGAAACAAAATTGTAGACCTGCATCAGGCTGCGAAGACTGAATCTGCAATAGGTAAGCAGCTTGATTTGAAGAAATCAACTGTGGGAGCAATTATTAGGAAATGGAAGACATACAAGAAGACCACTGATAATCTCCCTCGATTTGGGGCTCCATGCAAGATCTCACCCCGTGGGGTCAAAATGATCACAAGAACGGTGAGCAAAAATCCTAGAACCACACGGGGGGACCTAGTGAATGACCTGCAGAAAGCTGGGACCAAAGTAACAAAGCCTACCATCAGTAACACACTACGCCGCCAGGGACTCAAATTCTGCAGTGCCAGACGTGTCCCCCTGCTTAAGCCAGTACATGTCCAAGCCCGTCTGAAGTTTGCCAGAGAGCATTTGGATGATCCAGAAGAAGATTGGGAGAATGTCATCTGGTCAGATGAAACCAAAATAGAACTTTTTGGTAAAAACTCAACTCGTCGTGTTTGGAGGACAAAGAATGCCGAGTTACATCCAAAGAACACTATACCTACTGTGAAGCATGGGGGTGGAAACATCATGCTTTGGGGCTGTTTTTCTGCAACGGGACCAGGACAACTGATCCGTGTAAAGGAAAGAATGAATGGGGCCATGTATCGTGAGATTTTGAGTGAAAACCTCCTTCCATCAGCAAGGGCATTGAAGATGAAACGTGGCTGGGTCTTTCAGCATGACAATGATCCCAAACACACCGCCAGGGCAACGAAGGAGTGGCTTCGTAAGAAGCATTTCAAGGTCCTGGAGTGGCCTAGTCAGTCTCCAGATCTCAACCCCATAGAAAATCTTTGGAGGGAGTTGAACGTCCGTGTTACCCAGCAACAGCCCCAAAACATCACTGCTCTAGAGGAGATCTGCATGGAGGAATGGGCCAAAATACCAGCAACAGTGTGTGAAAACCTTGTGAAGACTTACAGAAAACATTTGACCTCTGTCAATCTCAGTCCGATGACGCTGTGACACATCGCCCCCAGACCATGACAGACACTCCACCTACAAATCGTTCCCGCTCCAGAGTACAGACCTCGTTGTAAAGCTCATTCCTTCGACGATAAATTTGAATCCGACCATTACCCCTGGTGAGACATAACCGCGACTCGTCAGTGAAGAGCACATTTTGCCAGTCCTGTCTGGTCCAGTGACAGTGGGTTTGTGCCCATAGGCGAAATTGTTGCAGGTGATGTCTGGTGAGGACCTGCCTTACAACAGGCCTACAAGCCCTCAGTCCAGCCTCTCTCAGCCTATTGCGGACAGTGTGAGCTCTGATGGAGTGATTGTGCGTTCCTGGTGTTCCTGGTGTAACTCGGGCAGTTGTTGCCATCCTGTACCTGCCCTGCAGGTATGATGTTCGGATGTACCGATCCTGTGCAGGTATTGTTACTAGTGGTCTGCCACTGCGAGAACAATCAGCTGTCCGTCCGGTCTCCCTGTAGGGCTGTCTTAGGCATCTCACAGAACGGACCTGGCAATTTATTGCCTTGGCCACATCTGCAGTCCTCATGCCTCCTTGCAACATGCTTAAGGCACGTTCACGCAGATGAGCAGGGACCCCGGGCATCTTTCTTTTGGTGTTTTTCCAGAGTCAGTACAAAAGCCTCTTTAGTGTCGTAGGTTTTCAGAACTGTGACCTTAATTGCCTACCGTCTATAAGCTGTTAGTGTCTTAACGTCCGTTCCACAGGTGCATGACCATTAATTGTTTATGGTTCATTGAACAAGCATGCGAAACAGTGTTAAAACCCTTTACAATGAAGATCTGTGAAGTTATTTGGATTTTTACGAATTATCATTGAAAGAAAGGGTCCTGAAAAAGGGGTGTTTTTTTGTTGTTGCTCAGTTTATATTGCTATTATTGTACCTAATGATGGCTCTTAGGCTGTGTGTTTTTTTCTTCTCCAAATGCAGACAAGGACCCAAAACACACTGCCGCCCGGGTTTGCATTGCAAATGAGGGCATAAACTGGGTAAAGACAGCAGAGTAAGTTAGACCTCTTGGTCGTAAAATAAAAAATAAAAAAACCTACACCACCTTCGGTAGGCCTACAGTATATCTAAAAATATTTTTTAAATCTCTATATGTAGGTCTCTTGATTTAAACCCGATCAAACTTGTTTGGCATCAACTGAAAACATTCATTAATAACTCTGCCAAGCAAAGACAAACTGGTAAAGCCAATCAAGATGTTTTGGCTAGAGAAATCGACGATACAACAATGCAACAAATACATTGATAATCTCAGCAAGGTTTTACCTGTGGTCGTGGAGCTGGGTGGAAGTACGACTAAAATGTAGCTTAAATAAACATCGCCATTTGAATGTCTTTTTTCTCGTTATTTTATTAACGAAAGCATAAAGATGTTAAAGAAATACTGTACTGCTGTTTTGAGTTAGAAATGTAACACTTTAGAGTACTTAAGCATCAAATACATTGCTCGTTGAGTAATTTTCACAACTAGCTAGAACAAGTCTATTGTTCTGCTAACAGGAAAGATTTGCATGATGGGCTACACCTGGCACTGTACATGTGAAAAACAAGTGTTTGAAAACCTGTTTCCAAAATGCCTCCAGTTGTCCATCACTACTGTAAATAAAAACACAGCATCTTGTTTACATCCTTTATTGTAACCAATGTCTACCTTTCCAATTACTTTTAGGGTCGGGATATACAAATGTGCGCTTCTCATTATTAGTTACATTGTTTTAGTTAGAACGTGTAGACTTTTTTCTTTAAATGATTGTCTTACGTAGGATGCTACATTTTTTACTACCCGTTGCAATAGTAAGTAGGCCGAATACAAACAAAAATATATATATATTTAAATGAACCTTTATTTAACTAGGCAAGTCAGGTAAGAACAAGTTCTTATTTAGAATGACGGCCTACCTCGGCCAAACCCGGATGACGCTGTGCCAATTGTGCGCTGCCCTATGGCACTCCCAATCACGGCTGGATGTGATACAACCTGTATTCGAACCAGGTACTGTAGTAAAGCCTCTTGCACCGAGATCCAGTGTCTTAGACCGCTGCGCCACTCGGGAGCCATGACCAATATACAGTTGTAATCAGAAGTTTACATACACCTTAGTCAAAAACAATTAAACTCAGTTTTTCACAATTCCTGAAATTTAATCCTAGTAAAGATTCCCTGTCTTAGGTCAGTTAGGATCACCACTTTATTGTAAGAATGTGAAATGTCAAAATAATAGTAGAGATTATTTGATTTATTTCAGCTGTTATTTCTTTCATCACATTCCCAGTGGGTCAGAAGTTTACACACTCAGTGTTTAGTAGCATTGCCTTTAAATTGTTTAACTTGGGTATTCTTCCACAAGCTTCGCACAAATAAGTTGGGTGAATGTTGGCCCATTCCTCCTGACAAAGCTGTGGTAACGGAGTCGGGTTTGTAGGCCTCCTTGCTTGCACACGCTCTTTCAGTTCTGCCCTCAAATTTTCTATAGGATTGAGGTCAGGGCTTTGTGATGGCCACTCCAATACCTTTACTTTCTTGTCCTTAAGTCATTTTGCCACAACTTTGGAAGTATGCTTGGGGTCATTGTCCATTTGGAAGACCCATTTGCAACCAAGCTTTAACTTCCTGACTGATGTCTTGAGATGTTGCTTCAATATATCCACATCATTTTCCTACCTCATGATGCCATCTATTTTGTGAAGTGCACCAGTCCCTTCTGCAGCAAAGTACCCCCACAACATGATGCCGACACCTCCGTGCCTCACGGTTGGGATGGTATTCTTCGGGTTGCAAGCCTCCCCCTTTTCCCTCCAAACCTAACATGAGGTCAATTAGCCTATCAGAAGCTTCTAAAGCTATGACATTTTCTGGAATTTACCAAGCTGTTTAAAGGCACAGTCAACTTAGTGTATGTAAACTTCTGACCCACTGGAATTGTAATAAAGTGAATTATAAGTGAAATCATTTGTGGAGTGGTTGAAAAACTAGTTTTAATGACTCCAACCTAAGTGTATGTAAACGTCCGACTTCAACTGTGTGTGTGTGTGTGTATATATATATATAAACATATCTTAACATTAACCGTGTGTTGTTAGATACAAATCATTTTTAAGTAGGCTCGGCTAGCTCGGCTATTAGACAATTCTTTAGTAAAGGTTGAATAGTCTTATTTTTCAGCTAATATCCCATCCTGCTACGCTTGTGAAAAACTATTAATAATACTTATCCCCATTTCCACATGTTAAAGATCCAATTGATAGTGTTTTTAGTCACAATCGGCCCCAAATCCAATTTCACATGAGAAACAAGATTCTCTTCTCTGATGAAACCAAGATTGAACTCTTTGGCGTGAATGCAAAGCGTCACGTCTGGAGGAAACCTGGCACCATCCCTACGGTGAAGCATGGTAGTGGTGGCATCATGGAGTGGGTAAGTTTTTCAGTGGTAGGGACTGGGAGACTAGTCAGGATTGAGAGAAAGACGAACAGAGCAAAGTACAGAAAGATCCTTGATGAAAACCTGCTCCAGAGCGCTCAGGACCAGGGGGCAGAGGTTCACCTTCCATCAGGAAGCTCTAAGACAAAATAGGAGTGGCTTCGGGACAAGTCTCTGAATGTCCTTGAGGGGCCCAGCCAGAGCCCGGACTTGAACCCAAACGAACATCTCTGGAGAGACCTGAAAATAGCTGTGCAGCGACGATCCCCATCCAACCTGACAGAGCATGAGAGGATCTGCAGAGAAGAATTGGAGAAACTCCCCAAATACAGGTGTGCCAAGCTTGTAGTGTCATACCCAAGAAGACTCGAGGCTGTAATCCCTGCCAAAAGGTGCTTTAACAAAGAACTGAGTAAAAGGTCTAAATACTTCTGTAAATTTCATATTTGTTATTAAAAAAAGTACCTGTTTTTGCTTTGTCATTATGGGTTAATGTGTAGATTGACAAGGGAGAATTTAAAAAAATACATTTTAGAATAACGCTGTAAAGTAACAAAACGTGGAAAAAGTCAAAGGGTTGCAATACTTTCCGAATGCACTGTATTAGCAACCCATCCGAGTTGTTGTATCTGTAGATTCTCACTAAGTTTCTAAAATAGATTTTAAATCTCGGTGACATATGGAACCGCTATCAGGTGCGCTGTTTAGAATGGTGTTTTCTGGCAAATTGCATTTTGGCAAATGTTTGAAAATTATGTTGTATTGGCTGCTTCTTTACATGAGTTGCATGTTGTGTTTTAATTCTTAGAACTACCCCTCCCGGATCCGGGAGAATTGTCATCAACTACACTAATTAGCATAACGCAACGGACAAAAAATCTTACTAGAAAATATTCATATTCATGAAATCACAAGTGAAATATTGTGAAACACAGCTTAGCCTTTTGTTAATCACCCTGTCATCTCAGATTTAGAAATTATGCTTTACATCCAAAGCAAGACAAGCATTTGTGTAAATTTATCGATAGCCTAGCATAGCATTATGTCCAGCTAGCAGCAGCTTGGTCACGAAAATCAGAAAAGCAATCAAATTAAATTGTTTACCTTTGATGAGCTTCGGATGTTTTCACTCACGAGACTCCCAGTTAGATAGCCAATGTTCATTTTGTTTCATAAAGATTATTTTTATAGCCGAAATACCTCCCTTTGTTCTTCACATTTTGTTGAGAAATCCACTGGAAATTGCGGTCACGACAACGCCGAAAAATATTCCAAATTAGATCCATAATATCGACAGAAAAATGGCAAACGTTTTTTATAATCAATCGTCAAGGTGTTTTTCAAATATCTATTTGATAATATATCAACCGGGACAATTGGCTTCTTAGTAGGAGCGGGAGGAGCAATGGCCGACCTTTGTCTATTACGCACAAATCACTCAAGAGCCACCAGCTGACCACTGACGCAATGTTGACGTTCACGCTCATTTTTCAAAATAAAAGCATGAAACTATGTCTTGTGACTGTAGACATATTAGGGAAGCCATAGAAAAAGGAATCTGGTTGATATCCCTTTCAATGCTCAATAGGGAGGAATAGGAACGCAGAGGTTTCAAAATAAGAGTCACTTCCTGATTGGATTTTTCTCAGGCTTTCGCCTGCAATATCAGTTCTGTTATACTCACAGACAATATTTTTACAGTTTTGGAAACTATAGTGTTTTCTATCCTAAGCTGTCAATTATATGAATATTCTAGCATCTTGTCCTGAGAAATAGCCTAGCCATTATTTATCCAAAAATGAAAATACTGCTCCATAGTGTCAAGAGGTTCAGATGAATTACCATAATCTAAATGTGATTTCTGTATTTCTGAGCACCATGGTTAGACACCCTAATGGGTTATACATCCAATGCTTATGGGTCCAGTACATTTCTCAAATGGCCGGTAAATTATAATCTTCCCGGTCACGTTTTCCTGTGCCACAATGGAAACCCTGGCGTGTGAGTGTGGGTGGGTGTGTGGTCAGGTTGAGCAGTGAGAGGTAGAAACAGTAATTAAACTGCTCTGTCTAAGTCAGGGTAATTAACAATTAGTTAAGATGCCTCCTGCCAACAGCTTCTAATTATACATATTTATTAAAGCTCCAAAAACACCCAGTACTCACACAGTCATTTGCACAGCCTAGCAGCCCACAGTGGTGAGCACAGGCACACACACACACACACACACCTGTCAGTATTATTCTCTGATGAAGTGAGAGACAACAGATACTTACGTTGGCCCCAGCGGCCGGTACGAGGGTTCAGATAGTTTGGGTAGAGCCCGTTGGGTCGGTCCATTTTGGCCAGCAGCTTCCGTATGTGCATCACCTGAGAGGGTTAGAGGAGACTTGAATCTCTCTTACCCAGGAGAACACACAGACACTAAGCCTGGAAAGCCACTAGTGGGCTTTATAGATCTCCACCATCATTTGGGCTTGATGTGTACAGGCGTAGCCAAAAGTTTTGAGAATGACACAAATATTAATTTTCAAAGTCTGCTGCCTCAGTTTGTATGATGGTAATTTGCATATACTCCAGAATGTTATGAAGAGTGATCAGATGAATTGCAATGAATTGCAAAGTCCCATTCATGCAAATGAACTGAATCCCCCAAAAACATTTCCAATGCATTTCTGCCCTGCCACAAAAGGACCAGCTGACATCATGTCAGTGATTCTCTCGTTAACTTCTCATGGTAAAGGGGACGCTTGCGTCCCACTTGGCCAAAAACCAGGGAAAATGCAGTGCGGCAAATTCAAATAAATTGATATAAAAATCTTACTTTCATTAAATCACACATGTAAGATACTCAATTAAAGCTACACTCGTTGTGAATCCAGCCAACATGTCAGATTTTAAAAAGGCTTTTCAGCGAAAAGCTGATGATCTGATGATAGCACAACAGTAAACAAAAAGGGTAGCATATTTCAACCCTGCAGACGAGCTTCTTTTGTTGGCACTCCAATATGTTCCATAAACATCACAATTGGTCCTTTTGTTCGATTCATTCTGTCCATATATATCCAAAATGTAAATGTATTTGTCGCGTTTGATCCAGAAAAAAACAGCTTCCAAAATGCGCAAGTCACTGCAAAATATTTCAAAAGTTGCCTATAAACTTTTCCAAAATATTTCAATCTACTTTTGTAATAGAACTTTAGGTATTTTTTAAATGTTAATAACTGATCAAATTGAAGACGGGTCTATCTGTGTTCAATACAGGAACACAAACCAAGCTACTTTTCAAGTCTTGTGCAACTCTCAACACTATTACGCAGTCCTAGTTGTCCCTACTTCTTCATTGCACAAATGAATAACCTCAACCAAATTCCAAAGACCAAATTCCAAAGAAAGTTCCAGTGGAAGTGGTAGGAACTGAAAACAAGTGCCTAAGAAATATAGTTTGCCAATGAGAACTCAGTGAACAGAGACCTAAAAAAATAAATAATTCTGAACGGTTAGTCCTCGGGATTTTGCCTGCTACATAAGTTCTGTTATACTCACAGACATGATTCAAACAGTTTTAGAAACTTCAGTGTTTTCTATCCAAATCTACTAATAATATGCATATCTTATATTCTTGGCATGAGTGGCAGGAAGATGAAATTGTGCACGCTATTTATCCAAAAGTGAAGTGTTGACGAGGACAAGAATGGAGATCATTCTGTCATGCTGATTGAGTTCGAATAACAGACTGGAAGTTTCAAAAGGAGGGTGGTGCTTGGAATCATTGTTCTTCCTCTGTCAATCATGGTTACCTGTGCAGTCATCATTGCTTTGCACAAAAAGGGCTTCACAGACAAGGATATTGCTGCCAGTAAGACTACACCTAAATCAACCATTTATTGGATCATCAAGAACTTCAAGGAGAACGGTTCAATTGTTGTGAAGAAGGCTTCAGGGTGCCCAAGAAAGTCCAGCAAGCGCCAGGACAGCCTCGTAAAATAGATTCAGCTGCGGGATCGGGGCACCACCAGTACAGAGCTTGCTCAGGGATGGCAGCAGGCAGGTGTGAGTGCATCTGCACGCACAGTGAGGCGAAGACTTTGAGGATGGCCTGGTATCAAGAAGGGCAGCAAAGAAGCCACTTCTCTCCAGGAAAAACATCAGGGACAGACTGATATTCTGCAAAAGGTACAGGGATTGGACTGCTGAGGACTGGGGTAAAGTAATTTTCTCTGATGAATCCCTTTTCCCGATTGTTTGGGGCATCTGGAAAAAAGCTTGTCCAGAGAAGACAAGGTGAGCACTACCATCAGTCCTGAGTCATGCCAACAATAAAGCATCCTGAGACCATTCATGTGTGGGGTTGCTTCTCAGCCAAGGGAGTGGACTCACTCACAATTTTGCCTAAGAACACAGCCATGAATAAAGAATGGTCCCAACACATCCTCCGAGAGCAACTTCTCCCAACCATCCAGGAACAGTTCGGTCACGAGCAATGCCTTTGCCAGCATGATGGGGCACCTTGCCATAAGGCAAAAGTGATAACTAAGTGGCTCAGGGAACAAAACATTGATATTTTGGGTCCATGGCCAGGAAACTCCCCAGACCTTAATCCCATTGAGAACTTGTGGTCAATCCTCAAGAGGCGGGTGGACAAACAACAAGCCACAAATTCTGACAAACTCCAAGCATTGATTATGCAAGAATGGGCTGCCATCATTCAGGATGTGGTCCAGAAGTTAATTGACAGCATGCCAGGGCAGATTGCAGAGGTCTTGAAAAAGAAGGGTCAACACTGCAAATATTGACTCTTTGCATCAACTTCATGTAATTGTCAATAAAAACCTTTGACACTTATGAAATGCTTGTAATTATACTTCAGTATTCCATAGTAACATCTGACAAAAATATCTAAAGACACTGAAGCATCAAATTTTGTGGAAATAATTTTGTCACTCTCAAAACTTTTGGCTACGACTGTACAGTCGGTAATACACTAGTGTCCCCCGGTGACCGGTTCATTCATCTTTCTTTTATCCCATCAGGCTGCAAAGGCTTTGATTTCCTCCTGAACTATATTTAATAGCGATAACGGGGTATGCAACACCTAGGACTAGCATTCCTAAGCATTAGCCACTCTAGCATGGTGGTGGAAAGTGGTGTCTTCACTGACATTTTCAACCTCTCCTTGACAGTCTGTAATACCTACATATTTCAAACAGACCACCATAGTCCCTGTGGCCAAGAAAGCGAATGTAACCCGCCTAAATTACTACTGCCCGTAGCACTCACATCTGTAGCCATGAAGTGCTTTGAAAGGCTGGTCATGGCTCACATGAACACCATCATCCTGGATTCCCTAAACCCACTCCAATTTGCATACCGATCCAACAGATCCACAGATGACAATCTCAATCCACACTGCCCTTTCCCACCTGGACAAAAGGAACACCTGTGTGAGTATGCTAGTCATTGACAACAGCTCAGCGTTCAACACCATAGTGCCCACAAAGCTCCTCACTAAGCTAAGGACCCTGGGGCTAAACTCCCTCTGCAACTGGATCCTGGACTTCCTGATGGGCCGCCCGAGAAGATCGTGGACTATTGGAAAAGGGCCAAACACACCCCCATTCACATCAACAGAGCTGTAGTGGAGCAGGTCGAGAGTTTCAAGTTCATTGGTGTCCACATCACCAACAAACTATCATTGTCCAAACACACTAAGACAGTCACGAGTCACCCCCCCAGGAGACTGAAAAGATTTGGCATGGTTCCCCCAGATCCTCAAAGTTCTACAGTTGCACCATTGAGAGCATCTTGACAGGTTGCATCACCACCTGGTATGGCAACATTTCGGCATCCGACCGTACAGCCCAGTACATCACCGGGGCCAAGCTTCCTACCATCCAGGACCTCTATACTAAGCAGTGTCAAGGAAAGCCCAAAAAATGGTCAAAGGCTCCAGTCACCCAAGTCATAGACTGTTCTCTTTGCTACCACACGGCAAGCGGTACCGGAGCACCAAGTCTAGATCCAAAAGGCGCTTTAACAGCTTCTACCCCCAAGCCATAAGACTACTGAACAATTAATAAAATGGCCACCTGGACTATTTGAATTGACCGCCCCCCTTTGTTTTTACACTGCTGCTACTCGCTGTTTATTATCTATGCATAGTCCCTTTACCCCTACCTACATGTACACATTAACTCGACTAACCGGTACCCCCTGTATATAACCTCATTATTGTTATTTTATTGTGTTACTAAATAAAGTAAAAAATGAAAATATTTTATTTACTCTATTTTCTTCAAACTGCATTGTTGGTCAAGGGCTTGTAAGTAAGCATTTCACACTAAGGGCTACAGCTGTTGTATTCGGCGCATATGGCAAATAAAATTAGATTTCCCCCCTGTTTTTTTCCACCTTCTCGCCATTAAATCTAGTTGAGGAAATCGAAGCCGTGCAGCCTGAATGGAGAATGTTTAATGTACTAACCGGTCACATGGGGAAAAGAGTGCATTACCTTCTGTACACATCAAGCCCAGATGATAGTGGAGATCAAAAAAGCCCACTAGTGGCTGCTCAGGCTACCAGACACCCACACACACCAGTACTAAGGAGGTGTCTCACCTTCTGATAGTATGCAGGGTTCCCGGTGAGGTAAGTGAGGTGGACAAACTCCATGTGGAGGGTTCCAAACTCTGCTAGGATACTACTGCCTGCTGACGCCCAGCCCCAGTTACGACCCACACCACTGAACACAGGGAGAACAGACACACTTTGAATCATTAAATACAGAATCATGCTGAAATGAGATTGTTGCAGTTGGGGACGTAGATCTAGGGTTGCGTTGTGATCCGAGACTGACCTCTTGAGGTTGACCATGGCCCAGGGGATGCCTGTGGGAGTGTTGAAGGCTGGGAGCAGCTTCTCAGCCAACTGAACCGCCTTCACCTTAAACACCTAGAGACAGAGAGGGCGAATGAAAGTTGAGAAAAAGCTTCAGAAAGAGAGGAAACATACTTACGAGACGTAACAATACAACAGACAGCAAGAGTTTACACGGGACAAAGAAACACCACAAAGCATCTGAGCTGGTTTACAGGAAGCTCAGATCTCTTCTCAGAGACCACTAGAATAACCGGAGACACACGCATGAAGAATGCACAACTACACTACATGACCAACAAAAGTACGTGGACACCTGCTCGACAAACATCTCATTCCAAAATCATGGGCATTAAAATGGAGTTGGTCCCCCCTTTGCAGCTATAACAGCCTCCACTCATCTGGGAAGGCTTTCCACTAGATGTTGGAATATTGTTGCAGGGATATTAGTGGGGTCGGGCGATAGGTCTGGCTCGCAGTCAGCGTTTCAATTAATCCCAAAGGTGTTCAATGGGATTGAGGTCAGGGCTCTCTGCAGGTCAGTCAAGTTCTTCCACAATGATCAAGACGAACCAGAATCATCTAGAATCTCATTGTATGCTGTACGTTAAGATTTCCCTTCACTGAAACTAACGGGCCTAGGCCGAACCATGAAAAACAGCCCAGACAATTTTGCAGAAATTGTACAAACTGACTTGTTGGAAAGGTTGCATCCTATGATGGTGCTACATTGAAAGTCACGGAGCTCTTCAGTAAGGCCATTCTACTGTGAATGTTTGTCTATGGAGAATGCATGGCTGCGTGCTCAATTTTATATACCCGTCAGAAACAGGTGTGGCTCAAATAGCGGAATCCACTCATTTGAAGGGGTGTCCACTACTTTGTAGTGTACTTCAGGGGTCAAATAGCTACATGAAATCAAGCTTAATTATCCTTACTATGAATTTCTTAAAACAATTCCATACAGCTTAGAAGAACCTCCCTGGCTTTGACTCTCATTGGTTAACAAGCTCTCCCTCTCGCAATCCCCTTATCATGATTAGCTGTGAGGCCAGGTTGGCAGCCCGGGTCATTCGGCAGTATTCCCAGATTGCAGATTTGGAACTCTGGCTGGCTGGTCGTAGTGCTGACTCTAATCTGCTGCTTCCACCTATCCTAGAACTTAGGAGCTGATCCTGTTATTACACATATGAGTATATGAGCCCTGGTCTCACTGGGATAGACCCGCAGGACCACCCAGCCTGCCAGGGAGCACACACACACACTAAAAAACAAAAACACTATAACAAACAACGATCTTGGCAAAAAAATGAAATGCAATTTCACGTGCAATACAGATCAAAACACTTGGGTAAACTGTTAGAATCATTATTTATAAATATTTATAATAAGAAGCAAAAAAGTGGAAAGTAGCATTGTTCGTGTTTGCATTTCACCTAACAGAACAGCACGCAAACATAGTGAATCTAACAGCAAGGCGGAGGAACTGCAGTACTTGAGTGCCATGGTGTTGGTGTGTGGGAGAAAAGGAGAAAAAAACTGAGTTAACTATAAAAACGAACATTATACCCGCATGCGATTTGGATCTCTGCACATTTCAATATTTTGATTTCGATGTGAATTAGATTAATTGTGCAGCCCTAACACACATTGAGGCACACATACACACACACTCTCTGTCATCTCTCTCTCTGGGGGAGTATGCCACTGTGTACATGTAATGGAGTCCCATAAAATGATCAGAAGGTATACTGTGACATCTGGTGAATGAGCCTGTTTAGGAAGAAGGCCCTCAAAGGCTCCAGGGAGAGACAGGATTAGGTCAACTCACGATTCTACGTCTATGGGGTTTACACTGTTTATTACTTTGCTAATTATTATTTAACTTAATCCTGTGTCATTCCTTTATTATTTGTCATATACTATATTCTATGGTATCAGGCCTCAGAAACAAGCTTGGAAAACCATGGGACTGTGTTCTTGGGAATTTATCCACAACTGCGTGACTGAATTTACTAATCAAGAAATTGAGCTGCGGTTTTACCTGAGCTCAGGCCATTCTAGCCAATCAAGATTGTATGCCCTCCAACTTAACCAATTAAATTGCATGATTATCTTCTATATGACCTAGCTGATTCTCTCACATCCATACTATTCATATGCAGTCCCTCCCTCCCTCCCTCGGTGCAATGGCAGCCGGCCAGTGTGACAGAGGGAGCGGTGTTCTGCATTTGATGGGCTCCATGTTTGACAATATGAAAGTGTGTCAAACGCTCCCCAGCGAGACAGACACAGCCTCGGCTCACAGCACCAAACTGAAAGACATAGCAAAGTAGAGCACAGCATACTTGATAAACCAGGGAGAGCACGCAAGATGGAGGGAGGGAGAAAGGAAGGAAAAATATGTATTGTAGAGACAGCTGTCTAGCTGCAGTGTGTCAGTGTCCCAGCTCATTATCTTATTATCTGCTCCCTTCTCCTGTTTTCTCTCTGCAATCAGCTTGCTCTCGGTGTTTCCCGCCCCAGTCTCTCTCTCGCTCCCCCATCGCTCGCTCCCCCCATTGTTTCTCTCTCTGCGGAGAGGTTATTACTCTGTACAGGCTGTTAGCTTGTTGTCCTCCTGGTCTAAACAGTAGAGCGCCAAGCAGCTTTCACCGAAACTACATATCCCAGAGGCAATAGCACCTTTCACCTAATCTACACATTCAAGACACTAGGATATTTGTATTTATTTTATTGTAATTTCTTATTCTTATGGTCGAGTCACAATATATACATTGATCTTTTTGAAATGTTTCTTTAAATAAGCTTCGTTATACAATTAAAATATAAAATTCACTGCATTTCTAAGTCAGCCATAATCAAATGAATTCAGTGCTTGTGAACTTATACCTAGGTTAAATATAAGCCTCCCTTACCCATAAGACCCACTAATAACTTAATTATTTTATCAAAATAGTTGAATCTGCTTTTTTGCAATCACTGATATGGCTTTCAAGTCGGTCTATGAAAATGCCTTTTGTTACAAATTTAACCAGAACCATGCATGTTTCAGTCTCCATATGACCCATTCTGTTGGACCAAAAACTCAAATACAAATAGTGAGTTGAAACCACTTGTCAGAGAGGAAGAAGTGATCTCTGGTCTTGGGGGAGGGGCTTGGTGCGTGTATAAATGGGAAGGTGCACACAGCAAAGAATGGAGCGAAAGGGGATGAGACCAAAAAGACATGAACAAGCGGACATACAGTGGTTCTTCCTTTAAAGGTTTCACGCTTGCTCCGCCGTTTGTGGTAGATAGAGGCATTCTGTCATTGCACCACAATACCACAGGGGGAGTTAGAACGCTGATCTATCAGTAGTCTAAATTGTGGAACAAAATGACTATCTTGTCATAAATTAATGGGAGGCGTTTTCAGTCTAAGAGTCCTCTCTTCTCTGGCACTAGATTTGTGCATCAGGCAACAATGACAAACTGTCGGTGGTCCTGGAGTTAAGAGAGAACTTGGGTAAATACAATGGGGGAATTACACTTGACATGTGGAATGACGATTTTTGAAAAATAGGCATGGTGGGCTTTTGGTTTCTCTCCTTCTAAAAACAGAAATAAATCATTCTAATTAACAAACTGTTTTTATTTACCACAGTGTGAAAGACTGATAGACCCTTTATAGAAAGTCCTTCTTTGCTGATGAAGATATCGTTATTTTTTAAACAAGCCATAGAAAGTTGGTTGCAATTTCAGTTTAATCCACCAGAAAAGACTAAACAAATAATACAACAAATAGTGTGGTTAAACTTAGATGTACTAATTGATAAAAAAAAAACACACGTTATTAATTGGAACCTTTATCAAGTGGAAGGGAGGAAAAGTAAGGAACTTGTCTGTGGGCCCTGCATTAAAGACTATAATTGGTTAAAGAAAATTGTGATAAATAAAAACATGACCGTTTCATTTAAGGACCAAAAAAATGACAGCTGTGCCGTATAGATTGCAAAATAGTTGGGAAGAGATTTGAGATGTCACGATTCAATGGCACATGGTTTATGAACTGACAGATAACTTTCCATTCCTCCTGAAAGCCTTAATCTGCTCACTTAAATGAACAGAGATCCTGGTCATGGTGTTACAGTATGTTGTTATAGCATCAAAGTGAGGACAATCGGCAATCTGATGTATACTTATGGCTTATCGTAAGCTGCAAGTCACACCTTTCAAGTACTCCTCACCTCATCCCACCCCACCCCAAACTCCCCCCTTAACACAGTTACCATTCAAAAACGAGTTATTTATAAAAAATAAACATAAATGACATTGCGACCAAAGAAAACAGACAAAATGGACAAAGTTCTCATCAAGCCAGCTACCTGTTCCAGGGTTAGGACTGTAACCATCAGAGGACTAGAAAAAGAGATTGTGAACTCTGCAAACAATGTTTCCACTCTGAGAATGGTAAATTACTAATTAATACATTCATTCAATACATTGGAATACAAAAGAGGCCATCCACTCATGATGGACTATTAGCAGGACAATACACTTGCCAAGAAGGAGGGGAGGGGGAGCATTGTAATTGTATAAAAGCCCCTCAAGATATTTCTCTGTAACGTTTTACATCTCTAAATCAATATCACAGACCAGATTTGCCCTACCGAAAAATGCCCCTTAGATATTAATTTAGAATCCTTAATTAGATCTACAGGGACATTTTATTGATCTGCAAGTATTTTCATTCAGAAGCCACCTCTTAATGAGTTCCGAGAGCTGTGCCATACCAATTATTATTGGATTATTCACCATGGCAACCACTTGTTAGCATACAATGGGAAATTATGTGCAATTGATTTTTTCTATCGAATTCAATAATATATTTGCAGCACTGTAGATGCTGTGTTTTTATTTACAGTAGTGATGGACAGCTGGAGGCATTTTGTTTTTCACAAGCTTAGCAGGCTGTGAATTCTGTAAACAAGGTTCCCATGGATGGGCTATTAGCAAGACAATAGACTTCAACCTTTATAAAAGGATAGTCTAATAGCTCGGCTACTGTCGGTGTGAAAAGAAATCGCCCCCAACTCGCAATGTATTAAGTACTCTAAAGTTGTACATTTCTAACTCTAAACCTCATGCAACCGGAAAATGTTGGATCAAGCATATATTGTACCGTATTTGCTCATCAACATATTTATGCTTTCGTTAATAAAATAATGATAAAAATACTCATTCAAAATGCAGATGGAGGGAATAAATATCACTGAATGACAGAGCATGGGGACTGGTCTTTATAAATCAGATTTTTATGTGGAAATGTAAGGGTTAATTTGATCTTCACTCGCAGTCACTTAGTAGCCTAGACCTACACCCGACCGGTCACGTTGTACAGCGCCATCTTTTCCTACCTGAAACCCTCAAGGGATTTGGTTCCGCTGGCGGGACCAAATCAGAGGAAATTTCAAGAGCGCCACCTATAGTTTTCGATAAAACTCAAACTTTCATTAAAACACACATGCAAGGTACTGAATTAAAGCTACACTCGTTGTGAATCTAGCCACCAAGTCAGATTTGTAAAATGCTTTTCGGCGAAAGCATGAGAAGCTATTATTTGATAGCATGAACCCCCCAAAATACTGGAACGTCACCTAAAACAACAGATTTTGCGGTAGCCGGCGCTATCCAAAACGCAGAAATAAAATATAAAACATTCATTACCTTTGACGAGCTTCTTTCTTGGCACTCCTATATATCCCATAAACATCACAATTGGGTCTTTTTCCCGATTAAATCAGTCATTGTATAGCCAAAATGTCGTTTTCCTTAGACCGGTCTGATCCAGGAATATTCCATTTTACAAGACGTAACGTCACTTTTTAAAATTACAAAAGTTGCCTAGAAACTTTTACAAATCACTTCAAACTACTTTTCTAAACCAACTTTAGGTATTAATAAACGTTAACAATCTATCAAATTGATCAGGAAGGGCCAAAACGTCATATAACCAAGGGGCTTTTGGGGAACAGTTTTGAGACAATACATTGAATTTTTTTTTGTGTGTTTTTGGGGAACAGTTTTGAGGAATTTTTACTCCTAAACACGTTATGTTAAAGCCACAGACACGATTTAACCAGTTTTAGAGACTTCAGAGTGTTTTCTATACACACATACTTATCATATGCATATACTATATTCCTGGCATGAGTAGCAGGACTTTGAAATGTTGCGTGATTTTTAACAAAAAGCTGCGAAAATTCGCATCATCTTAAATAGTTTTAGCCGTGATTGTAAAATTAAAATCAAGGCTCCAATTCTTATTTAGTTTATAACTAAAATGCTTGACTGTAATTAAAGACATGGATGACTTGTATGCTGTGTGATGACATGCACAAATTAATGAGTGATTGATGTACTGTATATTTAAGCAGGCCTTTATGCCAATAAGTAAGTTACGCTAAAACAGCTACAGTAACAAATGCATTTTTATTTTCTTGGAATAGAAACACGTTGTCCAGTGCCATATCTTCCTAACGGAAACCCTTAGGCCTACAGTACCACAGCTACAGTAAAAAATACATTTAAATTAGTCTTGGAATACAAAAAAACAGTATTCAAATTAATTCAGCTACATTTCTAAAAATCTATCCCATATTGTCTGTTCTATTCAAGGCTCCCTTTGACTTGACACAGCGGTTGCATTAAGGAGAAGTCTATCTTTAATTCTGTGAGTAACAGTTGTATCTTTTATCAATGTTTATTATGAGTATTTCTGCAAATCACTGGATGTTTTGGTATCAAAACATTACTGCAGGTAATACGTCAACGTAAACTGACATTTTTGGATATAAATATGCACATTATCGAACAAAATATTTCTTCAATTTCACGCGCTGCCTTTTCAGCTGAATGTTGTCGAGGGGTTCCGCGAGCGGAACACCTGCGCTAGAAAGGTTAAATAATGTGCCATAGAAATTTGTGGCAGCCTGCATGCTGTGCTGCAGTACGACAACTTTTAAAGGAAGAACCACTGTAAATGGCCATGAAAAAATACAAGAAACAATTCTTGCGATACAGGCATTTTGAATATCGCACCAAAACACATATTCTATAAAATGAAATTCAGTCAATATTGCCCAGCCCTACCAGAGGCGCTAGCACCTTTCACCTAAACTACATATGCCAGAGGACCAAGCACCTTTCAGGAGAGAAAGAAGGAGAGGGGCAGAGTGAAGGAGTTTGTGAAAGAAAAAAATAAAGTAATGAAACTGACCGAATGGAGAAAGAAGGGAAAGAAGAGGAGAGAGGGGGAGAGCAGAGGAGTACACATCATCCATCACTGCATGGCAGGGCTAGTTCTCTGGCATGCCGACACACATGGAATAAAGGACTCAAAGAGCTATAACCCAATGGACGAACGATATCACCCCTCCCAACCACAACACTCCTCCAGCCTCAACATCTCTGATTCCCTACCACACCCAGCCGCAACAACTCTCCAATTCCCTACCACACCCAGCCTCAACATCTCTGATTCCCTACCACAACCAGCCTCAACACCTCTCCGATTCCCTACCACACCCAGCCTCAACATCTCGCGATTCCCTACCACAACATCTCTGATTCCCTACCACAACATCTCTGATTCCCTACCACAACATCTCTGATTCCCTACCACAACATCTCTGATTCCCTACCACAACATGCCTCAACATCTCTGATTCCCTACCACACCCAGCCGCAACATCTCTCCGATTCCCTACCACACCAATACTCCAGCCTCTGTAGAATTATCACCATTTATTCAGAGGGGGAAAAAGGGAGAGGTGAGAGTAACGTCAGAGAGTGAATGAGAAGAGGACAGTGGAAGTTAAGCATGCGAGTGAAGGAAAGGAGGGGAGGAGAGATGAGCATTAAGAGGGAGCATGGAGCGCAGCCAGAGATCTGCTCCCGTTAGACGAGGAGCGTGGGGCCGGCAGAGAGGCCGAAACGCATGGCTGGAGCTCAATTCCACCACTCGCATTCCTCTAATAGGAGCAGGGAGAGGGGGATGACTGATACCGCAGGGGAGAGACAGAGAAAGAGGGGAAAAAGAGGGGGAGAGAGCGAGGGGGGGACAGGAGGAGGATTTGTGGTCATTTTCATTAGAGCTAGAGGGCAGATAAGAATGTTGGGAGGTGTGTGTGTGTTCATTAACATGGTGCACCTCAAGTGTTATTTCCCAGGCGACCATCTCTAACCTGTGGGCCTCCATCACTCCCCAGATGCCTAATGAAAGACTTTGTCTTCCTCTCCTTGCTTTCACTCCCTTTGCGTTCCTAATCTGAGCCTATTTTTCATTTTGCTCTCCCCTGCCTCTGCTTCTCTACCTCTTTTGCATTCTGTTCAGCTGAACAAAGTCTGGTGCTTCATCAACAGCCTGTCAAATACCCCCCCAAACACACAAACACACAAAGTAAACCCTCCCCCGCCTCCCACAATTGACACACACACACAGCAAAGACTCCCCCCTTTGCAGACACACACACACAGTGTAAACCAATCCCTGGTGAATAGTTACCTCCTGTCCTGAGAGGTAATAGGCGGCAAGCAGTCCTCCAATGAAGCGGATGTTGACCTCGAAGACAGACACCTCAGCGTTCTGAAGAAACAGAGGAGAGGGGGATCAATCAGAGACAGAGCACAGTACTGCCAGAGCAGCCTTGCACCAAAAACACATCCTATATAGTGCACAGTGACACTAACACCAGTTTGTAATGGCACACATTCCTAAATTCAACTAGCCTACTATTCAGACCAACAGTAACACCAAATTCATATGTCAGACTAATAAAAAATAAGAAATGTACTACCACAAATATAAACTTGTTCCCTGTGTAATACCCTCAACGTTCTCTCGAACAACCTGAATGGGCTGTAAATCCAACTGTCACCCTGGGAGAGTGGAGAAAGAGGTGGAGTGGGGAGGCAGCCCTGTCAGCTCCGCTACCCATTTCCAACGACATTTAGGAGCCAGGTGCAGAGCGCCGTCGTAAAACATCCTGTGTTAGAAAGTCTGCGGTTGGTCAGGTTATGCACACTACTGCACACCACCAAATATGATAGCTGCCATATGGGTGATGTGCGCACACACACCACACAGTACCAAAAAAGAGAAGTGTCGTTCAGGTGACTGAAAACCTCAACGCAGTAACTATAAGTCATTCTGGTTATGCAGAAAATCCAAAACGTAACAATCATACAGTCATTCAGGTGTCTCAATTCATGTCATTCATGTGACTCCTGTAAACACAATGTGTAAGAATGAGAATACTGAAAGAATTCATACAAAGTAGATGTGAGAAGTCAGAAATGATCTTTCCTCACCCCTGCAGTATTTCAACTCCTTTGAAATACGATGTAGCTTTTCATATTCAAAATAATCTTGCATGAAACATTTAACATGTCAGAATTTTCCTTTAAACCATTTTAAATTGTGAATGAGGAATGTTACTCCATATTAAAATCAGGTTAATCAAATCCAAGTGGGACATCATGTACTAGGCCTAATTCATCTCCCACAGTGCTATCCATTCAAATCTTACTTTAAACTCAGGTTTATTCATTCCGATCCCAGCATTGACTAACAGACTACATTAATTCAGTCGTGTCAATTAAATCTGACTGCATTCAGAGTCATCCATCACTACAGGGTGGTCAAGTACAGGCCTTGCAGGAGCCA
Organism: Oncorhynchus keta; assembly: GCF_023373465.1. Lineage (NCBI taxonomy): Eukaryota > Metazoa > Chordata > Actinopteri > Salmoniformes > Salmonidae > Oncorhynchus > Oncorhynchus keta. The sequence continues at coordinate 20,854,700 of NC_068454.1, read as the reverse complement.
TCCAGCTTTCGATGACTCACCACAAAGGGCACGCCAACATGGCAGCTATTTAATCATTAATTATTAGAGGCTTTAACATACACACACGTTGCGCGCGAACACACACACACACACACACACACACACACACACACACACACGTTGCGCGCGAACACACACACACACGTTGCGCGCGAACACACACACACGTTGCGCGCGAACACACACACACGTTGTGCGCGGCGCGAACATGCACACGGAACAAGAATAGACTGACGAGTTTCAGAAGAAAGTGACTAGTTTCTGGCCATTTTGAGCCTATAATCGAACCCACAATTGCAGATGTTCCACATACTCAACCAGTGTAAAGAAGGCCAGTTTTATTGCCTCTAATCAGCACAACAGTTTTCGGCTGTGCTAACATAATTGCAAAAGGGTTTTCTAATGATCAATTAGCCTTTTAAAATTATAAACTTGGAAAAGCTAACACAACGTGCCATTGGAACACAGGAGCGATGGTTGCTGATAATGGGCCTCAGTACACCTAGAGTTGAAGTAGGAAGTTTACATACACCTTAGCCAAATACATTTAAACTCAGTTTTTCACAATCCTGACATTTAATCCTAGTAAAAATGACCTGTTTTAGGTCAGTTAGGATCATCACTTTATTTTAAGAATGTGAAATGTCAGAATAATAGTAGAGATCATTTGATTTATTTCAGCTTTTATTTATTTTAACACATTCCCAGTGGGTCAGAAGTTTACACACTCAATTGGTATTTGGTAGCATTGCTTTTAAATTATTTATCTTGGATGAACAGACTTGGGTAGCCTTCCACAAGCTTCCCACAATAAGTTGGGTGAATTTTGGCCCATTCCCCCTGACAGAGCTGGTGTAACTGAATCAGGTTTGTAGACCTCCTTGCTCGCACACACTTTCAGTTCTGCCCACAAATCTTCTATAGGATTGACGTCAGGGCTTTGTGATGGCTAGTCCAATACCTTGACTTTGTTGTCCTTACGCCATTTTGCCACAACTTTGAAAGTATGCTTGGGGTCATTGTCCATTTGGAAGACCCATTTGCGACCAAGCTTTAACTTCCTGACTGATGTCTTGAGATGTTGCCTCAACATATCCACGTAATTTTCCTCCCTCATTACGCCATCTATTTTGTGAAGTGCACCAGTCCCTCCTGTAGCAGAGCACCCACACAACATGACGCTGCCACTCCCGTGCTTCATGGTTGGGATGGTGTTCTTCGGCTTGTAAGACTCCCCCTTTTTCCTCCAAACATAACAATGGCCATTATGTCCAAACAGTTCTATTTTTGTTTCGTCAGACCAGAGGACAGTTCTCCAAAAATGATGATCTTTGTCCCCATGTGCAGTTGCAAGCCGTAGTCTGGCTTTGTTATGGCATTTTGGAGCAGTGGATTCTTCCTTGCTGAGCAGCCTTTCAGGTTATTTCGATATATGACTTGTTTTACTGTGGATATATATACTTTTGAACCGGTTTCCTCCAGCATCTTCACAAGGTCCTTTGCTGTTGTTCTGGGATTGATTTGCACTTTTCAAACCAAAGTACGTTCATCTTTAGGAGACAGAACGTGTGTGATTATACTTGCGTACTATTGTTTATACAGATGAATGTGGTACCATCAGGCATTTGGAAATTGCGCCTAAGGATGAACCAGACTTGTGGAGGTCTACAAATACATCCACAGGTACAACTCAGATAGGCTAATTGACATCATTTGAGTCAATCAGAAGCTTCTAAAGCCATCACAATTTTCTGGAAATTTCCAAGCTGTTTGAAGGCAGTCATCTTAGCGTATGTAAACTTCTGACCCACTGGAATTGTGATACAGTGAAATAATCTGTAAACAATTGTTGGAAATTTGTGGAGTGGTTGAAAAACAAGTTTAAATGACTACAATCTAAGTGTATGTACACTTCCATTAAAAACCAGCCATTTCCAGCTACAATAGTCATTTACAACATTAACCTCTCTGGGATCGTTCGGGACGCTAGCATCCCACCTCGTCAACAGCCAGGGAAATTGCAGGGCGCCAAATTTAAAACAACAGAAAACAGAAATCTCATAATTAAAATTCCTCAACCATACAAGTAGTTTACACCATTTTAAAGATACACTTCTCGTTAATCCAACCACAGAGTCCGATTTCAAAAAGGCTTTTCGGCGACAGGAGAACATATCATTATGTTAGGTCAGCAACTAGTCACAGAAAGCATTCAGCCATTTTCCAACCAAAGAGAGGTGTCACAAAAAGCAGAAATATAGATAAAATTAATCACTAACCTTTGACGATCTTCATCAGATGACACTCCCAGGACTCAATGTTACACAATACATGTATGTTTTGTTCGATCAAGTTCATATTTATATCCAAAAACCTCAGTTTACATTTGCACCCTTGTTCAGAAATGCCTCCAAAACATCTTGAGAAATTGCAGAGAGCCACATAAATAACATAAATACTCATCATAAACTTTGATGAAATATATAATTATAGATAAACTTGTTTTAATGCAACCGCTGTGTCAGATTTCCAAAAAGCTTTACAGCAAAAGCAAAATAATCTGAGAAGAGCATTTCAGTCACAAAATCAAGCCATACAGTTACCCATCAAATTGTGGAGTCAAAAAAAGTCATAAATAGCATTAGAAATCTTCACTTACCTTTGCTGATCTTCGTGGGGAATGCACTCCCAGGACCCACAAGAAATGTTTGTTTTGTTCGATTACGTCCATATTTATGTCCAAATACCTCTGTTTTGTTTGTGCGTTTGGTCCACTATTCCAAAGGCAGTGCGAGAGCGCAAAATCCAGACGAAAAGTCAAGAGTTCCATTACAGTTTGTAGAAACTTGTCAAACGATGTTTACAATCAATCCTTGGGGTCTTTGTATAATAAATCTTCAAAAATATTCCAACGCGCAGTAAACAACTGATTGGCCACAGCCTAGTCCACTTGTTGAAACAGCTCTTATTTGACCCCCTTCCACAATAGAAGCCTCAAACATCATTCTAAAGACTGTTGACATCTTCTGGAAGCCTTGGGAAAGTGCAATCTGCCCCCATAGACACAGCATATTGGATTGGCAATCACTTAAAGAAAACTACAAACCTCAGATTTCTCACTTCCTGGTTGGATTTGTCTCAGGTTTTCACCTGCCATATGAGTTATGTTATACTCACAGACATCATACAAACAGTTTTAGAAATTTGTGTTTTTTATCCAATACAACTAATAATATGCATATATTAGCATCTGGGACAGAGTAGCAGGTAGTTTACTCTGGGCACCTTATTCATCCAAGCTACTCAATACTGGCCCCGTCACCAAGAAGTTAACAAGGTCTACACTGTATTTCTGACCAAGTTGATATTTTAATGGACATTTTTTGGGGGCTTTTCTTTAAAAACCAATGACATTTCTAAATGACCCCAAACTTCTGAACGGTAGTGTGTGTGTGTATATTTGTTATATTGTCCTTCTATCCCTCTCCCTCAGCGCTGACCAGAGCAGTTCAGAGGTAAATTACATTCCACAGGGTCAGCCTGTCATAAACACACACTGCCTGTGCTGTCATTACCTCTGCAGGGCTTTAATAACCCTAGCCAGAGTGTGCGAGGTTGAGGGAGAGAGACTGGTAAAACAGAAAATCAAGACAGAGGGGGAGATGCTCAGGCAGAGAAACAGACATGTGTCTCAGTCAGGGATGTACTGATTGTCGTCCATTGCCCTTTTATGTGGTCTGGTGAGGGAGTTTATAAGCGAGAACCAGACAGACAGCCAGACAGCCAGCCAAAGCCTCCTCTCAGCCTCTGCTCTCCTCTCCTCTCTCAAGCAATCTCTCCCTCTCCTCTTTGCCTCTCCAATCTGCATATTTTTCATTCTCCCTCACCCCCCTCTCTTGCATGCCTTCTATATCTCACCTTCTCGGTTTCTCCTGGGTAAACAGAGTAAGGGTCTGGCTTAATGATCAGTGAGATGTCCGGGCAGCCAATCCCCTCCGTGGCTAACTCAGACCACACTCTGTTCCAGACTCCCAGGCCTACCACCAAATGACTCAACTTATCTGGCTCTGCACTGGAACTTCTGCTGCTGCAGTGTCAATAATACTAATAACAATATAATATACAGTGCATTCGTATTACAGTGTAATATACAGTGTATTCAGACCCCTTGACTTATTCCACTTTTTGTTACATTACAGCCTTATTCTAAAATTGATTACATACAAATTCATCAATCTACACACAATAGCCCATAATGACAAAGCAAAAATAGGTTTAGAAATGTTTGCATATAAAAAAAAATACAGAAATACCTTATTTACATAAGTATTCAGACCTTTTGCTATGAGACTCGAAATTGAGCTCAGGTGCATCCTGTTTCCATTGATCAGTCTTGAGATGTTTCTACAACTTAATTGTAGTACACCAGTGGACATGATTTGGAAAGGCACAGACCTGTCTATATAAATTTCCACAGAAAAAACATCTAGATTCTCTGGCCTGATGAAACCAAGATTGAACTATTTGCCCTGAATGTCAAGCGTCACGTCTGGACGAAACCTGGCACCATCCCTACGGTGAAGCATGGTGGTGACAGCATCATGCTGTAGGGATATTTTTCAGTGGCAGGGACTGGGAGAATATGGAAGGATCGAGGGAAAGATTTACAGAGCAAAGTACACAGAGATCCTTGATGAAACTCTGCTCCAGAGGGGTCAGAACATCAGACTGGGGCGAAGGATCACCTCCCAACAGGACAACGACCCTAAGTACACAGCCAACAATGCAGGAGTGGCTTCGGAACAAGTCTCTGAATGTCCTTAAGTGGTCCTGCCAGAGCCCGGACTTGAACCCGATCTAACATCTCTGGAGAGACCTGAAAATATCTGTGCAGTGACGCTCCCCATCCAACCTAACAGAGCTTGAGAGGATCTGCAGAGAAGACTGGGAGAAACTCCATAAATACAGGTGTGCCACGGTTGTAGTCTCAAACTCAAAACTCGAGGCTGTAATCACTGCCAAAGGTTCTTCAACAAAGTACTGAGTAAGGGTCTGAATACTTATGTAAATGTTATCAGTTTAAAAAAAATGTATTATAAACTTGCAAAAATGTCTAAAAACCTGTTTTTGCTTTGTAATTATAAGGTATTGTGTGTAGATTAATGAGGGGGGAAAAACAATTTAATCAATTTTAGAGTACGGCTGTAAAATACTTACTTTGAATACTTTCCAAATGCACTGTATATGCCATTTAGCAGATGCCTTAATCCAAAGCGGCATGAGGCAGTCATGCGTGCGGACACATTTATAAATAACACCTTGTGTAATATAATATTCTAACTTGCAACAGTAAATTGAGAATCCAACTGGGGTTGATCCGAGGGCCTTCAAAAGGGGGGCCCACGAGCCGCCATCCCTGATGTAAACATAGATCAGTAACATCCTCCCTCTCTTTTTCTCTCACCCTCCCCTCGATCTCTCTCATCCATCTCCCATCTTCCACAATCTTCCTTTTCCTTCTCTCCCTCTACCCCAGAGCTGACCGGAGCAGTCCAGAGGTTAATTACATTCCACAGTGTCAGCCTGTCAAACATTCACACCCCACCTGTGCAGTCATTACATCTGCAGGGCTTTAATAACCCTAGCCTGAGAGAGCGAGAGGGGTAAAACAGAGAATCAAGACAGAGGGGGAGATGGCAGAGAAAAAGACAGGTGTCTCAATCAGGGGTGTACTGATTGCAGTCCATTTGCCCTTTATGTGGTCTGAAACACTTTCCCTGCCCACATCATTTCCATGACTCCGAGCAGCGTGTCCAGTTCCATCACAGCAACGCTAGACGCCCCTTTCCTCATGTCTCAAAAGGCTTCACTACTGGACAGGGACTAAAAACCAGAGCCCTCTGTCCGTAGCTTGGCGGACTCTCTAGAGCCCCGTCTGTGTGGTTGATAGTAGATCTGAATAAGGTATAAGTGGCATCAAGCAAGTTGTTGTTGTTGGTTCTAGGTTCTCTGAAGGTTCTACCACATGCTTATATGGCACTGAAGACTACAAGCCAGAAGGTGGCAAAGTACAGAGTTTTCACTACTGAAGTACAGAAATAAAGGTTTTGTGCTCTACTCACCACGCTGAAGTCCAGGTTCTGCTCTATCCACTCTTGTCCGTCCTTGAACTCGTCGTGAAGTCCCATCATGTACAGGCTGTCTAAGGCGTCTACTATGGTGGCCCCCATCTGGGAATTACCTGGACAGAGGACATACACAGGGTTAGGGTCTCATGTAACAATAAATAATGCAACCAAATGTCTTTATTACCATATATATCAGTGTTAGGGGTCAATTCCATTTAAATTCCAGTCAATTCAGGTAGAACATTGAAATTCCAATTATTATCAATAAGGAAAATGTAGAATTTCGATAATTTTCTTAATTGACTGGAATTTAAATGGAATTGACCCGAACCCTGATACACACAGTATGTGTGGCCCATGTCAAATGAATGAAACCCACACAGGGTTCTCCCCAGGATGTTTTAACAAGGTGGTGCTGCAGTCCTATAAGTGAGTCCTATAAAAGTGGGAGGCCTGGAACGTGGCAGTTCTCCCCCAGTTCCTGGTTCCTCTATAGGTTTCTTCCTAGGTTTTGGCCTTTCTAGGGAGTTTTTCTTAGCCACCGTGCTTCTACACCTGCATTGCTTGCTGTTTGGGGTTTTAGGCTGGGTTTCTGTACAGCAATTTGAGATATCAGCTGATGTACGAAGGGCTATATAAATCCATTTGATTTGATTTGCAATCTAGTGTAAAAAAAACTATTAGGGCAGGGTTCCCAACTTTCAGGCCTCCCTTCCAGCATTGGGGAACATCCCGCGCTCCCCATGTCTATTTATATGGGCACAAGCACTGTTCATGACAAACTGTTGGCAGAGAGAAAATGTTGCAGTTTTAAAGCTAATCGTCTTGCCATTGTATACATTTTGCCTCTAATGTGTATTCATGTGATATTTGAGTGACTCAAACATTACAACAAATTCTATGGGCAAAATAACCTAGACATTATGAAGTTCTAAATAGTTCTAAGGTATGTAATGACTGACATGACAAGAGGAAAACTCCAGGCACTACCCAATTCCGAAATTGCCCCTTGTGCATTCTACTACAACAACTTTCAAGAGTACAGGGGCGCGCCCCACAGTTTGGGAACCACTGTATTAGGGTGTGGTGCCTGGCCTTAAATGATAACATAGAAATGTTTTAAATAGTGGCGCAGCGCCCCTCTTACATTCTTTGGGGAGAACTCCTGGGCCAAGAGTTTTTCCTTGTCAGGTCACTTGGTCAGGGAGCACTCCTGGTTTGTTGTATAATGTCCCCCTTAGAGTAGGAGGTGTTGTCCCCCTAAAAGTAGGAGGTGCTGTGCCACTACAGCGGGCGTGACTTTGGATCCCATTTTAGCATGGACATTAAGGAGCGATCAGCCAATGATCAGAGTATCGCCTTCTTCAAATTGGGTTGCCTATGGTTTATAAATCTCTAGGATGCACCATGACTTTAATATTACCACTACGACCCACCTACCCCTGTCACTGTGAAGGCTGAATGAGTGAGAGGGAGAGCAGAGCAGCCCTCTCCTCTCTGGAGTCTAGGGTAATCACTAGCTCACCTTCAATGGAGAGAGCGAGAGAGACGCCATTACGGCTAGCAGGGATCTTCATTAAAACACGACTGACAGCCAAACCACTCACACTCCTCCCCTCCCTCAATGTGACCACAGGCCAAGGGAGTGATGCAGTCTGCCCAGGGTGGTGAGTGTGGGTCATTATAATTCACTTTAACTAACAGCAAAGCTCTATCACTGTAGTTCTGTTTAATATCGCTGAAGCGGCCTTAGTGTAATACTACATCTTAATACTGCAGCTCAGTTTGATGGTACAACTGTTGCTCTTTTTGATACATTTCTAGTACTATACCTACATCTCTGCATGCATTTCACTGCACCTTTAATACATGCTGTTAACTGTGTATGTGGCTTTGCTGGTGAACCCTAATGAGGAGAGAACCAGCCAGGCTGTAGTTCTGCTGGAGCTGCAGTGTTATCACTACTGACAGCAGTCCTAAATCACTCTAAAAATACACCCACCTGGCTGAGGCTGAGACTCTGGCCTGCCTGGGATCTGGACAGATTGGCCCTCCTGGAAGCAGAACAGGCTCACTGCCCTTTCCCCCCCAATTTCGATCTTGTCTCATCGCTGCAACTCCCCAACGGTCTAGGGAGGCGAAGGTTGAGTCATGCGTCCCCAGAAACATGACCCGCCAAACCGCCATTCTTAACAACCGCCCGCTTATTAACCCAGAAGCCAGCTGCACCAATGTGTCGGAGGAAACACCATTTACCTGACAATAGAGGTCAGCTTGCAGGCGCCCGGCCTGCCACAAGGAGTCGCAATGAGCCCAGTAAAGCCCCCCAAACCCTGACGATGCTGGTTCAATTGTGTGCAGCCCTATGGGACTCCCGGTCATGGCTGTTGTGATACAGCCTGGGATCGAACCCGGGTCTGTAGTGACACCTCTAGCACGGAGATGCAGTGCCTTAGACACCGTGCCACTCGGGTGGTCCATCATTTGGTGTTTTTGTTGATGGTGGTGGAAAACACTGTCACAGGCATCACTCAAGAATCTCCCAAAAGAGTTCAATTGGGTTGAGATCTGAGACGGCCATGATGTATGGTTTACATCGTTTTCATCTAAACATAATCCATCTAATCCCTCCCTCCATCTGTCCTCCATGCCTCCTATCATCCCTCTGTACTTGTCACTTCATCAGTCTTATCAACATCCACTTACAACCTTTCAAATTGGGCCAATCATATCAAATGAAGCTGGATTGGCATTTATACCTGGAAGTATTTAAAGATGCCAGACATTGTAAATCTGATACAAATTGTCCCAGATAAGGTTTATTTGGGGAATAATCATAACAGCTACTTTCTTCCTCCCTACCCTCTTCTCTGCCAATTTCATTGGTGACAGATTTTCTAGCGCTCCAGTATAAATCCACACATGGCACAGAACGTGATGTTTCATTATTCACTCATTTTCTCAGTCTAATAAACTGCCGGGTGTGTGTGTGTGTGTGTGTGTGTGTGTGTGTGTGTGTGTGAGGGGGGGAAATGGAGGGGGAGGGAGAGCTCCACTCAGACAGACCAGACCCTGGGCCCAGTGTAGAGGGAGTTTGAGGGAGAACCAGACAGCTACTGCGCTGAAGCTGAGACCGAGTCCATGCCAAAGCCTCCTCTCAGCCCCCTCTATCTAGCAATCTCAACCACACTCTGCTCTTTGACGCTCCCCTCTACACATTTTGCATTCTCCCTAACCCCTTCCTCTCACCTCTCTTGCATCTCTTCAACAGCTCACCCTCTCTGTTCCTCCTGAGTAAACAGCATGTGGGTCTGGCTTAATGATCAGTGTGGAGTAAGGGAAGCCAATCTCCTCATGGCCAACTCAGACCACGCTCTGCTCCTTCCGCCCACCACCAAATGACTGGCTCTGCACTGGAACATCTGCTGCTGCAGCATCTACAGTATAATAACAATATATGTTATTTAGCAGACACTTTTACCAAAAGCGACATAGTTATGTGTGCATAAATTTGACATATGGGTGGTTCTGGGAATCGAACCCACTACCCTGGCGTTACCGGCGCTAAGCTCTACCACCTGAGCTACAAAGGACCATCTGTCCATTAGCCGGCTCCTATGAGCATCTCGGACTGGGCCTTTCACTGAGGACATGACCCTACATACACAGATTGACTGGGGGGCCAAGCCAGAGACAATTCAGAACACAACTGGTTATATACTAATGACTGGATTAAAGCTGTAAGTCATATCTCTCTTCCCAAAGGGTTTGCTGTTAGCTCCACAGAACTACAACACCAGAGATTGTAAACAGAACACAGTGGGTCTGTTAACACAGAGGGCTTGATCGGAGTCTTGCTTTCCACTGTGTTTGAGATGACATTCAGCGCCCTGCCTTCTCAGTGAAGCTGAGAATCCCAATGAGGATTTACAAAGTTATTTTCTGATTGTCTATTATTTACTGTTAAGGTTAACTAGAGAGTCAAGATATCAACAATGACAAGAGGATGCCTGCTGGATGCCTTAAGCTGCAGTTACGACGCAACTTGCACGCAATTTTAGTTGCTTGGAACACAGTTGCTTCTCGATTGCTCCATGAAACACCCCGCCTGCAACTAATAAACTTGATTGCATCCAATTGAAACTTTTCAACTTTGTGTAACTAGTTGCAAGCAACAGCCAATCACAACTAATGCTTTTGTCACATGATCCATTCAAAGATTTGGGAAGTTGTCATGTCAACAAAACAGCTGTCAGTGCTGTGGAAACCGTGTTCAACGTGGACAGAAGAAACATTACCCAAACTAGCACTGTATAAAGAAATACTGGAATCAGGGCTGGTACATGGTTTGGAAGTCAATGAATACAATTTCTGAAGTGAACCCAGACCTCTCTCTGACCAGTTTAAACAAAAATTGTTCAACATGTGCTGCGCCAGCTAGCAAACTCATTAGCTCATTGCAAGCTACACTATATATAGACACAAAAGTATATGAACACCCGTTCAAATCAGTGGATGAGGCTGTTTCAGCCACACCTGTTGCTGACAGGTATAAAACCGAGCACACAGACATACAATCTCCATAAATAAACATGGGCAGTGGAATGGCCTTACTGAAGAGCTCAGTGACTGTCAAAGTGGCACCGTCATAGAATGCCACTTTTCCAATAAGTGAGTTTGTTAAATTTCTGCCCTGCTAGAGCTGCCCCGTTCAACTGTAAGTGCTGTTATTGTGAAGTGTAACGTCTAGAAACAGATATAGCTCAGCCGCGAAGTGGTAGGCCACACAAGCTCACAGAACGGGACCGCCGAGTGCTGAAGCACGTAGCATGTAGCACGTAAAATCGTCTGTCCTCAGTTGCAACACTCACTACAGAGTTCCAAAATGACTCTGGAAGCAACGTCAGCACAAGAGCTGTTCGTTGGGAGCTTCATGAAATTGGGTTTTCATGGCCGAGTAGCCGCACACAAGCCTAGGCCCTTTAGTTCCAGTGAAGGGAAATCTTAACGCTATAGCATACAATGACATTCTAGATGATTCTGTGCTTCCAACTTTGTGGCAACAGTTTGGGGAAGGCCCTTTCTTGTTTCAGCATGCCAATGACCCCGTGCACAAAGCGAGGTCCATACAGAATTTGTTTGTCGAGATCGGTGTGGAAGATCTTGACTGGCCTGCACAGAGCCCTGACCTCAACCCCATCGAATACCTTTGGGATGAATTGGAACACCTACTGCAAGCCTTTCAATAGCCCAACATCAGTGCCCGACCTCACGAATGCTTGGGGCTGAATGGAAGCAAGACCCGCCAGCAATATTCCAACATCTAGTGGAAAGTCTTCCCAGAAGAGGAGGTTGTTATAGCAGCAAAGGGGAGGACCAACTCCACATTAATGCCCATGATTTTGGAATAAGATCTTTGACGAGCAAGTGTCCACATACATTTCATGACCAAAAGTATCTCGCGAGCTTGATCAAAGTGTTGCCAACTTCATTTTGTCTAGCTAGCTAAATTGTACAACCAGCATTTTGTCTAAATCAATAATTTGTGAAATCACGATGTAATGCAGCAGATGACATGGCGTGAGTTTAGAATTCTCACACAATACCATAGAAGCAGCTTCAATTTGATTGGCTGTTGCATACAATTTTAATCGTGTTTAAGTTGCTTCATGTAACAGCAAAGCCGCTTTAGATCTCACTTGCAACCTGCAACTACAACAAAAATGGTGTGAATGTTGCTTTGTGTAACTCCAGCCTTAGGTCTGAGAACATTACATTGGAGATTACATGGGATAAGTCATCTGATAACTTCTTTCTTGCCGAAAGTTCTTCTTGCATTCTCTCATTTGATATTTTTAAAAGAGGAAGAACTATAACATGACTAATGTGCATGACTATTGCAGAGATCATGTGGGCTTTGAACCGCTAACCAAGGGAACAAACTGCCTTCTGGCTGTTTTTTTGTGCACTCCATCACTCTACAGAAGCCTATGTAATATCCAATGTGTTATTTTAAGTGTACCAGGCCACTCACAGATTAACATATCTTGTGTAAACTTTCAACAAATTACTTCTATGGCTGAAGGGCAAGAGCAGCAACGTTTCCTGAAAGTTGGAATACACAAAGTCATCCGACAAGAACTATGTGTGGAGACTTCTGTGCATTCGGTACAGCAGCATAGCTGAAGTAAACAAAGGTCTACCAGATCCTTCAAACACCAGCGGTATGCAGGTACTTTAGGCAGTGTAAACTAATCACACAATCTACACCAATCCATCTGTGTCAAAAATTGAGATCAAGGAGTTTGAGAAGGGGAAACCAGGGAAAATCTCTAGTGTGCTTTATCAAATAGCCATACCAGGGACTGTTGGAAATAATATACAGGTAACTGCAAAAAAATAAAAGAAACACCAACATAAAAAGTGTCTTAATAAGGTGTTTGGCCACCACGAGCTAAAAGAGCTTCAATGGGCCTGGGCAAAGATTCTACAAGTGTCTGGAACTCTATTGGAGGGATGCAACACCATTCTTCAACAAGAAATTCCATAATTGTGTTTTTTTTGTTGGTGGTGTAAAAGGCACCGCTCCAAAACCTCCCACAAGTGTTCAATTGAGTTGAGATCTGAGACAGCCATGACGTATGGTTTAAATCATTTTCATGCACATCAAATCCTTTGGTGACCACTCATGCCCTGTGGATGGGGGCATAGCCATGGTAGCCAAAATAATGGGCACCTGGTCCTGCCCTAAGCCTGAGGGGATGTTAATTACTTAGGAATAGCTCAGGAACTACACCTGTGTGGAAGCATCTGTTTTTAAGATACTTTGTATAACTCATTCAAGTGTTTCCTTTATTTTGTCAGTTACCTGTATTCTACAGCTATTTTAGGTCTGTTGCTGTTTATTAATAACGAGTACAATGAACTCTTCAGCTATTTTTTTTGTCATGTTTTGATATAGGCTAATCCAGTAACTGAAGCAGGAAGACTAGGCCTGTACTTTGAGTTGGCAATACTTCTTATACATCCATGTAGGGCTGTAGGCACCAAAACTAGACACAGTAAGATGGGAAAAGGATTTCTGACACGCTTATATCTTTCCTTTTTTTCAGATTAACCTAGTACTTATACGCACTGGGGTTAACCCTGAACTCAATGAAGTGTGTGGCTGAGATCCTTGATTTAAACGACATGTGTGCACGTGTGTGTGTGTGAGAGAATGGAAGTGTGCATGTGCGCAGCTGCTGACAGACTTTTCACACCCGGAGAACATCCATTCTCACATCCAGTCTCTCAGCGTAGGCTTCTAGCCTGGGTGGTAACTAAACCTGCAGAAGATGCAACCACTCAGAATTGAGGAGAACATTTATCTCCGACCTACCAACATTCCTTTCATTACAAAGGAGAGGTGCTCCCCCCTCCTAATTCGGTTGGCGCCTGCCTAAAACAGCTAGGCTTTTTGATTTCTATGGTGAAATTTTGAGCTTGTCTCTTCTCAATGTCTCCATCTTTCCATATTTCTCTCTCCTCCATCTCTCCCTCTCAATCTTCTGCTCCCTACCATGGCCCATCTCCAGAGGGACTGTGTGATGAGGCTGTGGGCTGTGTGCTGTGGGACCTGCCAGTCACTATATACGGCCTGATGAATATTTACTGAGCTACAGCACTTTGATGAAATTCTGGAGCAGTGAATGTGAGCGAAGCCTCGTTTTAGGGACACCTACACTGTGGTGAGCAGCAGATGTTCTTCCTTCCTCCTCCCAATGGTCTCACTCTGCATGATGGGTCTTCCCAACATGACGTCCTGTACCATTATTAAGCGTTCCCCCTTCCAGTCATTAGTACAAATATGAATATTTATAGAAGATGTTAACAACTCCAGAGCTGCAGAGTTGAGGAATTGGCTCCTGAGTGGCCCATTCAATAGTGTTACTCCGAAGAACAGTTTCTCTTGTCATAAATATGATGTTTTGTCAAACAAAAGGGGGAGCTAATTTTGTGCTCCTTTTTAGGCTGTCATTAAAGTGGATTGTTCAAAAGAGTTCTAACTTTCTCCTTATCCCGTTTTCCTTGTGTGAGGGGCTTATACGCATTCCGAACAGACTCAGAAGAGGGAAAATCAGTTTGCTTTCCTGCCTGCCGTCCAATTTGGCACCAGCCTGCCTGTTAAAAGTTGAATCAGAGTGTAACGCTGGGAATATGGGAAAAGGGGAGAGTTGGAGCAGCTGAGAGGGAAATGTGACAATATCCTGTTGGGAGGGACCCGGAGCTAGCTTGAGTCTCTGCAATTATTCCCTAGCCCCAATATAGTGTACTACTTTTGACCAGAGCCCATTGGGCAAACCAGTAGTGCGCTATATAGGGACTAGTGGGCAAGTTTGGACGCAGTCTCTCATCTCACCGGGTCTCTAACGCTGCTAGCAAGTCCAGGCCAACCTCAACTTCAGCACTGAGAGAAATAAATACATACTATAAGGTTATTAAATCAGGGTGACATGCAACAATTCCTCCATAAACATCCTCTCCAAGGATAGAGCCCATGTAACACACACCCCTAGAAACACACTGTACGGTACAGAACATACGTGCCAAACAGAGATGTGTTTACTACTGGCACAGTACTCACTACTGTGCACTGCTGCACTAATGCATATGGATTGATAAGAAATATCACAAACACAAATATGCAAACAAACCAACACTGGAGACTAGAGATGTTGTGCTGGCTTATTGGAGGCGTTCGCTCATTTCAGAGTGTCGGATATTGACTGGGGAGTTTCTCAGCAGTTAGAGAATAAGAGATACAGGCTGACTATAACCTGACTCACCAGGCTGAGCCTCATCTCTCCTTACTCATCTCTCTTTCTCCCACACTCCCTCAAGCTGAAATCAGTGTCTCTGGCCCCTCCAGCTGTCATTATAAAGTCATCACCACCACATCATCCCTCCCCACTCAGGATTCATCCACTACCACAGTTAAAGCATCCATCCCAGTGATCCCACAGCACAGCCGGCCTGGGAAGCTTTAAGACTAACGTCGCCACTGCTGTATCATTTCCCACAAGAGCAGCGACAAGCTCCCTCGCTCTCTCACCAACATGGTCGTCCAACAAGGAAATGACTGTTCATTAGGAGGATATTAGCCACCCGGGGAGCACAGTTCGACAACCAGCAGAAGACTATGTGTGTAATTGTAGATGTTATCAGAGCTCCGACAGGGGGGCTAATGGGAATGGGAATATTGTAATGAGCTTATAAATATTGAGGAGAGATGAGAATATAACCCTGGGGGAGGGACTTAGTCTCGTCAATCCCACATCCCCTGAGGTGTGATTGGAGGAATCCATCTGTCATAATAGAGCTCCTCAGCTTAGTCTTAAAAATCAGAAATTAGTTACCTCTGGTTCGTTCAGCCATTCATATGGGGGAAAGAATGGGGTTTTGGGATAAACGCCGAAAATAAGGTCTGAGGTAAACACAGGCTTAGGCGACATGTTTTGTTCAATGAGATAAAATGCTTTAAAATTCATAAAAGTGAAATTAGCTGATGAAGATTGTGTTTACCACAGACCTTTTTGGCATCAATTTAAATACAGAAACATTTATTTCCCATTGGCTTTGAATGAGCCATTGCGTAGTTAATGCCTACAAAAACAATGCTTTCTATAGCTGCTCATGTTTAGAGCCACTGAAGGCATAATTTAGAACGCCAAAGTGGTATTACATCCTGTTGCTCTGTGATCCCTCCCTCAACCATCCTTGCTTTGGACCTAATTGGAGTGCATTATTTTCTCAGGTTGCTTCTTATGAACCTTCCCTGTGTATTTTCAAGAGGTGTTCCATACATTACCACTTGTGAATTCTACTCTGATCTTGCCACCAGTGAACACAAACTGACATGCACACCTCCCTCTCCTCCAGCCTCATTTCGCTGCATATTCCCTCCACATTGCTCTCTCCTCATCTTCCCCTTCATGTTTCTCTCCATCTCCCTCAACTCCTTTAACTCAGCACCTCCCTCTTCTCTAGCCCTCTTTTTCTCTCCTCACCCTACCCTCTGGACAGAGATGGTATGTGTAGTCTCTCAGTGAGTCTCAGACATCTGGGTTCTGAATGATCCTATTTGGTTCTTCATCCCATTATCAGACATCCACTGCTAGGTTTCTCGTCATCTCCTCTCCTCCGCCCAACGTGCGTTAATCAGAACTCTCCCACGGGCGCATTGCCATGGCGCCATTTCACAGCCCTTCCCAGAATGCTCCAATGTGCTATTCTGCCCTGGGAAACGACCATATAAACATGACCTACATGTTAAAAAACAACCAACTGACTAACGACCTGCAAACTGGGGAAGGAAGAGGAGCTGTCGACCACGGGATGGCTCCAAATGTATGATCCTATTATCTAATAAATCTGTAATAACAACTAATCTTAAGTGCTAACAGCTAGGCTAGCAGGTTTGTAGTGTATTACAGAGAAACAAAACACGAAACAGATAAGGGACGACACAGATAACCCATTACATTGACCAGATACTTCATTGGCCGCTCTAACAAAGAAAAGGCATTCCTTTAAAAAATGGAAGGCAGTCGGGAAGAGGCAAGATCCGGTGGGACCATTCTAGGCAATGAGAGGGCAGAAACGAGTGTAATAACGGGCACGACTCCAAAATAAAAAGTGTTTATTCTCAAACTTGCTGGGATGTCACGTAACCTATTTATATCAGTGCACTCGTAAGCATTACGAAACTTCTATTTGAGCAAATAAGCCATTCGATTTTTTTGTTAACCAAATACGACACTTGCTCATTGACCTCCATACAAAAATTCCTTGCTTGGTGAGCGAAAAAAAAAAACGCAACCTGCTGGAGAAGACAGATTTTGGGCCCAGTTATTCCTCTCGCTCCGCCTCTGCATCTCTGGGGAAGACCAGGCATCCAAACAAACCTGAACTCAGCTGCCCCTTTAATCGCTATGGCAACTGCTCTCTGAGCTGAGCAGAGTAGGGAGCCAGAGGGTGGGGCTGGAGGGAGAGATCCTTTCTGGAAGACAACCTGGATTCTACTGTGTGATGGTAATACAAAGTGAGCCCTGCTATGCTGTCTGGGGTTGTAGGAAGGACAGGCAGGTGTCCATATCATGTCTCATTTCTCATCCTATCCCACAATTCAGCAGGCCTTTAGACAGTGCATACCAAGAGTACCATTCTTTGTGACGTCACTATGCATCAGCCTATTTATAAAGGGACGTGAAATAAGAGCGAAGGGAGGGAGCAACTTATTGGAATGAGATCCAGCCCTGGTTGCGTAATATCCTCGGGAGTGGGATCTCCTGGGCTTGGTCATTGAACCATCAACATCCAGGCAATGCAAGCAGACAAGCTTTTACAAAAACACTGCATAAGGACTGCATAGATGAGTTAGGAGATCCTAAGTGCACTGAAAACACTCCCAATCCAATTGGAGTTAAATGTCACCATAAACGTTACTTGATTTTAAAAAATGTCGTTATCGGACCACATCAATGCCGTTAATGTTGATAAACCTGAGGTGGTTATTACATTGTGTGTATTATCTGCCTGGCCTGGCCCTGCCGTGGGACTGCTTGGCCAGTGGTGTGGCTTTCAGTCCAGTTTACAGTGCGGATCAATGTAACCCGACCCTGTGCTCCCCAGAGAGCAGTTTCCTGTAAACACCAGAGAATCCGTCAGTGTGTTTAAAGATTAGAGCCTTGTCAGTCTGCTCTCCACCCTTCCACAGTAAACAGAACGACATTCTTTCGCCGCTCTGCTCTCTGTGACCGATGGATGACCACAATTACAGGTCAAACGCTTTCCAACCGAATCCATGCTCAGGTCGATGGGACTGACAGACTATGATCCCATTATGTGAGTGAGTGGGCCAGACAGTGAGGGATATGACTATGGACTGACAAGAGGGATGACACTGCTCCTAAAAGAAGTCAGTTAACCACCCACAAGTAGGTTTTATTTTTTTATTTTTTTATTTCACCTTTATTTAACCAGGTAGGCTAGTTGAGAACAAGTTCTCATTTGCAACTGCGACCTGGCCAAGATAAAGCATAGCAGTGTGAACAGACAACACAGAGTTACACATGGAGTAAACAATTTAGCAAGTCAATAACACAGTAGAAAAAAATGGGCAGTCTATATACAATGTGTGCAAAAGGCATGAGGAGGTAGGAAGTGTTGGAAGCCATTTTGTAGATGACATCGCCGAAGTCGAGGATCGGTAGGATAGTCAGTTTTACTAGGGTAAGCTTGGCAGCGTGAGTGAAGGAGGCTTTGTTGCGGAATAGAAAGCCGACTCTGGATTTGATTTTTGATTGGAGATGTTTGATGTGAGTCTGGAAGGAGAGTTTGCAGTCTAGCCAGACACCTAGGTACTTATAGATGTCCACATATTCAAGGTTGGAACCATCCAGGGTGGTGATGCTAGTCGGGCATGCGGGTGCAGGCAGCGATCGGTTGAAAAGCATGCATTTGGTTTTACTCGCGTTTAGGAGCAGTTGGAGGCCACGGAAGGAGTGCTGTATGGCATTGAAGCTCGTTTGGAGGTTGGATAGCACAGTGTCCAATGACGGGCCGAAAGTATATAGAATGGTGTCGTCTGCGTAGAGGTGGATCAGGGAATCGCCCGCAGCAAGAGCAACATCATTGATATATACAGAGAAAAGAGTCGGCCCGAGAATTGAACCCTGTGGCACCCCATAGAGACTGCCAGAGGACCGGACAGCATGCCCTCCGATTTGACACACTGAACTCTGTCTGCAAAGTAATTGGTGAACCAGGCAAGGCAGTCATCCGAAAAACCGAGGCTGTTGAGTCTGCCGATAAGAATTTGGTGATTGACAGAGTCGAAAGCCTTGGCGAGGTCGATGAAGACGGCTGCACAGTACTGTCTTTTATCGATGGCGGTTATGATATCATTTAGTACCTTGAGTGTGGCTGAGGTGCACCCGTGACCGGCTCGGAAACCAGATTGCACAGCGGAGAAGGTACGGTGGGATTCGAGATGGTCAGTGACCTGTTTGTTGACTTGGCTTTCAAAGACCTTAGATAGGCAGGGCAGGATGGATATAGGTCTATAGCAGTTTGGGTCCAGGTGTCTCCCCCTTTGAAGAGGGGGATGACTGCGGCAGCTTTCAATCCTTGGGGATCTCAGACGATATGAAAGAGAGGTTGAACAGGCTGGTAATAGGGGTTGCGACAATGGCGGCAGATAGTTTCAGAAATAGCGGGTCCAGATTATCAAGCCCAGCTGATTTGTACGGGTCCAGGTTTTGCAGCTCTTTCAGAACATCTGCTATCTGGATTTGGGTAAAGGAGAACCTGGAGAGGCTTGGGTGAGGAACTACGGGGGGGGAGCTGTTGGCCGAGGTTGGAGTAGCCAGGCGGAAGGCATGGCCAGCCGTTGAGAAGTGCTTATTGAAGTTTTCGATAATCATGGATTTATCGGTGGAGACCGTGTTTCCTAGCCTCAGTGCAGTGGGCAGCTGGGAGGAGGTGCTCTTGTTCTCCATGGACTTCACAGTGTCCCAGAACTTTTGGAGTTGGAGTTACAGGATGCAAACTTCTGCCTGAAGAAGCTGGCCTTAGCTTTCCTGACTGACTGCGTGTATTGGTTCCTGACTTCCCTGAACAGTTGCATATCACGGGGCTATTCGATGCTATTGCAGTCCGCCACAGGATGTTTTTGTGCTGGTCGAGGGCAGTCAGGTCTGGAGTGAACCAAGGGCTGTATCTGTTCTTGGTTCTGCATTTTTGAACGGAGCATGCTTATCTAAAATGGTGAGGAAGTTACTTTTAAAGAATGACCAGGCATCCTCAACTGACGGGATGAGGTCAATGTCCTTCCAGGATACACGGGCCAGGTCGATTAGAAAGGCCTGCTCACAGAAGTGTTTTAGGGAGCGTTTGACAGTGATGAGGGTGGTCGTTTGACTGCGGCTCCGTGGCGGATACAGGCGATGAGGCAGTGATCGCTGAGATCCTGGTTGAAGACAGCGGAGGTATATTTGGAGGGCCAGTTGGTCAGGATGACGTCTATGAGGGTGCCCTTGTTTACAGAGTTAGGGTTGTACCTGGTGGGTTCCTTGATGATTTGAGTGAGATTGAGGGCATCTAGCTTAGATTGTAGGACTGCCGGGGTGTTAAGCATATCCCAGTTTAGGTCACCTAACAGAACAAACTCTGAAGCTAGATGAGGGGCGATCAATTCACAAATGGTGTCCAGGGCGCAGCTGGGAGCTGACGGGGTCGGTAGCAGGCGGCAACAGTGATAGACTTGTTTCTGGAGAGAGTAATTTTCAAAATTAGTAGTTCAAACTGTTTGGGTATGGACCTGGAAAGTATGACATTACTTAAACCACATCATCATAACACGTGGAATAAATCCACAATGAGTAACGATAGCTATATACACGGGTACCAGTATCGAGTTGACGTGCAAGGGTACGAGGTCATTGTGTGTGCGTGTGCGCGCGTGTGTATGTATGTATATTCAGACCCCTCGACTTCTTACACATTTTGTTATGTTGCATCCTTATTCTAAAATCAATCTACACACAATGACAAGATAAAACAGACTTACAATTTTTGTAATTTATTTTACAAAATATATATAATTTACTGGCCTCCCAGGTGGCGCAGTGGTTAAGGGCGCTGTACTGCAGCGCCAGCTGTGCCACCAGAGACTCTGGGTTCGCGCCCAGGCTCTGTCGTAACCGGCCGCGACCGGGAGGTCCGTGGGCGACGCACAATTGACTAGCGTCGTCCGGGTTAGGGAGGGGTTGGCCGGTAGGGACATCCTTGTTTCATCGCACCAGCGACTCCTGTGGCAGGCCGGGCGCAGTGCGCGCTAACCAAGGTTGTCAGGTGCAGGTGTTTCCTCCGACACATTGGTGCGGCTGGCTTCCGGGTTGGATGCGCGCTGTGTGGCTTGGTTGGGTTGTCTATTGGAGGACACACTTTCAACCTTCGTCTCTCCCGAGCCCGTACGGGAGTTGTAGCGATGAGACAAGATAGTAGCTACTAAAAAAAACAATTGGATACCACCAAATTGGGGAGAAAGCGGGGTAAAGAAAATATATCATAAATATATATCATAAATATATATATATATATATATATATATATATATATATAGTGCTCAAAAAAATAAAGGGAACACTTAAATAACACATCCTAGATCTGAATGAATGAAATATTCTTATTAAATACTTTTTTCTTTACATAGTGGAATGTGCTGACAACAAAATCACACAAAAATTATCCATGGAAATCAAATTTATCCACCCATGGAGGTCTGGATTTGGAGTCACGCTCAAAATTAAAGTGGAAAACCACACTACAGGCTGATCCAACTTTGATGTAATGTCCTTAAAACAAGTCAAAATGAGGCTCAGTAGTGTGTGTGGCCTCCACGTGCCTGTATGACCTCCCTACAACGCCTGGGCATGCTCCTGATGAGGTGGCAGATGGTCTCCTGAGGGATCTCCTCCCAGACCTGGACTAAAGCATCCGCCAACTCCTGGACAGTCTGTGGTGCAACGTGGCGTTGGTGGATGGAGCAAGACATGATGTTCCAGATGTGCTCAATTGAATTCAGGTCTGGGGAACGGGCGGGCCAGTCCATAGCATCAATGCCTTCCTCTTGCAGGAACTGCTGACACTCCAGCCACATGAGGTCTAGCATTGTCTTGCATTAGGAGGAACCCAGGGCCAACCGCACCAGCATATGGTCTCACAAGGGGTCTGAGGATCTCATCTGAGTGACTAATGGTAGTCAGGCTATCAGCCAGGAAGCATAGGAACTGAGAAGTGGTCTGTGGTCCCCCCCTGCAGAACCACTCCTTTATTGGGGGTGTCTTGCTAAATGCCTATACTTTCCACCTGTTGTCTATTCCATTTGCACAACAGCATGTGAAATTTATTGTCAATCAGTGTTGCTTCCTAAGTGGACAGTTTGATTTCACAGAAGTGTGATTGAATTAGAGTTACATTGTGTCGTTTAAGTGTTCCCTTTATTTTTTTGAGCAGTGTATATATAATTTACTTAGGTATTCAGACCCTTTACTCAGTACTTAACAAAAAGTTAAATACAACCTTTATTTAACTAGGCAGGTCAGTAAAGAACAAATTCTTATTTACAATGTCCTACCTTATTGTCCGACCTGGACAACGTTGGGCCAATTGTGCACCGCCCTATGGGACTCCCAAACATGTGATACAGCCTGGAATGAAACCAGGGACTGTAGAGATGCCTCTTGCACTGAGATGCAGTGCCTGAGACCACTGCTCCACTTGGGAGCACTCGGGAGGCACTTTTGGCAGCAATTACAAACTAGAGTCTGCTTGGATATGACTACAATCTTTGCACACCTGTAGTTTATCCCATTCTTCTCGGCAGATATCTCAAGCTCTGTCAGCATGGTTGGGGAGAGTTGCTGCACAGCTATTTTTAGGTCACTCCAGAGATGTTTGATCTGGTTCATGGTGAACCTTCGCCCCAGTCTGAGGTCCTGAGCAGGTTTTCATCAAGGATATCGGTACTTTTCTCCGTTCATCTTTACCTTGATCTTGACTAGTTTCCCAGTCCCTGGCCCTGAAAAACAACCACACAGCATGATGCTGCCACCACCACCATGCTTCACCGTAGGGATGGTGCCAGGTTTCCTCCAGACGCGACACTTGGGATGCAGGCCAAAGAGTTCAATCTTGGTTTCATCAGACCAGAGAATCTTAGGTGCCTTTTGGCAAAATCCAAGCGGGCTGTCATGTGCCTTTTACTGAGGAGTGGCTTCCTTCTGACCACTACCATGAAGGCCTGATTTGGTGGAGTATTGCAGAGATGGTTGTCATTCTGGAAGGTTCATCCATCTCCACAGAGGAACTCTGGAGCTCTGTCAGAGTGACCATCTGGTTCTTGGTCACCTCCCTGACCAAGGCCCTTCTCCCCCGACTGCTCAGTTTGGCTGGGCGGACAGCTCTAGTAAGAAGTGGTTCCGAACTTCGTCCATTTAAGAATGGAGGCCACAGTGTGCTTTGGGACCTTAAATTCTGAAGACATTTTTTGGTACCCTTCCCCAGATCTGTGCCTCGACACAATCCTATCAAAGCTCTCCGGATAATTCATTCGAAGTCATAGCTTGGTTTTTAAATTGATATGCACTGTCAACTGTGGGACTTTATATAGACTAGTGTGCGCCTTTCCAAATCATGTCCAATCAATTGAATTTACCACAGGTGGACTCAAATCAAGTTATAGAAACATCAAGGATGATCAATGTAAACAGGATGCACACCTGAGCTCAATTTCGAGTCTCATAGCAAAGGGTCTGAGTACTTATGTAAATATGGTATACATTTTATTTTTAATACCCGTTTTCACTTTCTCATTATGTGGTATTGTGTGTAGATTGATGAGGCCCTAAAAAATGTCAGACTCCAGCCACCCAAGTAATATAATATAGAAAGGGGGGACACAGAGTGGTCATAATAGTTTGTAGGTCAAACCATTCGGACGCCACAGATGTTTGTGAGAAGACGGGATGTCTCATGGTCTGACAAACATAGTCTGACAAACACCACTCTAGCTCTGCCACCTTGCACTGCAGATGCAGAAGTGCGACAGCAGTGGATTGAGACACATCCAATGCAAAAAAACAGCTCTAGCTTAAACTGATTTAAAAATAAATAAAAATACCAGACTTTTGTATTATGTTAGTTAGGTTGACGCATCGGTGCGTTAATCGACTCTAGGGGATTAATACACCAATGTTAACATATTCTCTTACCTAATTTAAATAAGTACCGCCTTGTTACCAACATCGGAGAAGGAGTATTTGCAGAGGGCAGTGGTTTATAGCTACTCTACTGGTGCCAAGATTTTACTGTAGGGTGTCAGCAAATATAATTTAGAGGTTTACCTAATTAATCTATGACAAAAATACTTGTTTCCCCTTTCATCTGTGTCAGGTGTTAATTAGTTACTGTCTAGCTAGGTCCTCAGCTAGCATGGAACAAAGGCGGGGGGCATTGAAATCTGACGCAGTTGTCAAGTCAACATCTGTCAGTGCTGCATTGAACTGCATCACAAGAGACATGCCAAACAGGAAATGTATTAAAATGATTTAATATCATTGATGCAATTTCAATGTTGTTACGAGTTGCTTTGTGAATCACCAAATTTCATTGAGATGATTTTACTGCAGCGCTGCATCCAAGTTGCTTGACATAGTTATTCGAAAGAGCTGTCAGTCCAGGCGACTCAGCCGATCTTTTCAAACTTGCTGGTAGTTAGCCATGAGAGAAAAAGTAGTTTTCAGAACGACTGTTCAGGGTCTTTAACCCATAGCTACCCAGACTAATTATTTAGCAGTCACATGGCTTGGGGGATAGAAGCTGTTCAGGGTCCTGTTGGTTCCAGACTTGGTGCATCGGTACTACGTGCCGTGCGGCAGAAGAGCAAACAGTTATGACTTGGGTGGCTGGAGTGACAATTGTTAGGGCCTTCCTCTGACTCCGCATACTATAGAGGTCCTGGATGGCAGAGACCGAGTGATGTACTGGGCTGTACACACTGCCCTCTGTAGCACCTTGCGGTCGGATGCCAAGCAGGATCCAGTTGCAGAGGAAGGTGTTTAGTCCCAGGATCCTTAGCTTAGTGATGAGCTTTGAGGGCACTATGGTGTTGAACGCTGAGGTATAGTCAATGAACAGCATTCTCACATAGGTGTTCCTCTTGTTCAGGTTGGAGAGAACAGTGTGGAGTGCAATAGAGGTTGCATCATCTGTGGATCTGCTGGGGCGGTATACGAATTGGAGTGGTTCCAGGGTGTCTACGATGGTGTTGATGTGAGCCATGACCAGTATTTCAAAGCATTTCATGGCTACAGATGTGAGTGCTATGGGGAGATTGTCATTTAGACAGGTTACCTTGTTGTTCTTTGTCACAGGGAATATGGTGGTCTGCTTGAAACATGTAGGTATTACAGACTGGGTCCGGGAAAGGTTGAAAATGTCAGTGAAGACACCTGCCAGCTGGTCAGTGTATGCTTTGAGTATTCGTCATGGTCATCAATGATTCAGAGGGGTTGGGTTAACTTGTTGGACGCTACACATCCCGGTAGCGGGATAATTGTCATCAGCAACCGCTGAATAGCATAGCGCCACAGTCAAATAATATTACAAAAAAATATTCATATTCATGAAATCACAAGTGCAATATTGCAAAACACAGCTTAGGCTTTTGTTAATCCACCTGTCGTCTCAGATTTTGAAATAATGCTTTACAGCGAAAGCAATCCAAGCGTTTGTGTAAGTTTATCGATAGCATAGCATAACATTATGTACATTAAGCATTAAGTAGCTAGGTCACGAAAATCAGAAAAGCAATCAAATTAATCGTTTACCTTTGATGATCTTCGGATGTTTTCACTCACGAGACTCCCAGTTACACAACAAATGTTCCTTTTGTTCCATAAAGATTATTTTCATACCCAAAATACCTCCGTTTGTTTGTCACATTATGTTCAGAAATCCACAGGAAAGAGCGGTCACGACAACGCAGACATATATTCCAAATAATATCCACAGAAACATGTCCAATGTTTTTTTATAATCAATCCTCAGGTTGTTTTTAAAATATATGTTCGATAATATATCAACCGGGTGTGTAGGTTATTCAATAACAGCGGGAGAAACAATGGCCGCTTTACTCAGTTGCGCAAAACTCACTCTGAGAGACCCCATCTATCCACTTTCGCAATGTGATCTTTCACACTCATTTTTCAAAAGAAAAGCCTGAAACTATGTCTAAAGACTTGACACCTTAGGGAAGCAATAGAAAAAGAAATCTGGTTGATATCCCTTCAAATGGAGGATAGGCATGCATAGGAACAGAGAGGTTTCAAAATAAGAGGCACTTCCTGATTGGATTTTCCTCAGGCTTTCGCCTGCAATATCAGTTCTGTTATACTCAGACAATATTTTTACAGTTTTGGAAACTTTAGAGTTTTTTCTATCCTAATCTGACAATTATATGCATATTCTAGTTTCTGGGGCTGAGAAATAGGCAGTTTCAAATGGGTACGTTTTTAAGCCAAAAACAAAAATACTGCCCCCTACACGCAAAAGGTTAAACAAGGAAGGCACATTTCAGTTGTACAACTGACTAGGTATCCCCCTTTGCCATCTGTCCCTGTGGTCTTGTTACCAGTTACCCTGTTTAAAGGTCTTACTCACATCGGCTATGGAGTGCGAGATCACAGTCGTCTGGAACAGCTGCTTCTCTCATGCATGGTTCAGTGTTGCTTGCCTCAAAGCGAGCATAGAAGGAATTTCACAGGAATTTAGAGAACCGGGAGACAGACCACAGTACTGCAGCTCATCTACCATTTAACAGCAGCTCATCAAATACCACAAGAGCTTATAAACAATTTGATCCACTGAATATTAAAACTTTCCACACAGAACACGCATGAGTGCGCTCACACATACATACACAGTACACACGCAAAAATATGAGCCGCAGTTGTCTGACCTGCTTTACCGCAGTAGGTAGCTGCAGAGCTGAACAGTAACAGCAGTAACAACCCTGGCAGAAACTGGTGGAGTGAGAAACTGGGTTTCGTGGGACCCACTGGTCATGGATGATGCATCCAAACACCAGGGTATAAGGACAGGAAATGTGAATGTGTGTGTGTACTGTACGTGTAGTAGTGAATAGCGACATGACACTTACCAAAGATATTGGTGGAATGTCCTTTCTTGGCGAGAGGTTTCAGCTCGTTGTGTCCCCATCCGTACTGTCTGTAGCTGTCCCACGCATGCTTCATCATCTACAACATACACATGAGCAGCCTGGTTTAGACAAAACATCTGGTACACAATGAGCTGGTACCCAAAAACAGTAACATGTTGAACTATGGAGTGGAGTTAATACCACCAGTTGAAGAGACCATTCCAACAGGCTTATCACAGTCAAATAAATGACTCATAATAGAACAAAAAACAGAGATTAGCATGCACACACACACACAATCCTTTATATTTTTTTCACCATCATTGCAGCCTCGCCAGGAGAGAGGGCGGCACAATACCTAGCCCTCTGTTCTGGGCAATGATGCTACTAAGAGAGACATCCCGGTGCCCCTTCAGCCAGTTTTCCTTGGCTGTCTGGAGGCACTGACTAGGCTTTGTGGATAAAAACACTGCTTTATTCTTAACATGACCTTTAAAAGAGAAGCCGTAAGAGCTGGACTGAGAATAAACAGAGAATAAAGAGGGTGAGCAGGATAAGAGCGATAGAGACAGAATCGTGAGACAAGTTTTGACATTGGAGACAGTGATGCTGACGCGAGATGCACATCCAAGGGAAACTGTGAGGCCAACACTATTGACTGGCAGAGAGTCACGCTTTCCCAAAGCTCTACTGCATTCTCACTACTTCCAATTTCCCTTTGTCTTATTAATCATCACCCTAGTCTGATGGGATCAGCTATCCCAGAGGAGAGCATTTTGTCTCCTGGTCCTTCTCTGTCTGCCGGTCATGGCAGCAGTCTAAACCAGTACAGCTTTTCCTCCTGTACCAGCCGTAGCCAGCTCTCCTCACAGCAAGACTAGGGCGAGGGAGGGAGCCAAGCCAATAAACCCGGGAGTTTTGTGTTCTTGGCTTGGTGACGTTCCATGACGCACGCCATCTCCACACGCAGGAGAATAAATATAAATTACATTTACACACCAGGACAAAGCCACTTAACCATTGGCTCCCGACGACCAGGTAGATGGGCCAATCATTATTTGATAAACCGGCCAATTGGACATCTGTTGAGGAATATAGGACGTACAAAAACAGAATATTCAGATTCTACACTGATGGGACATTTCATGAACATAAAACCCACTTAAAAGCCTAAAATCCCAGTCATTAATTGACTGTCACTTCTGTAGTACGGAGTCGGATCTAAAATCCAATAGCCAATGAAAAATTCTCCCTTCATGTGTGAATGTATGGACCGTTCCAACAGACGGTGCGCCTACAGGTTAGGTTACCTCCCTGAGCACATATTGAATGTCAGGTTCACTGAAGACATACAAACACGGCTCCCTATTCACTATATAGTGGATGAGCCCAGGTCAAAAGTAGTGCACCGTAAAGGGTGCCATTTAGGATGCAGGCCAGGAGAGTAATGTGTTCATTTATGTGGCAAGGGCAAGTATTTCAATTTGATAGGGTTTTGGTTGGCTCCGTTTCTGTCTGGTTTCAGCTCTCACACGTCCACAGCTTCTTCACGGAGACCATATGAGTACTGAGGGATTCACAAATCACAACATGAGTGAGAGGAATAATGCTCATCAGCAAATAGAGATTCTGCACTCTGCAATAATACAGTGCTAGCCATGCTCCCAGCTGTGTTAAGTATGACAAGGTTTAAACTATTTTTTTAAATTTTATTTCACCTTTATTTAACCAGGTAGGCTAGTTGAGAACAAGTTCTCATTTGCAACTGCGACCTGGCCAAGATAAAGCATAGCAGTGTGAACAGACAACACAGAGTTACACATGGAGTAAACAATTAGCAAGTCAATAACACAGTAGAAAAAATGGGCAGTCTATATACAATGTGTGCAAAAGGCATGAGGAGGTAGGCGAATAATACAATTTTGCAGATTAACACTGGAGTGATAAATGATCAGATGGGCATGTACAGGTAGAGATATTGGTGTGCAAAAGAGCAGAAAAGTAAATAAATAAAAACAGTATAAAAACAGTATGGGAATGAGGTAGGTGAAAAAGGGTGAGCTATTTACCTATAGACTATGTACAGCTGCAGCGATCGGTTAGCTGCTCGGATAGCTGATGTTTGAAGTTGGAGAGGGAGATAAAAGTCTCCAACTTCAGCGATTTTTGCAATTGTTCCAGTCACAGGCAGCAGAGTACTGGAACGAAAGGCGGCCAAATGAGGTGTTGGCTTTAGGGATGATCAGTGAGATACACCTGCTGGAGCGCGTGCTACGGATGGGTGTTGCCATCGTGACCAGTGAACTGAGATAAGGCGGAGCTTTACCTAGCATGGACTTGTAGATGACCTGGAGCCAGTGGGTCTGGCGACGAATATGTAGTGAGGGCCAGCCGACTAGAGCATACAAGTCGCAGTGGTGGGTGGTATAAGGTGCTTTAGTGACAAAACGGATGGCACTGTGGTAGACTGCATCCAGTTTGCTGAGTAGAGTGTTGGAAGCCATTTTGTAGATGACATCGCCGAAGTCGAGGATCGGTAGGATAGTCAGTTTTACTAGGGTAAGCTTGGCAGCGTGAGTGAAGGAGGCTTTGTTGCGGAATAGAAAGCCGACTCTGGATTTGATTTTTGATTGGAGATGTTTGATGTGAGTCTGGAAGGAGAGTTTGCAGTCTAGCCAGACACCTAGGTACTTATAGATGTCCACATATTCAAGGTTGGAACCATCCAGGGTGGTGATGCTAGTCGGGCATGCGGGTGCAGGCAGCGATCGGTTGAAAAGCATGCATTTGGTTTTACTCGCGTTTAAGAGCAGTTGGAGGCCACGGAAGGAGTGCTGTATGGCATTGAAGCTCGTTTGGAGGTTGGATAGCACAGTGTCCAATGACGGGCCGAAAGTATATAGAATGGTGTCGTCTGCATAGAGGTGGATCAGGGAATCGCCCGCAGCAAGAGCAACATCATTGATATATACAGAGAAAAGAGTCGGCCCGAGAATTGAACCCTGTGGCACCCCCATAGAGACTGCCAGAGGACCGGACAGCATGCCCTCTGATTTGACACACTGAACTCTGTCTGCAAAGTAATTGGTGAACCAGGCAAGGCAGTCATCCGAAAAACCGAGGCTGTTGAGTCTGCCGATAAGAATTTGGTGATTGACAGAGTCGAAAGCCTTGGCGAGGTCGATGAAGACGGCTGCACAGTACTGTCTTTTATCGATGGCGGTTATGATATCATTTAGTACCTTGAGTGTGGCTGAGGTGCACCCGTGACCGGCTCGGAAACCAGATTGCACAGAGGAGAAGGTACGGTGGGATTCGAGATGGTCAGTGACCTGTTTGTTGACTTGGCTTTCGAAGACCTTAGATAGGCAGGGCAGGATGGATATAGGTCTATAGCAGTTTGGGTCCAGGGTGTCTCCCCCTTTGAAGAGGGGATGACTGCGGCAGCTTTCAATCCTTGGGGATCTCAGACGATATGAAAGAGAGGTTGAACAGGCTGGTAATAGGGGTTGCGACAATGGCGGCAGATAGTTTCAGAAATAGCGGGTCCAGATTGTCAAGCCCAGCTGATTTGTACGGGTCCAGGTTTTGCAGCTCTTTCAGAACATCTGCTATCTGGATCTGGGTAAAGGAGAACCTGGAGAGGCTTGGGTGAGGAACTACGGGGGGCGGAGCTGTTGGCCGAGGTTGGAGTAGCCAGGCGGAAGGCATGGCCAGCCGTTGAGAAGTGCTTATTGAAGTTTTCGATAATCATGGATTTATCGGTGGAGACCGTGTTTCCTAGCCTCAGTGCAGTGGGCAGCTGGGAGGAGGTGCTCTTGTTCTCCATAGACTTCACAGTGTCCCAGAACTTTTTGGAGTTGGAGCTACAGGATGCAAACTTCTGCCTGAAGAAGCTGGCCTTAGCTTTCCTGACTGACTGCGTGTATTGGTTCCTGACTTCCCTGAACAGTTGCATATCACGGGGCTATTCGATGCTATTGCAGTCCGCCACAGGATGTTTTTGTGCTGGTCGAGGGCAGTCAGGTCTGGAGTGAACCAAGGGCTGTATCTGTTCTTGGTTCTGCATTTTTGAACGGAGCATGCTTATCTAAAATGGTGAGGAAGTTACTTTTAAAGAATGACCAGGCATCCTCAACTGACGGGATGAGGTCAATGTCCTTCCAGGATACACGGGCCAGGTCGATTAGAAAGGCCTGCTCACAGAAGTGTTTTAGGGAGCGTTTGACAGTGATGAGGGGTGGTCGTTTGACTGCGGCTCCGTGGCGGATACAGGCGATGAGGCAGTGATCGCTGAGATCCTGGTTGAAGACAGCGGAGGTATATTTGGAGGGCCAGTTGGTCAGGATGACGTCTATGAGGGTGCCCTTGTTTACAGAGTTAGGGTTGTACCTGGTGGGTTCCTTGATGATTTGAGTGAGATTGAGGGCATCTAGCTTAGATTGTAGGACTGCCGGGGTGTTAAGCATGTCCCAGTTTAGGTCACCTAACAGAACAAACTCTGAAGCTAGATGGGGGGCGATCAATTCACAAATGGTGTCCAGGGCGCAGCTGGGAGCTGACGGGGGTCGGTAGCAGGCGGCAACAGTGATAGACTTGTTTCTGGAGAGAGTAATTTTCAAAATTAGTAGTTCAAACTGTTTGGGTATGGACCTGGAAAGTATGACATTACTTTGCAGGCTATCTCTGCAGTAGACTGCGACTCCGCCCCCTTTGGCAGTTCTATCTTGACGGAAGATGTTATAGTTGGGTATGGAAATCTCTGAATTTTTGGTGGCCTTCCTGAGCCAGGATTCAGACACGGCAAGGACATCAGGGTTAGCAGAGTGTGCTAAAGCAGTGAGTAAAACAAACTTAGGGAGGAGGCTTCTGATGTTGACATGCATAAAACCAAGACTTTTTCGATCACAGAAGTCAACAAATGAGGGTACCTGGGGGCATGCAGGGCCTGGGTTTATCAGGCCCTGCAATATCATAATAAATTAAGTTGTATTTGCGGATTCTTCTCTTCTACTAACTAGTGGTGTCACGATACCAGGATTCTGAATTTGATACCAGGTTTAGAAACACGATACTTGATACCAAATTGATAACACGGCAAAAAAAGGCGTATTAGCTGTTAGGTTTTAATTTTCAGAGTAAAAACTCAACCAAGTTTATTCTTCCCAGAGGGTCAATACAGCTGCATTAGACAAAGACATTGTTCACACAAGCACTGATATTTAACCCTTTCTCCTATGCTGTCTCCTCCTACACATCTGAACAAACATTATCTTTACTGCTAGACAGGAAACTAAGTGATACGGCCATAAACTTTTTTCTCCCTTAAAGTGACCTGACCTCGACCCCCTTCATCACTAATCCATGGCTCTTTCCCCTTATCAATGCTGCCACATGTGATCGCTTTCCCTACACTCAGTACATTCCAAGCTTAATTGCACACACACCATATACCTTCCTCCTACAGATAACCATTAACTTCTGGTGTAGACCCTCTAAATCTAAGCACTCACTATTTCAATAGGATACCTGATAATTAACCCTATCCCAAGTTGAGAAGTTTGTCTATGATGGATGCTGGGTACTAAGACACATAATGGCACTTCATCCAGACTGATCTTTTGAGTTCCTTTGACATTTTTGAATGCATGCATTAAATTAATCACTTAGACAATCAATTTGACCATTTTTTAAAACAAATCTAACTACACTGAACATAAATATATGGAAAGTGCTGGTCCCATGTTTCATGAGCTGAAATAAAAGATCCCAGAAATATTCCATATACAAAAACATTATTTCTCTCATATTTTGTGCACAAATGTGTTTACATCACTGTTAGCGAGCATTTGACCTTTTGTCATGATAATCCATCCACCTGACATGTGTGGCATATCAAGAAGCTGATTAGAGAGCATGATCATTACACAGGTGGACCTTGTGTCAGGGAAAATATAAAGCCACTTTGAAATGTGCACTTGTGTCACAACACAATGACACAGATGTCACGTTGAGGGAGCATGCAATTGGCATGTTGACTGCAGGAATGTCCACCAGAGCTGTTGCCAGAGAATTTGGCAGTATGTTCAACAACATCAGACCATGCGTAACTGCGCCAGCCCAGGACCTCCACATCCAGCTTCTTCACATGTGAATCTGTGCTGAGGAGTATCTGTCTGTAATAAATCCCTTTTGTGGGCCTGGCTCCCCAGTGGGTCGGCCTGGCTCCCAATTCGGTGGGCCTGTGCCCATACCAATCCCACCCATGACTGTGCCCGCCTAGTTATGTGAAATCCATAGGTTAGGGCCTAATTTATTTTTAATTGACTGATTTCCTTATATGAACAGTAACTTAGCAAAATCTTTGAAATTGTTGGATGTTGCATTTATATTTAGTATACATAACTTATTTATTTGAATGGTAAATCTCTATTGTTAAACTGGGTAAAAAAATCAAGGCCTATTCACAATACAGGTGAATGCAAATTCAATAGTAGTGTGTGCATGCATTGAGTTATTAGCTTATTTCACGAGGCTACAGATGAAAAACAAATCTGCTTACCTTCCATTTGGGACTGATTTTATTGTAAAGGTAAACAACATTTGCAAAGATGAAGCAATGACTTATTTTATAAAAGTGTGCGCTGTCTATTTAAGACCACTGACGTCATTCACACAAAGTCGGTTCGAGGCTTGAGCAAAGATGATCTTGACTGGGATAGACGAGAGGTGGGGGAGATGATGTGAATTAACAGTTTTTGGTGACAATCAGCTTAGTACTCAGCAATATTTTGATTTATGGTTTGCATATTATCACAAACAAGGTACTAGGGTAGTGAATTGATGTTGACTTCTGCTGTACGCTAGCAAGGAAGGTTAGCCTCCATCGGTATCTTCTTGCATTGTAGTGTTCTAGCCTGTACTTCACATTGTTTTGGGAACAGTAATGAGCAAATTAACATTTCTACATGCCATGTGGCATTATTCTAGTGTGTTCACTTCTGTCCAGCACAAGTGGTGATGCAGCCTGGACTCAGTGGTTCCTCATGGCAGACTAGCACTAATGGGGCAGGGACATCACTGCATTAAGAGACTTGATCCTCTCTCAAAGTACACAATGGGAGACACTTGATATTTATACTCTAAGTAACAACATTTCTAGTGGTCTGGGGCATTCAGTGGTGGGGAGGGCGCTTGTTCCAGAGCCGGGAGCCGAGACAGCAGAATGCTTGGGCACCCATTGTTTTTAGGCGTGTCTTTGGGACTGCAAGGAGTCTGACTGGCTGTAGTGGAGCGGGTCAAGAGCAAGCTCGATAGCTGTAGTGTCCAGGTCCAACGCCAAGTTGATTTATTGCGGTCCCAGCAGAGCTCAGCCTGGGAATTAGGCATCAGAGATGGATCCAGGTAGACAGTGGAGTGAGGTGGAGAGAACACCAGATAGGAGATTAGCAGGTGATCAGCAATGGAATCGTACATGTATATTTTGACACATTAAGTCTTTCAGTTTGATGGCAATTTCAACTTAGAGAAACTGCTAATAAAACAAGTGTCTAATAAACAAAAAAACAAACGGTTGGCGTGAGAAGTGGCATCCTCACGTGTGGCATAGAAAATAAAAAATAAAACTTGTGTTCTACCCTTTTACATTAGAATTTTTTCAAACATTCAACTTCTATCTAGCCCCATCCCATATCTCTCCCACCATCACACTATAAAAGCTATCCTGGGTAGTGCCACCCTCCAACAGTCTAGTAGTTAAACAGACCACATTGAGATCCCTCAGTCTCCCTTATCATCCTGATGTTCATTTTGTGCTCCATTGGACTTCTCTACTCTTGGCTTTTATTCCCAGTGACTGTTGGAGGCGTTCTGCTTGTCGGTTAGCAGCCATCCCGCCTGCCTAACTCTGGGCTTGGTGAAGGGAGCATAGGGAAATGACAGCTTGCGGTGGGGTGCTCAGTGTCTGTTAACTGAAACCCACGCGCCACAGAGATTATGAAGACAAGCACACAAACTGTGTAAGAAACTCACAGTCAACCTTGTGGTTCTGGCTATGTTGGTTTTAAAAATGGCAACTTGCAACACCAAGTTTGTGGGCTCGATTCACACAAGGGACACATACACTAAGTGTACAAAGCATTAGGAACACTTGCCCTTTCCATGACATTGCCTGACCAGGTGAAAGCTATGATCCCTTATTGATGTCATTTGTTAAATTCACTTCAAATCAGTGTAGATGAAGGGGAGGAGACAGGTTAAAGAAATATTTTTAAGCCTTGAGACATGGATTGTGTATGTGTGCCATTCAGAGGGTGAATGGGCAAGACAAAGGATTTAAGTGCCTTTGAGAGTGTCAAGAACTGCAACGCTGCTGGGGTTTTCACTCAACAGTTTCCTGTGTATATAAAGAATGGCCCACCACCCAAAGGACATCCAGCAAACTTGACAAAACTGTGGGAAGTATTGTGTCAACATGGGCCAGCATACCAAATTGAGGCTGTTCTGAGGGCAAAACTGGGTGCAATTCAATATTAGGAAGGTGATCCAAATGTTTGGTACACTCAGTGTATCCTGGATATAGGCTGTGTTAACTAAGTAACAATGGATAAAAGCATCCATTTAATAACCATCATTATCTTGGTCTGTCTAGCAGAGGC
Source organism: Oncorhynchus keta (assembly GCF_023373465.1). NCBI lineage: Eukaryota > Metazoa > Chordata > Actinopteri > Salmoniformes > Salmonidae > Oncorhynchus > Oncorhynchus keta. The sequence goes on along the minus strand of NC_068454.1, from coordinate 20,819,130 downwards.
TATGCGGTTTTTGTCTTGCGCTGACATTGTTAACATAAGCAATGTTAATATCCACACCAGGATAATAACATACTAATTTCTTCCCACTATCTATCATGGTGTGGACCATAATAGACCATGGAAGATGTATTAATCACGCCACCTTCGACCTTGGCTTGGAACGGACTCCACCCTCTCTGTCCTTCCATTATCACTGAGAAGTGTATATGTATCCAGCTCTTGAAGCTGATGAAAACAGCAGATTTTACTATTAAGATTTCTGAAGAATGTCTGACAGATTCATAACCAGTTCTGATATATGTACACACTGATGTGGAAGGAAAGGTGGATTTCATCATCTGTGCCTTAAAGGACACGTCACCTTGTCATGTCAAGTCGGCGAGCTCTGGTGATATGATTTTTGTTCTAAATACCTGATGTTTTACCTGTTGTGGGCTGAGGTCTTGGGCGTGTTGCATGAAGACATTATTTCCCTGGCTGATCACTTTTCCACAGCGCAACATTGCAGAGAACCTTGAGGGGGACATCCTTTTAGAGTAAATCACTTCTCTTGGACAACTTCTTGGAGAAGCAAGGCCAGGACTGGTGCAAAGCACAGAAAGAGGGAAGGGAGAGATGAGGGAGACCGAAAGAGATAAGCACGCAAAAAGAGCACTACATAAAAAGTATCCAAGCAGTGGGGCGGCAGGGTAGCATAGTGGTTAGAGTGTTGGACTAGTAACCGGAAGGTTGCAAGTTCAAACTCCCGAGCTGACAAGGTACAAATCTATCGTTCTGCCCCTGAAAAGGCAGTTAACCCACTGTTCCTAGGCCGTCATTGAAAGTAAGAATTTGTTCTTAACTGACTTGCCTAGTTAAATAAAAGTACAAATAAAATTAAAATAAAGGAAGAGGGATAGAAAGAGGGGGGGGGTTGCAAGAGCAGACGGAAACAGAAAAAGACAAGAGCAGGTATAGATAGGGTGATGGGGGTATGACTCAGTGTGACGGAACAGGACCTACCTTAACCCAGTTGAATGATGTCTAACAATCTAAGTTGCACCCCCACCCACAGGTTAGACCAGAAGCGGTTGTTTACTGAACTATTTCCTGTTCCTGCATAACTCAGGCCAGGGGAGGACAGGGACGTGGGTGGACAGCCTATAAACTGAGAGGTCCGCAGTGCGGCTGGCCAGTGCTCTCTCTGCCTTCCTGTCTCCCGTTCTGGGAAACATTGCCTACTAGGAGCTCTGCTCTGACCTTCACAATGACAGCCAAACTCTGGCCCACCAGGCACCTATGTCCCACATCCTGCCCGGGTCTGTCAGGACACAGCCTGCCCTCAACCATCACCACCGGGTGATTCACACAGCAGAAGCTACCCCCCACCACCGCACCATGCCCTGTAAGTCACACCTGCTGCCAAATATTCATAAATCCATGGGAGTCACAGTGCTGCTGAGGGAGCAGGACCATTTCTTCTAGGCTGCTGTCATTGTTTAAATCAACTTAGCTTGAGAGGCGAGGGGAGCTGCAGTGCTTTGGAGGTTTGGAGTTATGAATGTACTGCCCTGGATAACCTCGAGTCACCCTGATTGATTTAAAAACCTCCCTCCATCCTCCCCCCTCGAACAGATCCTATCTGCTCTAAAGGACGGCCCTTCACAAGATACACAATGGCAGTGGAAATGTGACAGATCTGCGCTCCACTGTAAATACATTCATGACACCCAGGGTGACAAACTGATTTTAAAAAGGAGACAGTAAAGTAGCTCAGATAGGACCCGACATTAAGAGCTGTTTAAGGGGCCTAACAAATAAAGAGGATACAGCTGCTGCTCCATTGTAACATATGGTGCTCTCACACCTATCTAGCCACCTAGAACACTCATTGTGGATTCAGACCCAGTCACAATTAATTCATGTGGAAGCACAACAAGTTCAGGAATTACACCCGTCAGAATAGCAATCACAGCCAGTAAACAGGGCAGTCAAGTGAACAAGTTTGGGTAGTGGTACAATATTAGAGAGTCACCACTTTGTTGAGAAGCGTTTGCCTTCAAATCACTTGGCCTATTCCCTCTGGCACATTCTCCTGAACTTGCTGTGACTGTTCTTTGGGATGGATAATATTAACTGGTATTTTGCCTCTTTCTCTCCCAGTCTCTCTGACCTTGAGTACTTCTGTGTGCACCACTATGCCCTCTCCCTTGCCCCTTCTCTCACTCCCTATACTGGGCATATGCTCAGCCATGATCATGGCACTGAACTGGTCCCTGTGCTCCCCAGTCCTCTCCCCCCAGGGCTCCCAGTATCCCAGGCCAAACCCCAACCTCTATCGATCCCAGAGAGCCGTGCCAACAGTGAACAAAGACACTCCACTCCCCCTCCCTGCTAAGTCGGTCCCTAACGGAAGGGTGAGGACCACGGATTTACAGGCTGTCCATTTACAGACGCTCCCTGACAAGCCTATAGTTCAAATCACAGAACTGGAGAGTTCTCCTGTCATTGAGAGTTTCAAAAGGCATGCATACACAGAGAGGGAATGGACATCACAATCCATTTCCAAGTACAGCTGATTGAGTTGGCAGGATACTAAAATGGAATATTACATCGTAATGATGAGATTGCCCAGGTCAGGGAAGTAGAAATACTATACAATGGGGAGAACATTACATTTTATGGGGCAGCAGAAATGAACCAGTAAACATGTGAAACCAAGTGAAACCAAGACAAAACCTCTCCATTTCTACCCCTCTTCTTGCTCTCACACTAATCCATGAAGGATAAATTATTTTCAATTATCTAAAAATGCCAACATTGGCATCGGCCCTATGTCTAGTTTAACGCCGATTCGCAAAACCAACGTCAGAGCTGACGTGAATATCATATAACGTAGGTAGATGACGTAATGACGCCATGAAAAATATAGCGGATCGAGCAGTCATCAAGTCGAGCAGTCATTTGAAAGAGTCAGAACATTTCAGTGGGAGAACGCAAAGGCTCGCCAAGATAATGTAATTCATTGCCCTTGACAATCAACCATTCTCTGTCGTGGATGATTTTTTTGTTTTTTTACCTTTATTTAACAAGGTAGACTAGTTGAGAACAAGTTCTCATTTGCAACTGCGACCTGGCCAAGATAAAGCGTAGCAATTCGACACATACAACAACACAGTTACAACATAGTAGAACAAAAGAAAAAGTCTATATACAGTCAGTGCAAATGAGGTAAGTTAAGGAAATAAATAGGCCGTGGTGGTGAAGTAATTACAATATAGCAATTAAACACTGGAATAGTAGATTGGCAAAAGATTAATGTGCAGGTAGAGATACTGGGGTGCAAAGGAGCAAAATAAATAAATAAATAAATACCAGTATGGGGATGAGGTAGGTAGATAGATGGGCTGTTTACAGATGGGCTATGTACAGGTGCAGTGACGATGTTGGCTTTTGCCGACTGGTCGAGCACCACTACCAATTAGGCGCCATTTTTCAGCTGCTGCCTTACCGGAGTTACACAGTATTGTTGAAACTCACATCCATGATGCATCACTGCTATTACTGCTTCCCGACTGGACCAGCGATGTCAACCCCATGACCATTAGGAGCCTGACAGCACAGTGGGTCCACGAGGATTTCCTACTGAGGAAAGCAGTACTGCATGCTCAAGAATGTGCTGGGTCTTCTCATACCGCTGCTGCCATTTCAGTGGCATTGAGAACATGTTTGAAACATGAACACTCCCAGCTCCATTCGAACAACTGACTTGAGAAATAAGCTCAACTGCGTCTGCAGCAGACGTGATACCCTGTCATGACATTCAAAGTCCTGCTCAACAAAAATGCAGACACAGAACATCGGGTTAACTTGGAAATGTACTTGACTAGAGGCTGTGAACAAGCAAATAGGTGGTATTCTCTCTGAGCCTCTTTACTGAAGACTCATCTCTTCAGCGGGTCATATGATTTGAGTGTAGTCTGGCCCAGGAGTGTGAAGGTGAACGGAAAGGCTCTGGAGCAACGAACCGCCCTTGCTGTCTCTGCCTGGCCGGTTCCCCTCTTTCCACTGGAATTCTCTGCCTCTAACCCTATTACAGGGGCTGAGTCACTGGCTTACTGGTGCTCTTTCATGCCGTCCCTACAAGGGGTGCGTCACTTGAGTGGGTTGAGTCACTGATGTGATCTTCCTGTCTGGAAGATACCCCCCCCCCCCCCCTCCCCTTGGGTTGTGCCGTGGCGGAGATCTTTGTGGGCTATACTCGGCCTCGTCTCAGGATGGTAAGTTGGTGATTGAAGATATCCCTCTAGTGGTGTGGGGGCTGTGCTTTGGCAAAGTGGGTGGGGTTATATCCTGCCTGTTTGGCCATGTCCGGGGGTATCATCGGATGGGGCCACAGTGTCTCCTGACCCCTCCTGTCTCAGTCTCCAGTATTTATGCTGCAGTAGTTTGTGTCGGGGGGCTAGGGTCAGTCTGTTATATCTGGAGTACTTCTCCTGTCTTATCCGGTGTCCTGTGAATTTAAGTATGCTCTCTCTAATTCTCGCTTTCTTTCTCGGAGGACCTGAGCCCTAGCACCATGCCTCAGGACTACCTGGCATGACTCCTTGCTGTCCCCAGTCCACCTGGCCGTGCTGCTGCTCCAGTTTCAACTGTTCTGCCTGGGGCTATGGAATCCTGACCTGTTCACTGGACGTTCTACCTGTCCCAGACCTATTATTTGATCATGTTGGTCATTTATGAACATTTGAACATCTTGGCCATGTTCTGTTATAATCTCCACCCGGCACAGCCAGAAGAGGACTGGCCACCCCTCATAGCCTGGTTCCTCTCTAGGTTTCTTCCTAGGTTTTGGCCTTTCTAGGGAGTTTTTTCTAGCCAACGTGCTTCAACACCTGCATTGCTTGCTGTTTGGGGTTTTAGGCTGGGTTTCTGTACAGCACTTTGAGATATCAGCTGATGTAAGAAGGGCTATATCAATACATTTGATTTGATACTGTGTCGCCACCATGCTCGATATTTCAATGCAGACAAGAAACAGGGTTAACGTGAAATGTTACAGGCACAGCTGGACAAGATGGAAACGGACACAGTGAACGTGCACACTGAGTGCACATGAAATCCTGGTTGAACAAATGAACGAAATAGCACAGCAAGTAAGTGAAAGAAATGTTTTTGTTATGTTTTACTGGTAATGGGGACATCCGTAAACACCAACAAAATAACTTTGGCAGTGTGTGTGTGTGTGTTTCAACTATTTTACTGTACTAGAATGCTTAAAAAGGCTGCTAAAATGTTAAATATCGGTATCGGGTTGTTTTTTTGCAAGGAAATTATCAGTATCGGCCATAAATGTCATATCGGTGCATAGTTCAAACACCAGAGACAACACTGATATGAGCTACTGTGGCAACAGTCCTGAGGTGAGTGGCATTGTGGGTCTGTCTTGTCCTCTTCAAGTTTCTCAGTCACACTCATCGGCCCATCACCATGCTACTCGTTAGGCCTATACTTAACATTTAGCTGCTGTGGTTTGCCTGGAATACAGACATGTATTTTCACCACATCCCTTTTCACCATCTTTCCATGCTAAACGACAGCAAAACAGTCATGGAATCATGTTGCCAAACACATCCACACTTACCGATAGGGCAGTGACGGTCAAGCGGCCACTACCACCGTAATAACTGTTTGAATTCGGGGGAAAAACAAGGAACAGTCTATGTTACAGGAGAATCGGACTCAAAAGCAAGAATGCCCGGCCGGACCACCTTCATTCAGCTGTTCGTTCCCCCCCAAAATGGATTGATGTTGTTTAAAAAAGTTTTTTTATTTATTTTAAATAAGTTTTCATGATGGTAGTCATCTATAACTGTCAGTTACATGATTATACGGCCAGCCCTACTTACCAACTCATACAGAGGTGTATTCTAGCAGAGAGGATACTGTAGAAATATAGATCCACAACATCTATACATAATATATAGAGGTCTAAATTCTCATGAATTCTGTTCACCGGGTAGTGTTTCTCTTCCGGGGATATAGGGCTGTATTGGATGGGCATAGCTTACGACAGTGTGTATCACACAGAGCAGAAACCTAGATTGGCTCTCTGAGATGAGTCGTGTTAGATGTGGAAAGGGGCCTATAGCATAGTGCTGTGGCCAGTGGATCTTATTTTCTCTCTTGATACTATTTGTGAAACTGCGAAATAAGTATCAAATGGTGAAGAGAAAGGTTAATCCTTAAAAACAGATACATATCAGTTGAACTAGACTATAGCTTTGGATGTAAACCCTATGAGAAATAAGTGTCGTTACACAGTGTTAGAATGAGTGTATGGCAGGTGGCCATGCTGGAAGGAGGCTTCAGAGAGCGAGAGAGCTTTACGATGCCCTAGAGGAGACGAGTGATATTCATGGACACACGCAAAAAGTGTAACTATTTTTTTTAACAAACGTTTTTTTAATGGACAGTTACATCCCATTAGCGGCAGTGCTCTAGACAAAAAAAAAAGTGCCAAGCAAGACAACTGAGATGGTAGCCTGTTTTAAAAAGTTGGTCTAAGCTATTTCAAATAACATTTCCAGCAAATGCATAAGATATTTGGATGTGCAACATGTCAAAATAGGATCTAGAATTATCAGACTTCTTTTTGGCTCTTCAGAGAATCTTTGTGCATATTGGCCTATATTATTCACCACCTGGAAACGCAAAACACTAGATTGCTAACTAGCCTACATGGCAGATGTCCTACAAAAATATTTCAGCGCTAGGCCTAGGCTACTTGATGTAGACGAGGGATAGGCAACTAGCGGCCTGGGCCCTTTTCAAACCCTGCCCCCCCCCCCTCGAACTTATTATTGAGTTAGAATAGTAAAATACACAAGGCGCAATTTTGAAATTTGGTTGTACATCAGCAGTTTCTCTTGTTAGGTCAGTCAGAGTCACTTAATTAGCCCATGTAAGCTAACATTTTTTAGATTGTTAAGATAGCTGGCTGCTAGACTAAACTTGTCATGGTCAAATAATCGTCCCCATTGTTCATCAGACATCATATAAAACAGCACAAACATTTTTCTCCACCATATGACAAAATCTTTAGAACTGCAGGAAATGAATTGTGAAACTGCATATTTCCCTCTCTGGCCCATTGCAAAATGTAATTAAATGAGTTATACCATTTCCAAATCTTCATGGCAAAATGTGTAAAATTGCAGCAAACCTATTTTAAAAAATGCAACATTTCTCTGTTCCATGACATGTGTACAATTAGGAAGGAAATTAAACTTTAATTTTTTTTATATATTTTTTTTTATATATACAGTGGGGCAATAAAGTATTTAGTCAGCCACCAATTGTGCAAGTTCTCCCACTTAAAAAGATGAGGCCTGTAATTTTCATCATAGGTACACGTCAACTATGACAGACAAAATGAGGGAGAAAAAAATCCAGAAAATCACATTGTATAATTTTTTATTAATTTATTTGCAAATTATGGTGGAAAATAAGTATTTGGTCAATAACAAAAGTTTCTCAATACTTTGTTATATACCCTTTGTTGGCAATGAAAGAGGTCAAACGTTTTCTGTAACCTTGAAGACTTTTCACACACTGTTGCTGGTATTTTGGCCCATTCCTCCATGCAGATCTCATTTAGAGCAGTGATGTTTTGGGGCTGTTGCTGGGCAACATGGACTTTCAACTCCCTCCAAAGATTTTCTATGGGGTTGAGATCTGGAGACTGGCTAGGCCACTCAAGGACCTTGAAATGCTTCTTACAAAGCCACTCCTTCGTTTCCCGGGCGGTGTGTTTGGTATCATTGTCATGCTGAAAGACACAGCCACGTTTCATCTTCAATGCCCTTGCTGATGGAAGGAGTTTTTCACTCAAAATCTCACGATACATGGCCCCATTCATTCTTTCCTTTACACGGATCAGTCGTCCTGGTCCCTTTGCAGAAAAACAGCCCCAAAGCATGATGTTTCCACCCCCATGCTTCACAGTAGGTACGGTGTTCTTTGGATGCAACTCAGCATTCTTTGTCCTCCAAACACGGCGAGTTGAGTTTTTACCAAAAAGTTATATTTTGGTTTAATCTGACCATATGACATTCTCCCAATCTTCTTCTGGATCATCCAAATGGTCTCTAGTAAACTTCAGACGGCCCTGGACATGTACTGGCTTAAGAAGGGGGACACGTCTGGCACTGCAGGATTTGAGTCCCTGGCGGCGTAGTGTGTTACTGATGGTAGACTTTGCTACTTTGGTCCCAGCTCTCTGCAGGTCATTCACTAGGTCCCCCCGTGTGGTTCTTGTGATCATTTTGACCCCACGGGATGAGATCTTGCGTGGAGCCCCAGATTGAGGGAGATTATCAGTGGTCTTGTATGTCTTCCATTTCCTAATAATTGCTCCCACAGTTGATTTATTCAAACCAAGCTGCTTACCTATTGCATTCTTCCCAGCCTGGTGCAGGTCTACAATTTTATTTCTGGTGTCCTTTGACAGCTCTTTGGTCTTGGCCATTGTGGAGTTTGGAGTGTGACTGCTTGAGGTTGTGGACAGGTGTCTTTTATACTGATAACAAGTTCAAACAGGTGCCATTAATACAGGTAACGAGTGGAGGACAGTTGAGCCTCTTAAAGAAGAAGTTACAGGTCTGTGAGAGCCAGAAAGCTTGCTTGTTTGTAGGTGACCAAATACTTATTTTCCACCAAAATTTGCAAATTAATTAATTAAAAATGTGATTTTCTACAATGTGATTTTCTGTCTGTCATAGTTGAAGTGTACCCATGATGAAAATTACAGGGCTCTCTCATATTTTTAAGTGGGAGAACTTGCACAATTGGTGGCTGACGAAATACTTTTTTGCCCCACTGTATATATAGATTCTGGGTTAAACTTGAAACATTGTTATACTCAAGGAGTGAAAGAGACTGGTTTTTACATCAGAATTTAATGGTTATCTGTAGGAGCCAGATGGCTTTGGAATGTGTTAGGGGAGACGGGTGGAGGTCTTTGGATTAGGCCTCCAGAGGGTTGAGGTCAGGTCCAATCCCAAAAAGGGAGAAACAATGGTTAATTATCCTCACTCCGTCTTCCTGTCGGACCATAACAGATGTAAGGATTGGAGAGGAGGAGGAGTGCCTAAATTGGGAGAACATATACACTTGTGGTGGTGGAAACATGTGTTGTCTGACTGCGGCTGTATTGACCCTCTGGGCAAAATAAACTTGGTTAAAAACTTTCAGAAATGTCCGTTGAGTTTTTACTTTGAGAATTAGAACCTAACACACACACACACAACTGAGGGCCCCTCATGATAAGTTTAACTTCTTTTGTGGCCCCTACGCCCATCAATGTTACCCATACTTTATGTAGAACTATTCACTGCAAAAGGCATGCTCCACAGGTGCATCAAAACCGTACTACACAATTGGTGCCATGAACTCAATATTAAGAGGTGACAAATATTACATCCTCACAGAAAGCTGTGACTAACTAGAACGGTCATATGCTTGTGCTTTTCAGAATGCATCTCTCCCTCCTCTATGCACACAGCGGTTAGAGGGAGTGAGAGCCAGCAGCGAAACAGGCAGATACTTTCATAGCAGGAATCAGCATAATGCATATACTGGATTAGTGTTAACAAAATAATGGCTCTCAATCTATAGGAACGTTGGGTAACACATTATTTGGATAGTCTTACTGTAGATGGTCTACAGCAGCCTTTCTTAAAGTGTGTGTCGCAACCTGTTAATGGTGGGTCGCAATGTGTAATTATTTCATTACTGGAATTGATTTGGCCAAGTGCAACTGCGCTCTCGGTTCAGTGCGTTCTCCACTTAGCAGCTGTCTCTGCTCAGTTTGGCAGCTGCGTGAGTGGGAGATGCCCATGTGCTTCGCGGTTTACCTGATCTTTTTTGTGCAGTTCTCTTTAAGATCACTCTGCGAGACAAGCTGTAGCACTGTTGTTCAGCAACAGATGATATGTTGTCAGCCACTGTTATTCCCACACGCCATCACTCACCGCTGTCAAACGGACTCATGCTAGCCACAAGTCCTGACTGAGCTCAATCATCATGAAACGCAAAAACATCGATTAGTTTCTCTTTCACACAAACTTTGAGAAATAATGAGCAGTGCCCACAATGTTTGTTGCGGGGAAGTGCTTAGTAACGGGTCTCAAAACGAACAAATGAATAAAGCGACACGTCCTGACCAAACACAGCACGATGGTAAACCCAGGGAGTTCTTTCAGAACAGGGCAGAATGCTTCAGGAAACAGTTCTACGCATATTCCACATCTCCATCTAAGTGCTATCTTTATGGGCCCATACATCTCTGTGCAGGCAGCATTTAGATCCCTCTTTTTTTTTAAAGGCCTACTTTAGCTATTGATTTATCTGGGCTTTACAGTCACAGTACCCAGCTCCATGGGGAATAACACTAGAGCCCGACCGATATGTTCGGCCGATATTAGCCACTTACGGGAATTATCTGTATCACCGTTTAATCCACTGAAAAGGACAGATAATATTTGTGCTGAAGAGGGCGCTCTTTACATGGCCCTAGCCTATTTGCCTTGGTATGCTACAGCAAGACTAGACACGATCACCCAATGCAGTTACACTAGTCAGAGAGGAGAGTTAACAACTGAACTGTTACTACGGTGCTGTTTCTACGAGTGCTGAGTATATAGAAGCTTGACAGCTCAATAAAATGTGAACTGTCCATGTACTGTTACATGAAGTGCCATGGTAGGGTGTTAAGCACTTTCAACTCTGTGGTAACGTTAACATTACAGCCCTTTAGTGAAGCCTGCAAAATGTGGTGTTATATTTACTGTTTGCGAAGGTTACTCCTCCAGTTACTCATACATTTTCAGAGACAAAAATAACAGCAGGTTCAAAACTAGCACATCGCAGCTACGTTTTGATGTATGGGTTATCACTTTACGCCACTCCATTTCCATGACAAGTGCTCGGCAAACTAGCTCTATGAGAGTACTTGAGGATTAGTGCCATCTGGAATCCTTGGGACAGCTCCCTAAATCCTAAACTTAACCCCTACCCTAACCATAACCATTACCTAAGCCGTACCTTAACATAACCATTTTAAAATTCTTACTTCAATGGGGTAGGGATATTAAGGATCCCACATAGCAAGGACCGTTCACTAACACTTGGCACTAGAGGCAGAACAGCACATTTTGTGATACGTTTCTCCTTTCAAGTGACAACTGCCATATTTCAGTGGCTACAGCCCTGCAAACAACGAAAACATAGCTAAATATTAATACATTGAAAATGTGTCCTGTCGTTGTCTAGCTGCCTAGCATGAAGCAGCTCAGTCTAGGAATTTATTTTTGCTGGAATCAGTGCAGTTTATCGTCCTTTCACTAGAGTACGTTTTTCCATTAGAAAATCTAGTCTTTCTGGTGCTCCTACATTTTGTGTGGTGCTCCTAACCTTTTAGTTCACAAATTCAAAGCTTGCCTAAGAATTATTCCGCAATCTGAATGTTGTTTTTGCCCACTGTTATCATTTAATTATCCACTTACATAAATCATGTTTCATTCACAACTGTACAGGTGTGATCTACTTTTGGGATAAACCAAATGACCATAAGAAAACAGCAATGCCCTCATTTGTCAAAAATAGGTGAACCAATTATCAAAAATGCTCAGCTTCCAAATCCAATAAATGTTTATTAAATTTAAGAAATCTGCTTTGAGTATTTTTGTATTGCCGTTTTAAGCACAATCCATACAGAAGATAATTTATTTGATTTTATATTCCAGCTATTATTATAATTATCATCAGCAGATATCAGTTATCGGTGAATAGACTCTATACACTCTAAAAATATATCCAAAAATCCCATAATCGGTCAAGCTCTAAAACACACAAGCAGAAATTATAACCACTCACTCAACTGTGATAATTTTCTTAATTTATGGTCAAGAAATGTAGGTAACAAAATCATTCAAGCAAACAAATTCTAATAAATGCAGTACAACACATCTTCTCCTATTTTTTCTAAAAACACCACAATGCTATAATCCTAACCAACCAAAGACCACTATTTTCCTCTGTATCAAATAACACCCCCCCCAAAAAAAAAAAAAAAAATACTGTCTTTTTCCTCCCCTCAAAAGGACTCCTCAATCTTCCTCATGATGAAAGCATAACGGCTACATGACCAGCCCTTTCATAACCAAAGTGGAGGGGAATAGTACGCTCTTTTCAAGCTAATGGAGGGCTAGCATGTCAGCTCTGGTCCCTATAGGAAATATGAATATGGTGGTGGCGATTTGGTATATGGTGGGAAACTGAACTTTGAAGAGGGTTGGATATCTAGGGACAGGCTGAGTGACATAGGATTGAAAAAAATAGTGTAGACCTAACTGTTACTTACAAACCCTTAACCAACAGTGCAGTTCAAGAAGAGTTCAAATATTTACCCAATAAAATAAGTACAATTATAAAAAGTAACAGAATAAAATAACAATAACGAGGCTATATACAGGGTCAATGTGCGGGGGTACAGGTTAATGGAGATAACTTGTACACAAAATAAATAATCCAGTGGCCATTTTATTAATTGTTCAGCTTGGGGGTAAGAAGCTGTTGAGGAGCCTTTTGGTCCTAGACTTAGTGTTCCTGTACCGTTTGCCTTACGGTGGAAGAGAAAACAGACTATGACTTGGGTGACAATTTTATGGGCTTTCCTCTGACACTGCCTATTATATAGGTGCTGGATGTCAGGAAGCTTGGTCCGAGTGATGTACTGGGCCGTTTGCACTACGCTCTGTAGCGCCTTATGGTCAGATGCCGAGCAGTTGCCATACCAGGCAGTGATGCAACCGGTCAGGATGCTATCGATGGTGCAGCTGTAGAACATTTTGAGGATCTGGGGACCTATGCCAAATCTTTTCAGTCTCCTGAGGGGGAAAAGGAGTTGTTGTGCCCTCTTCACAACTGTCTTGGTGTGTTTGGACCATGTTAGTTCATTTGTGATGTGGACACCAAGGAACATGAAACTCTCAACCCACTCCACTACAGCCCAGTCGATGTTAATGGGGGCCTGTTCTGCCCGTCTTTTCCTGTAGTCCACAATCAGCTACCTTTTCTTGCTCACAATGAGGTTGTTGTCATGGCACCACACGGCCAGGTCTCTGAAGTCCTCCCTATAGGTTGTTTGTGATCACAGGACACTGACCTGGCTAGTGGCTCGCTACATTACCAAGTAAACACAGAGCAGGGACGTACAGTATACAGTGATATTGGTTGGACAGATGGTGTGCCTCATTTTCATTCTATTAAACAAGTTAAACAAGTCGTGACTGCAAAACATGCAAGTAAAAAAATACAACATTTTGCAACAGTGCGACACGAATAGCCATCCTCGTGATTAAAACATTATCGTTGATGACAGTCGGCCCGTGTTCTATAGAGATATGACTTGTGCTCACAGTCACAAAGCAATCGGGTGGCCACCGTATAGCTATTAGCGCTCCTCATTTGGGAGTTTATGGCAGCATACTTTGAATGATAATTATGTGGGAACAAAAGGCAGGTTGGAAGACAAAGGCAGGTTTAGAGTGAATGGGCTGGCCCTGTGCCGCAGTAAGTGTTCAGAAAGGGATTAAACAAGGTAATTATCTCGGAGAATGGATGGATGGGGGAATGGAAAGCGGTCTCAGGTTGGCTCTGACTGTCTCCACTTAGCACCTCAGAAATAGCAACTGAACGATCAGACCGAGACACAGGACATAGCTGAAAAATGGGGGCAGGTAAAAGACAACGACGTCGCAGAGACTCTTAGTTACCACCCCAAGACCCTTCTCCCTCTCACCTCTCTGATCTTGTCTCGTTTCTCCTTGATGTCGGGCTCCCCGGGGTCTCCATCGTTGACCCCCACCACCTTGGGCATGGGGACCGGTGGTAACGGCTTGGGCCCCTCCTTCTTCAGGTCCTCCAGCACCTTGCTCTTCTCAGTCTGGATCTCAGCCCGCAGCTCGTCCCGGGACTTCCTCAGCTTCTCCTTGGCTTCCTGCAACGCCCGCTCGTGGTCCGCTCGGATCTTATCCCGCAGGCTCTCCACCTCCTCCCTAAAGAGAAACAGGAAGTCAGCTGACAGATTACAACACAACCAGGAAGTAAATTACATCAAACAGCTTGAAATATTACATATAGGTTTAACATTGTATAACTAAGTAAAGATCTGGGCCACATGTCAAGGCTTATTCCCTAAGGCCATATTCAGCCTACTGTGGAAAAATAAATACAAAGGAATCAAAAGCCTTGACAAAAAAAAAACATTCCTGTTAATCCCTTTTCACTTGCGGTTCTATAATATACTAGATATGTTAGAAATTATAAAACACCTCTACCAGTTCTCAGCTGTAAGGGCCCTGGAGATGCGGGCTGTGAACTGGAGGGCTAAACCCTGACAGAGCAGGGGACTTGCATGTGTAAGAGAGAGGGAGAGAACAGGACAGATAAAAGCCAGCCGTGAGTCAAAGTGCATAAGAGCAACTGCCACACAGACAAAACACACAGTACAGCCTGAGCTGTAGGCACAGAAACAGAAAGAGCCAACATCTCTAGCAGTACAGCGATAAAAGAAAGCATGAAATTGAGAGGAGAGCGCGAGATGAAACACAGCCAAAAAAAGGGGTCAGGTGGATATGGAGGCGTGCTCTGATGAGATCCACCATCACGGCTCACTTCACCTATGATGAGCCCCCAGGCCGGCAAATAAAGATCAGATCACTTACTGTAGCAGACAGGAGACATTTCATCGTGGCCATTAAAACATTAAAAGCCTATTTATGCTTGATCCGAAAAAGTGGTCTGAGGCTCCATATGGAGGATATGATGCAATGGTGGAGCCTCCAGAGGCATGCAGAGATCAAATTGAGCTCCTTACCGCATCACCATGCGCCTCGCAAATGTTATAACAATGCAGAGGGCTCCGTATAGCTCCGCATTAACATGATTGGTTGACGGTAGGTGGGGGCGGGAGGTCCTGTATAAACACACTCACTTCCTTGACATCTTCCTTCACAACAGCTCTGCGAAGCGCAAAAAGCATGAATGCCCTGACTTCTGAAGGGGCCGTATCCCCGTAAATGTTGCACGGCTAATGCAGACATGGGATTGAACATGAAGCGACATTAACTCACCAAGACAGACATTTTAGATGAATTACCCATCATTCATTCAAAGTGGACAGTGATCCTCAGTTTTATTTCATAACCATACGGTTCCCTGATGTGGGCCTATCCACACCCCAGGGCCAAAATAACAGCACCACACGACTTACATTAACCCGGGCTTCAGAACATTTATGTCGATGTGCATGTCGGTCTCCATACTAATTGATAGGAAATGGGTTTACACAGTGATGAGGTTTATGTGTGTTTAGAACTGACTCAGTCCGGATAGACACACTGTACTGGCATTTCTAATCCACCAGAGGGCTGGAGTCATACGCATCGATAAGTATGCCCTCGCAAACATGCATTCAAATATGGTATTTAGTGGGTTATAATGTGCAGACTGACTGAAGCGCTTAGCAGTCATGAGTGTTTACGTGTGTGTGGGGCACGGCAGCGTGTAATGAGATGGTGTTTTCAGCCCACACCTTGCTATAACGGCTCCTAGTGAGACGGAAAGGCCAGGATGACAACATGAAACACCAATAATACGCCATTACTATACAGCCCCGGGGCTAATGGGCAGAGTCAACATCTGACTCAATTATGATGACGAAGACATGAGCCCAGGCCCCAGCAATCAAGCCTGCCTCGGCTAACGTTCCTGTTCCCTTCAGCAGACAAGAGAAATCGCATCTACCTTCCTGATTAGTACCTGCAGTCATGTGCATCGTCATAGTCACTTCCTGCTTTCATTAGCCTCTTCCAATGGCATCTCATATTCTATTGTTACAGGAACATTTGGTGCTCTGTCTGTCTGTGTCAAAGGCCATCATCAGCAACGGTAAAAGGCAGAACACTGCCATATCTCGGAAAATAATATTAACCATGGAAACAATGACTGGCAAAACAGAAGCAGCAGGGTGTAACCATGGTAATGCTAGAACACTTGCAGCCGGTCTATGAGAAAAGATTGTCAAGACTGCACCACGATGTAATTACTACTATGCTTCGGATGTATGTAGTTCACTGGGGTATTTGGAAAAAGCCATGGGATGGTTTTTCAATACCGTCAACTATTTCTCTTTAAAAAAATTATATATTTTTTTAATACCTTTTAATATTTGTAGCAACATTTAGGTAAATACCTGCAGTGAACTTGAGAAATACATTAGGATATAAAGAAATTAAGTTAATTTCATCTGTCACATTATTATGTTGTTTGTTAGTCCCCAGGAGGGTTGCACATTTTGGGGAATATTCAGAGGAAAGTTTCCGTGGGGGGGAGAAATGGAATTACAGGGAATATGTCCAATATTAATACCATTTAAATGTAGATGTTTTTTGCATTGGATATATTTACCATATCATATGGAGACAGAAACATTAACATTTTACCTTATCATAAATAGATAATTGCAAATGATTAAATCCTTCCAATAGAAAAAAATTGTTTCAAATTGAACTTTAATTAAATGAGTTGACTCTTCACATGGGATGATTTCACTGAACAACAAAAGAAAGGGAATATTGAATGATCCATCGCATCTCCCAGAAACGTTTTCAACATACATCTGTAAAATGATAGTCTAGAAACTAAAGCTTTGGTTGTCTTCCTCTCAGGCTTCCATGTCTTCTCCCTGGACGTCCTCAATATCCACCTCTTGAACATCAGCCTCATCTTCCGTCACTTTCCACCTTGTTAATTAAGGATGGCTTGTTATCAGGCTAAAAAAGCATCAAATTTGCCCGGATGGCCACCAATGTTTCAACGCCTGTATTGGTCAGCCTGTTGCGTGCTTTGGTGTGTGTGTTTCCAAACAAGGACCAGTTGTGCTCTATAACCCACTAAATACCATGACAATCATATTTCAGCCCACCAGGGGTGACACAAACCTCAGAAATAACAATATAATTCATGCCTTACCTTTGAAGATCTTCTGTTGACACTCCAATATGTCCCATAAACATCATAAATGGTCCTTTTGTTCGATAAAATCCATCATTATCTCTCCAAAACAATCATGTACGTCATAAAACATTCACCCCACCCAGCATTGTAATCAAAACTTTCCAGAAAGCATGTAGTCCTTGGCTCAGACAATGTAGTCATCTGGGCTCAATAGCATCTCATTAGAGTGCAAGATTTTCAAAATCAGCTGTACATGTGATGGAAGAATGCAGAGGGTTGCAATTCCATTGAATTGGGGACAGTTCAACCAAAATATGCCACAAGACCTAGAATTGCCTTATGTAGCCCACAAAAAAAAGGTTCCCTGTTTTTTGATGAATTTAGGGAAAATTCCCGAGGCTTAACTTCCCATGGAAAATATCCAGAAATTTACCGTAAAGTTTACGACCATTTGCAACCCTAGTCATGTGGTGTTGGTTTACAAGCACACAACGACAAGAGACCAGAGCCTTGAGTAACTCACTGTCGTGCAGCATGCGCCAGGTGACTTAATTCCAGTATGGGATTCACAACTAAAATGTTTGTCAGCTAGATATCTTAGAAATATTAAGTCTAAAATGGGCTAAATGCTGTGCAGTTGTGCATTTGGTTTGCCAATTTAGTAGCTAGTTGGCTAAATGTTTAGCCTCTTCCAAAAATCAAGCATTCGCTTGGTAACAGCAGTGAATCCCCTCCTGAATCAAGAGCCTTGCTGGCTAATATTCATTTTGTGCATGCAGCAAACTGAGTAGCAGGAGTTACTTGTATAATTTAGGTCAGAAACTGTACACAACCCCCGTTAGAATTTAGTGTTGTCTATAAGGATTCCTTAGTACATTATGTTAGCATTTTGGTAAATTATGTTTTTTGGGCTTTGAAAATTAGCAAGTACTTTAAATAAATACCTGCAGTCAACTTCTGCAATAGGTAACAGATAAAGCAGAATGTTAATTTTGCATTTAGCTTTTTTCTTATGATGCTTACCGGTAAGAGTTGCACAAAACAGCAGTTTGAGCCCGCCGCGTGTGTTTGTTTACAAAGAAGCATAATGAGCAAAATGGGAGATTCGTGTGGTAAGTCACTCCTGCAGCGCAACTTAAGTGAGGTGATCGAGTTACACTTGCATGAAATTCACAAGTAATGTTTGCCAGCTACACACACACACACACAATACCAGTCAAAAGTTGACACCTACTAATTTTTATTTTTTACCATTGTCCACCTTGTGATGTCTTTGCTATTATTCTACAACTATGAAATCATGTAGTAAGCAAAAGTGTAAAAATCTATTTGAGACGCTTCAAAGTAACCACCGTTTGCCTTGATGACAGCTTTGCACACTTCAGAGTGTTTTCTATACAATACTAATAATAATAGGTATATATTAGGATCTGGGACAGAGTAGGAGGCAGTTCAGTTTGGGCACGCTATTTATCCAAAAGTGAAAATGCTGCCCCATACCCCAAACAGGTTAAGCAAACCAGATGGCACCATTTTTAATTTTTACGGATAAACAGGGGTACACTCAGACATAATTTACAAACGAAGCATGTGCTTAGTGAGTCTGCCAGATCAGAGGCAGTAGTGATGACCAGGGATGTTCTCTTGATAAGAGCGTGAATTGGACAATTTTTCTGTCCTGCTAAGCATTCAAAATGTAAAAATGGTTTTGGGTACTTAGTACTTTTGGGTGTCGGGGAAAATGTATGGAGTAAAAAGTACATTCTTTTCTTTAGGAATGTAGTAAAGTAAAAGTTGGCAAATATAAATAGTAAAGTACAGACACTTTAAAGTACTAAAGTAGTTTGAGATATTTTTACTTAAGTACTTTACCACTGTAACATAAACTATTAACTCAGCTCCGCCAAATAAATTCTTCCCAGCTTGGTTTTGCTAACTTGCTAATGTCATTAAAGTGGCTAACGCTAGCTAGCAAGATCAAGCTTCTTGGTAACAGCAGCAGAGACAAGATCTCTGCTGCCTAATATTTGTTTTGTGCATGCTGCAAACTGCGTTTTGAGATACTTGCACAACTTTATGAGCTGGGTTGTCTGTCCTAGACCTTATAGTAAATTAGCATTTACCTAGCCTTCCCTATGAGAAGTCCTTGGAACTTGCTCGCATTTTGGTAAGGGATGTTTTTGGGGATTTTATTACATTTGAAAAAACAAATAGCGTTTACACTACCGGTCATAACGTATATATTCCGGGATGGCACAGGCACAGTATTAAGGTATGGAAATCTGGATACCTCCCAACCATATTAATTACCTATTTGTCCAATAATGCTGATTTTTTTATTTTTATATATATATAAAAAAGAGGGCAGTCTTTGTCACTGTGCAATTTCTGGATACCAGGATGTGGCTTTTTTTACACAGCTTCAGAGAATCCATTAACGATGGCCTAAGAGAACCACTACTTTCTCTCTCACACAACTTTTACTGTACTTGTAAGGACCAATTGATTCCCATTCAAAAGCCTATTGTCCCTAACCTTAATTCTAACTCTAAAAGCTAAGCCTAAAATATACATTTACCTTGTGATGACCGGCAAAAAGTACTCACCTGTTAGCATTTTCCTTGCTTTATTATTTGTGAGGACTTCTAGTGCTCAGAAGTATAGTAAAACAGGGAGACAGGTTTTTAGTCAAATAAAATTGGCACAGGCTCCAGGAGAATATTAATTTGTTTACCTATTTATTGATGAAAATACCAGTCGATAGAAATACATGACTAGTCAGGTTTATTGGTCTATAGGTTCACTAGCATAATTTAGTGGAAATTGAATTGGCCCATGTACAGTATATTCGTTATTTACCACACGTGTACAGCATACAGGTAGAGCCCTGAAATGGAAATTATGTCAGACAGCGCAAGAGCGGCTGCAGCATCTTGTGATGCTTTTAAGACAACTGGGAACGCTGAAAAATTAGATGTCAAATCATGATGTCAGCGATCTTCAGGTCTGAAAGTCGGAGCTCTAGATAAAAGGCCTGAGTTCGAATTCCGAGTTAGATGACCGTTCAAAACGATTTCTCACAGTCAGAGCTCGTTCCCTCCCCCCAGTTAACTTGAACATGGCATCAAACGGCAATGGAAGGAAGGGTTCGTCAGTATGTCACACCACTGTGCAATGAGCTCGAGGCAGTTTGGATTTTGAAAACATATACTTAATTGTTTGAAACCTTTGTGTTTAATACGAGGTATGTCTTAACTTGCTTCAAAGTAGCCTATCAGATCTCTTTCGAAATGTAATCTCCGTCACATGGAACCAGTAACATGTGCAGTGCACTTTTGACAATGGCATTTTCTTGCTAATTGAATTATGGAACAAACATTTGCCATAGCCGACAGTCTTGTGCACATTACTGCGCTCATTAACCTTTTGCGACTAGCAATCCCGTATCCGGGAGCGTAATCATAGCCTCAAACGCATTAACATAACGCAGCGGACATAAATACCACTAGAAACTTTTCCTATTCAAGTAAATCGCAAATGAAATTAATAAAATATATTCAAACACAAGCTTAGCCTTTTGTTAACAACACTGTCATCTCAGATTTTCAAAATATGCGTTACAGCCAACGCTAGACAAGCATTTGTGTAAGTTTATCATGGCATAATGCTATGCTAGGCTCTGCTGGCAGCAGGCAACATTTTCACGGAAATAATAAAAGCAACCAAATTAAATCATTTACCTTTGAAGAACTTCGGATGCTTTCACTCAGGAGACTCCCAGTTAGATGGAAAAAAAGGCGAAAAAAAATATTATTTTTGTAGGCGAAAAAGCTCCCGTTTCTTCATCATGCTTGGCTGAGAAATCGACCGTAAAATGCTACTACTACAACAACGCCAAACTTTTTTTCAAAATTAGATTAGATAATATATCTGTCGAGGCAATTGGTTTCTCATAAGAAGCGATTGGGAAAATGGCTACCTCAGTATTTTACGCAATATTTTCTGCGGGAGACACCCTGTGACCACTTGCTAAATATGGCCCCTTACGGCTATTCTTCAATGGAAATGCCTAAAAAAGACATCACAATGCTGTAGACACCTTGGGGAATGTGTGGAAAACGTAAGCTCATTCGTAGCTCATTCACAGCCATATAAGGAGTCATTGGCATGATGAGGCGGTTTTAAAAAATGCGGCACTTCCTGATTGGATTTTTATCTGGGTTTCGCCTGTAACATCAGTTCTGTGGCACTCACAGACAATATCTTTGCCGTTTTGGAAACGTCAGAGTGTTTTCTTTCCAAAGCTGTCAATTATATGCATAGTCAAGCAACTTTGTGACAAAATATCTTGTTTAAAACGGGAACGTTTTTCATCCAAAAATTAATAGCGCCACCTAGTCGCAATAAGTTCATTAATAAATAGTTTCTCAGCATTTTAAGCTAAACGCCTGTTGCATCAGACTCGTAAAAAAAAAAATCTATGTAGCCTAGGCGTACTGGTTGTATGAATTTCAGATCTATCATCCCACAACTGTCCCAGAGTCTGTTTGGAACAGGCTATTTCTTTCGACAAGATGACGAACAGAATAGGTAGCCTAAACTTTTCTACCATAGTAAATTGACATAGACTAGTGATTTATACGTTTGTTTCTTATCTTCTTAGCTGAGGAAAAGTAAAATGTGGACAGTTATTCTATCATGTTCAAAGTGCACATCTGAATTCGGTAAGATGAACCACACGTCGTTGCATGTTGTTAATATGAATTACCATATTCTAAACGTGATTTGTCATTCTGAGCACTGTGGGTTGACGCACTAATCAGGTTTCGGACTCCATGCATATGGGGCCGTTAAATTTCTCAAATGTCCGGTAAAATAAAAATGTTGCCAAATGAAAACCCTGACACGCACTCATCTAAAATATAGGCGCAGACACGGTGGCTACATATGAGGAACAATGATCAAACCCTTTTTCAAAGGGATGCTTCCTTCCCCGGTGCTCCCTGGCACTCGCTGCCTATCCCGAGGCTTTTGGTCCAGGCACTCCGGGCGGGAAGAATGACTCACTGTGGAGAGCAGCAGACTGCCTTAGCTTCCCCACAGAGAAAGCCTTCACCATGGTACTATTCAGAATGGCCATGAGGCTTAGATCAGAGCTCATTCTCAGGGATAAGAAATACAGCCAGGGGAAGAGAGGTTTTTATCTTGGGAGGCTGAGGTTTCACGTTTAGCAGAGGAGCTGGAGATGAGAACATGGGCAGGGCTCTACACTGACTGTTTTTTTTAAGTACAAGGAGCACATCTGCACCGAAGTTGAAGAATATTGGCACACAAAGAAAGTTAGGAGCACAATTCAAAATATTTAAGGTACTCAAGTTGATGGAAGTCTCTAGCTACCATTCCCTACCATTGTAAGTGATGCTGTGTGTCCCAAAAAGCCATTTGGAAATGCTGTGAAAACATTGTGCGACTAGACAAAGAAAACAGTATCCAATATAACAATGTGTCCGACTCCATACCCCAATCCCCATATCCTGCCCCCCCATCCCCATAATAACTAGGGTTGGCAACTTTCCTCACTAACAAATAAGGGACAAAAGGTGGCATGCCAGTGCACGGTGCCACAGCGGTATGGGTATGGTGTTGTGTGAATAAATACACAGTGTATATCATATTCTTAGTCAATTGGAAAGGCAAAACATTTTTATATTCCATTTAGTCTATAGCTGTACTAAAACTGTATCATCATGTAAATGTGTGTGAATAATCCTCAAAATAAATTATCAAAGAAATCACAATTTGGACCTTTACCGCGAGAGAGAGAAAAAAAAATCAAATGCAAAAGAGGATAAAAGGGGCACGAGTCTACTTTTTCCATGGATATTTTTTGCTGCTCTTGACTGATTCAAGCAGTCCTTTGTCCTTTTGCATAGCCAGAGAGAAGTCCTTACATGAGAAGTCACAGTTCACAGATATTTGATGTTCATTTTTGATCAGCTCTGTCAGAGACTCTGTGCTGCATCCGTTTCTTGAGTCTGACCATTTAAATGGTCATCAGAGAGAAAGTCCTCTCCACAAAGGCATTTGAGCCTGGCACACTGAGGACAAATGAGAGGCCGATCAGTTTCACCATTACAAGTTCTGGTGAGAAATCAAACCACTTGTCAATGTATGTAATGACAGTGTCATAGACCCTCAAAGTCCCGTTGCTGCTTGGACCTTTGTGCTGACAACTGTTTGTCCATCAGCTGCTTGGTCTGGTATCCAAAAAAGCTCTTCTGTTGTCGCTGAAGAATCTTCATTTTGAAATGTTGGACTTCCTCGTAAACATCTGTGACGCAGAACGTTGTTTCCTCTGGCTTTTTCACGAGTTGGTCAAAAACACACCCCAAGTTGTGGAAAAAGCACAGATAAATCTCAGCAGCTTCCTTTTTTTCTTCATACTCAAAAATACTCTTCAGTGCCACAGGACAAGTCTCCCCAAGGGACCTGAAGTACGAAGTAAGAGCTGGCCTGCTATGCAGGAGACGATCGACAGTTGGATGAAGAGAGCGCCATTGTGTGCAAAGATGTCGCAGAATTTCAATGTCAACAAAGGCAAAAAAAAGGCAAGCAGTTCCTCTCTTCGGGAAGCAGATACTGAGAAGTGGCTGTAGAGCTTTAAAACAATTTTCTCAATATCCACTGACAGCTCATTTCAGGCGTGCTTGCAGGCATTATGAGCTATGCGAGCTGGGCAATTAGCTTTCAGAATGTGATTGTTGGCATTGATCAATAACTGGTAAACGGAGAGGTGTTTTCCAAAGTTGACATTTGTATTATCTGCTGCATAGGCTGTGATGTGTCTAATATCCAGTTCATGCTTTTCCAGACAGTTCATCAGAGCTTGATGAGTGCCATTTGCAGTTTCATCATGGTCTTCATAAAAAGTCAAGTAACTTGCGCTGCACTCCATCACATACAGAGAAATCTCACGCACACTGTAAACATTTTTCTATTTCTCTTGTTTGAGGCATCACTGGCAACTGATAAATACACGGGCTCACCTTCGGTCGGGGACAGATCATCCAAAATATCCAGCACAGTATTTGGTCCTAAAACATTCATTGGAATCATCTCAGCTTTCGTTCTTCCCAACATTTGAGTCATGAAACAAGGCACCTTTGAGCTTAACAAGACAGTCGGTGCTGTTGTAGCTGAGTCCATGTTTAACTGTATGGTACACAAGGCTTTATTTGCCGCGATTGTCATTTTCCGAAGGAAAGTTGTCACGATGAATGCACCGATATTGCTTGCACCTTTAACCAGCGTGGCCTTGTGCATTTCTGTGGATGCATGCTGAGTTAAGTCATTCTCCTATCAATGGCCAATTGAGAATTCCCGATGGCATAAAGTACAGAAAGCTTTTGCCGAGTCACCACTGACGGGCTTAACCCACATCTTTTTTTGCATTCCATTGTTTGCTGTGATTGGATGAATATACGGGACAAGGGAGGTCCCGTATGGGACAAACCAATTTAGCCCAATATCAGGGACAGCCCAGCTAATACGGGACATTTGGCAACCCTAATAATAACTGCCATGGCGCCACAACTCAGCCTAAACAAAAGAACTCTGCACATATTTTAGATGATAGTGTTTAAATTTGCTTTTTAATAAGTCATGAAGTGTTGGTTTCGATATGTTTGGTTGTTTTTATCCATAGAGCTGAAAAATGTATGGCAAATCTGCTTGTTTGGTTTGGCTAGCTAGACAGCTAGCTGATGGCTAATGTTAGCATTTAAAAAGATGCACCGGCTCCTTGATCAATGACACCTGACTGCATTGTGGAAATGGCAAAGAGCTTGTAGTGAGGATGACTAATGCTACGGACTGATCTGTGCTACACATTAGTTGTGGAGGACTACTAAAGTCCAGGCTACAGAGAAGTTGAGCTGAGGATGACATCAGGGCCAGCAAGGGAACTCTATCACCTGGCATCACAGGCAGGGTACAGAGAGGATGAGGACATCAGGGCCAGCAAACCAACTGCATCACTATGATCAAATCATCTATCTCCACTGGGTTCTCAAAAGCACCAGTCTCATTGTGAAGAAACTGTCCAAAGCTGGCTTCATCACCATCAATTTCATTGTTTTGTTAATCTACCCAATTGTCATGTCTAGTTTGATTTTTGTCTTTATCAGTAGGCCTATACTGCAATTCAGCTTTTAACTGTGAATGTGTAGCCTGTAAGATTCAATGAACACATGAAACAATAAAGCCTTCAATTTAACTGTCTCTCCTGCTTTCCGCCATCCTCCCACAGTTCTCTGTTCGTTCGTGTTCCATCCTTCCATCTGTGTGGGCCCTGATGACATCAGCCCGGATGGACAGTGGGTTTAGAGTTACTCATCTCCAGTTCTGGCCCAGGCATATGCTCTTTAAAATGAGGATCAGGGAGGAATGAGTAAGCCTTCGCTTTTTTACCTCCATTTTCCTCCTGACTATTTACAAGGTAGCGGAAAGAGAATTAACACCAGGGATTTAAGGAACAGCAGAGTGCTGGATTAGCTACCTAGTATTGACACTAGAACCAGAAAGCAACAGAGGGAGAGCAGGAAGTAGAGAGTGAAAGACGGTAGAGGATTTGCAAACGCATAGATGCTGTTTTGGGGGTTGACATGAATAATGTAATGCAATGAAACACTTCCCCTGCACACAGGTGTCTCACCCACGGAAATTACTTCATCCATTGATCTCCTGCTCTGCTTAAAACCTCCCGCTCCACAGAATAAATTACGTCTGGTGGCTTGGAGGGTTTGATGGCTGATTCATAGAGTCTCTCCCTCCTTCTCCCCCTCTCATTACGCCAGGGTCTTCACAGTGCATTACTGATAGTGTTTACTTTGAGAATCAGTCATTTACTTGGGAAAATCACACCTGTGCTCTGCTCATTTGGAATTGTTTCTCCTCTTTAAGAGGAATAGATGAATGCCAAGCAGGTGGAAGAAGTGTGTGCTAAATACCAAGAGGCGCACTGCAGAATAGATCATGTCCATTGTTCAAGGTTATCAAGTCCACTTCAGTGTCTCAAACAAGGTAAAGGGAACATAATGGGTTTATAAATCAGCACAGAATTGAACAAAAATCCTCAACCGAAGTTGATAGCTAAAATGTCCCATCTGTGTAGTCAGTGAAAGCATTCCCTCTCTGGTGAAACCCATTGGCATAGGCCTAAGAGGCAAGTCTGTGCATTTGTTTGCTCTGTATCAAAACTGCTCTCAGAGAGAAGGGCTCTCCTGGGAACAATAGCCTCATGGTATCGATCAAGTGATGCACACAAGTCTAGCTTTACTTCACCTTTAAGTAGAGGTCTGACAGACAGTGAATAAAATACATGCTGAGTACAATTGTTCCGTCTTCCTCCTCCACCTTCTTCTCCTCCTTTGCCTTGTGTTCATATAAGCCGCTGCTGGCCATAGACTTCCCATCCCAGACTTCCCATGACCCACTTGGCATGCCTGAAGCGAGCGGTGGTGTAACGGACGACAGCACTCCAAGCTCGGCATTCAGGGGGTGTGTAATGACATACTTTCCCTGGCTGCTCAGCCATTGTTCCAGCTAGTCACCTGAGCCCCTGGCTGTATGGCCTCATCACAGCATCATGACCTATATCCCTGTTTGACTAATGCCTTTTAACAGCGTTCCTCAGCGCTACAATCCTAGGGACCAACAGGGCTGTACAATTACTCTACCCCAGAAGTAGTAACACTCATGATTCAATTATCAATCATCAAGCTTGAGGCTAGATGAATATGGCGTGGGCTGCTACAAAATGGTGCTCTACACAGTAAGACCAGTCAACTGAAAAACAAAATGGGAAATTGTGGGTTTTAGATAAGGTGCTGAATCACAAACCTCTGCTGGAGCTCCAATTTCATTTACTCATAAGCATGTACTAATTACCACACCAGTTGCCAACAACCGCTGGGGTCAATTCCACTTCAATCTCTAAGGTCCTGAATTGAAGGCCATAGAGATTGGATACGGTTTCTAATTCACTGGGCCTCAGTTTGAACTAATTTCCTGAATTGGCAAGAGTAGATTGCAGCTCCGGTCAGTTGGCTAGCAAGTGATGCCACTCGGCTTAAGTGCTGTCCCTGCCAGCCATTGTGTTTTAGAGAGCATTGTGTTACAGTCAGACACACAAACAAGTCTCCCTCTCAAAGAAGCTCGTCATCACCATTAACGAATGGGAGCAGCTTGGAGCAGACAAACGGAGGCAAAGTGAGACACTCCAACAGGCGATGACGAGTCAAACACACTGCTCTGTTCAGGCAGGTGCTGGCACCATGGCTGGCTGACACTGTCGTCCCTGAGTAATGTGCAGGATGCTGGGAGAGCCTTCTCCATTGGTCTCTCCCCTCCCTTAGGGGGTCTGGGCTGATCAGCGCTTTGTGACAGAGCACTAAGTCCATGATGAATCCAGCTTCGGACTGTTTTAGTCATGGGCCCTGCAGTTCACTTACAGCTGAGTCTGACTGCTGCAGCATGGAAACTGTGTGTGTGTGTGTGTGTGTTACTGAATTGATTGGCTTTTCAGCAATGTGCTCTGTATTGATGGATTCTTGTGTTTCAGATGTGTCTTTTTCTAGAAATGTGTATAGCCATCATGTTTATCTTGATGGCCTTCTATTAGTCTAGTCATACACTGAGTGTATAAAACCTTAGGGTCACTTGCTCTTTCCATGACAGACTGGGTGAATACCAAAGCTATGATCCCTTGATGTTGCCTGCTAAATCTACTTCAGCCAAAGTAGATGAAGGGGAGGAGACTGGTTAAAGAAGGATTTTGAAGCCTTAAGAAATGGATTGTGTATGTGTGCCATTCAGAGGGTGAATGGACAAGAAAATATTTAAGTACCTTTGAACGGGGTATGGTAGTATGTGCCAGGCGCACCGGTTTGGGCCAAGAACTGCAATGCTGCTGGGTTTTTCCACACTCAACAGTTTCCAACAGTTACCAAAAATGGTCCACCACCCAAAGGACATCAAATTGTAAAGTCCACGCCCTAACAAATTGAGGCTGGGGGTTGTAACTCAATATTATTAAGGTGTTCCTCATGTTTTGTACTCTATTTCAACCACATTTCTCTATGGTTGTCTTTCAATAACCATGTAGCATAGATCTCCCAGTCACATTAGTCTTGTGTCTCTGGGATTTTGTTTGTGTTGCACCTTCTCAGACCAGTCTGCCCTTCTCTACCACTCATCTTACACACACACACAAAACCGTTTACAGCTTGAGTACATTCTGGGATCGTCAGAAAGACAAAAACCATCTACAGCACATGCATGAAAATCCCAGATCGAGGGCCATTAAGTTGCCTAGCCATTTCATGGATGGCAGAAACTGGTAGGTGTGTGGGGGATGAGAAGAGACACAGAGCTCATGTTTGGCTCCAGAGCCTGAGGAGCCCTGAGAGGAGATCCTCTTTATGGGTCATAAGTGAAAGCAGATGCCCAGCTGTTTCCACACATAATATATTATTCATGAACAGGCAGCAAAGCTGACCCGGGTAGTGTATTCACAGAGAGAAATCCCTGCGACATGACAGTCTTTCACCATGGATTCAACCCAGTGAATGAGTTCCCCTAGCGCAACAAGCAGTAATGCCAGCTTTCCAACAGTCTAAATAAAGCATGTCGCATGCTTCTCAGATGAAATAGTGTATGACAACTTTGTGACTGTTTGTTGTGTTCTGCAGTTTCTTTTGTTTTGGGAGGGGGGGGTGATTAAAAAAAACAGCATGTTAATAAAAGATAATGAGAAAACCAAAGCCTCCCCATTGCTCTGCATGGTGTTCTTGTTTACACTGATTTGGTTACCCCCCACTGAAGAAGCAGCATATATTGGTAGTAGGCCTAATCATGTATGATGAGATGACAGTACCCATCCCATGGTGACCTGGAGGTGTTCAGCTATATTCTGAGAGCCAGTGGATCAGGAACCCATTTTAGAAGTGCAGTCACACACACATGCTTCCTTCTCAGTGTGAAGCACTGCCTGTCACTGGTTTCACCAGATCTGCAATCCAATACGTTTTGTTCCATAAGCTCCCCCGCACCGAGATGGGCGAGGTGTGTGCGCACGTGTATATCGGAGTGTATTATTAGTCACTGTTCAGTGCAATGCTCACACACACACACAGAGAGCCGCAGATGAATCTAGTCATGCTGTTTGTGTCTTTTTTTTTATTCATGAATTGATCCCAACCCTGCTACGGCTGGCTCTGGCATGATGACACTGGTTGGGCAAATTGTTCCTTCAAGGGACCAGGTCAAGCTCTTACCGACTTGGCAGACAGAGATATTTAAGAAATATACAGTACCAGTCCAAAATTTGGACACACATATTCATTAAAGGGTTTTTCTTCATTTTTACTATTTTCTACATTGTAGAATAATAGTGAAGATGTCAAAACTAGGAAAGTACACATATGGAATCATATAGTAAGCAACAACAAAAAAAAAATCCAACAAATCTAAATATATTTTATATTTGAGGTTCTTCAAAATAGCCACCCTTTGCATACTAGGAATTCTCCAAACCAGCTTCACCTGTAATACTTCAACAGTCTTGAAGGAATACCAACATATGCTGAGCACTTGCTGGCTGCTTCTCCCTCACTCTGCGGTCCAACTAATCCCAAACCATCTCAATTGGGTTGAAGTCATGTGATTGTGGAGGCCAAGTCATCTGATGCAGCACTCCATCACTCTCCTTCTTGGTCAAATAGCCCTTATACAGCCTGGAGGTGTGTTGGGTCATTGTCCTGTTGAAAAACAAATGATCGTCCCACTAAGCACAAAGCAGATGGGATGGCATATTGCTGCAGAATGTTGTGGTAGCCGTGCTGGTTAAGTGTGCCTTGAATACTAAATAATTCACTAACGGTGTCACCAGAAAAGCACCCCCACACCTCCTCCAGGCTTCGGGGGGGGGGGACCACACATGCAGAGATCATCCATTCACCTACTCTGCTTCTCACAAAGACACAGCGGTTGGAAACAGAAATCTAAAATTTGGACTCATCAGACCAAAGGACAGATTTCCACCGGTCCAATGTCCATTGGTTGTGTTTCTTGGCCCAAGCAAGTCTATTCTTATTGGTGTCTTTTAGTAGTGGTTTCTTTGCAGCAATTCGACCATGAAGGCCTGATTCACGCAGTCTCCTCTGAACAATTGATGTTGAGATGTGTCTGTTACGTGAACTCTGTGAAGCATTTATTTGGGCTGCAATTTCTCAGGCTGGTAACTAACTTATTCTCTGCAGCAGAGGTAACTCTGGGTCGTCCTTTCCTGTGGCGGTCCTCATGAGAGCCAGTTTCATCATAGCGCTTCATGGTTTTTGCGACTGCACTTGAATAAACTTTCAAAGTGCTTTACATTTTCCAGATTGACTGAGCTTCATGTGTTAAAGGAATGATGGAATGTCATTTCTCTTGCTTATTTGAATGGTTCTTGCCATAATATAGACTTGGTATTTTACCAAATAGGGCAGTCTCTGTACCACCCTTACCTTGTCATAACAATTGATTGGCTCAAACGCATTAAGGAAAGAAGTTCCACAAATTAAACTTAACAAGGCACACCTGTTAATTAAAATGCATTCCAGGTGACTACCTCATGAAGCTGGTTGAGAGAATGCCAAGAGTGTGCAAAGCTGTCAAGGTAAAGGGTAGCTATTTAAAGAATCTCAAATATATTTTTACTTGTTCAACACTTTTGTTTACTACATGATTCCATGTGTGTTATTCACTAGTTTTGATGTCTTCGCTATTATTCTTCTACAAGGTAGAAAATAGCAAAAATTTTTAAAAAATCCTTGAATGAGTAGGTGTTCAAACTTTTGACTGGTACTCTGTGTGTGTGTGTGCGCATGTGTGCGAGATATGAGGTTGACCGAATATGATTTGTCAACGCCGATACAGATTATTGGAGAACCAAAATTAAGCCGATACCGATTCAAATCAGCCTGTTTTTTATTTTACTTGTAATAATGACAATTACAACAATACTGAATGAACACTTTTAGTTTAACTTAATACATCAATAAAATCAATTTAGCCTCAAATAAATAATCAAACATGTCCAATTTGTTTTAAATAATGCAAAAAACAAAAATGTTGGAGAAGAAAGTAAAAGTGCAATATGTGCCATGTAAAAAAGCTAACGTTTAAGTTCCTTGCTCAGGACATGAGAACATATGAAAGCTGGTGGTTCCTTTTAACATGAGTCGTCAATATTCCCAGGTAAGAAGTTTTAGGTTGTAGTTATTATAGGACTATTTCTCCCGATGCCATTTGTATTTCATATACCTTTAGACGTTCTTTTAGGCACTTTAGTATTGCCAGCATAACAGTATAGCTTCCGTTCCTCTCCTCCCCCCTACTTGGGCTCGAACCAGGAACACAGACAACAGCTACCCTAGAAGCATCGTTACCCATCGCTCCACAAAAGCCGCCGCCCTTGCAGAGCAAGGAGAACAACTACTTTAAGGTCTCAGAGCGAGCGACGTCACCGATTGAAACGCTATTAGCACGAACCCCGCTAACTAGCTCGGGAGTGGATAGGCTTGAAGTCATAAACAGCTCAATGCTTGAAGCACAGCGAAGAGCTAATGGCAAACGCACAAAGGTGCTGTTTGAATGAATGCTTAAGAGCCTGCTGCTGCCTACCACCGCTCAGTCAGACTGCTCTATCAAATCATATATTTAATTATAACATAATAAACACACAGAAATACGAGCCTAGGTCTTTAATATGGTCAAATCCAGAAACTATCATACCGAAAACAAAACGTTTATTCTTTAAGTGAAATACAGAACCATTCCATACTTTATCTAACGGGTGGCATCCATAAGTCTATATATTCCTGTTCCATTGCACAACCTTCAATGTTATGTCATCATTACGTAAAATTCTGGCAAATTAATACCCTGACTTTGCGTGCAATGTACACAAGAGAAGTGACACAATTTCCCCAGTTTAATATTGCCTGCTAACCTGGATTTCTTTTAACTAAATATGCAGGTTTAATAAAATATACTTGTGTATTGATTTTAAGAAAGGCATTGATGTTTATGGTTAGGTACATTTGTGCAACGATTATGCTTTTTTCGCAAATGCGCTTTTGTTAAATCATCCCGCGTTGGGCGAAGTTGGCTGTTTTTGTTAGGAATAAATAGTCTTCACACAGTTCGCAACTAGCCAGGCTGCCCAAACTGCTGCATATACCCTGACTCTGTTGCACAGAACGCAAGGGAAGTGACAATTTCCAAAGCTAAAATAAATGTGTGAAAGCAGGCAATATTAACTAAATTTGCACGTTTAAAAAATATATAGTTGTCTATTGATTTTAAGAAAGGCGTTGAGTTTATGGTTTGGTACAAATTAGTGCAACGACAGGGCTATTTTCGAGAATGCGCTTGTTAAATCACCCGTTTGGCGAAGTAAGCTATGATTCAATTATAAATTAACAGGCACCGCATCGATTATATGCAACGCAGGACAAGCTAGATAAACTAGTAATATTGTCAACCATGTGTAGTTAACTAGTGATTATGTTAAGATTCATTGTTTTTTATAAGATATGTTTAATGCTAGCTAGCACCTTACCTTGGCTTCTTGCTGCACTCGCATAACAGGTAGTCAGTCTGTCACGCAGTCTCCTCGTGGAGTGCAATGTAATCGGCCATGATCGGAGTACAAAAATGCAGATTACCGATTGTTATGAAAACTTTAAAAATCGGCCCTAATTTAAAAAATATATATATAAACACACACACACACACAATGAATTGTGCTCTTTCATGAACAATAACAGTGATGCCTATGAATACGTGTGTCCTTTCCCAAAATCTGTTTGGTGAACACTGGCTGAACCCGTCAGATAACTTGATGTGTTGATAGGATTCAAAACAAACTGACCGAAAACAAAATATCTAAACAACTTCAGATCTGTCAGTAATTCCTAATGGATTTCTCAACTCACCCTCAAGCTTAACATTCAACTCAACCATAGGCATAAATAAATAATGAACACAGCACACAAAATTCTAGTCATGTTTACGAGAGTATACTGAACTCACTTCAAGCTGGGAGTTAAAAGCATGTGAGCCAAGGATTCAATCCTTTACAATTTAATGTCACTGCCAAGAAATCACAACACCTTCGGAAACAATGGGCCGATCCAACAGAGGACAGTACAGGGAGAGTGCCAAACCAGACGTGGAGCTAAACATGCACTTAAAACCAACATCCATATCTGAAACATATACAGGAACAAAAGAAGAAATAATAATAATCTGGACTCTAGTTACTCTCCTAGAACATATTTCCTGAGGGGATTTTTTAAATCCTCCTTGTACTCATTCAGGGCCCGTTTGAACACTGTCCTCACTAACACACAATGTTTTGCTAATGGCTGAGTCAGCGGTTGAAAAAAAAATGCAAAGACTAATATATTTCCATAAGCTGTGAGCGACAAAAACACAGCCAAGAAAAAAAAACTAAAACAAACTAATGAATGGTTCTGGGAGGTTAAACGCAGAATGCTCGTTCAACATTCTTCATGTAGAACATGAACACTCACCATATCCCACCCCCTCAAACCCCACCTGTTAAGCCAATTTCAGTTAGCAGTGATGCCATTGTCTGAGGCTGCCACCAACACCATTACCTTCTTTCAATGAAAACTAAACCAATCTACAGTAAGCGACTGAAACATAGCAAAACCCTCTTTACTTCAGCAATACAGTAGTGATTACAGCAGTGTTCACACTTGCTATGTAGCCTACCACTTATTTCTGATCCCAGCCTCATCATCTCTCCCCAGGCATCAAACAGCAATAAATATGTTATTTTGGGCAGGCCACGTCAAGCTATGGCAAGTTCAACAGAAGAAAAAAAAACACGCCTCAGAGGTGGTGGTGACATTGGTCACTGCAGAGCGAGCAGTAGAGAAAAAGCTTTTAACACTTACTGCTCTCTACATCTAAAGACTGCTTCACAAATACCCACAATACACCTCTCGGGACAACTCCACCTTACCCACCTCGCACAGGCAAGCAAACGGCAGCCTACAGTAAACAGGGACCCTGATTTGTGTGATAAATAATTTACAGGTAAATCTAAACATTACAGTAGGTTAAAAATTAGGGGGAAAACGAGGGGCACGCTAGTTACTAAAATACTATAGTGCTAGTAGTGGCCTATATTAATTCTTTGTGAAGTCAACTCCAGCAGATTCACCGCAGAAAATGTGTGTGTTCATTCACCAGTTCAATGAGTTGAACACAGTCAGTAGAGACAAATGTCAGTCAAATGGTGATTACAACCTCTTTTTGCAATGTTCTCCAATTTGCCAGGTTTGTCTCCCAATCAGGAACACATCAGCAGCACCTCAAGTTGAGTCTTACACAACCTGTACACAAAGTAATTAACCAAAAGCTAGGTGTGAGAATATAGAGCCTTGCAGGCCTTAATGCCCAAATAAGTTATTTTTAAAATCCGTTTTGGAATACTGGCTGTCCAAACAGCAAGTTACAAGTGACCACATCAGATGTGTTGTGTTCAGACAGCAGTAATTTCATGACATGGCAATGCTAGTTGTCATAGTAAAGACGGATGTTTAAGCAGCGTAGGCTGATTAGTTTGCGACATAACTTCTGAGTGCACCACCAAAGTGAGGGTGCATGACATGGACATGTCCCAGTTGCTTTGAATGTTCAAAATCATAGTGTAAGAACTCTTAAAGCCTCAATAGGATGATCAAACTTTTAACAAGTCCTTTATGTCTAGCTACAGCAGTCAACTAGTTAGGTAGCCATTTAGCATTCCAGCACATTCACCTATCTTTTTGTAAACAATTAACAAGCTTCAAATCAAACTTTATTTGCCACATGCGCCAAATACATGTGCAGACCTTACAGTGAAATGCTTACTCACAAGTCCTTAACTATTATTGAACTGCACTGTTGATTAACAAAATATTTACCAAATAAACGAAGTAAAAAATTATTAAAAGTAACAGAAAAAAATAAAAGGTATAGAGAAAAAAATAATAACGGTACCGAGTAAATGTGCGAGGGTACAGGTTAGTCGAGGTAATGTGTACATGTAGGTAGGGGTGAAGGGACTATGCATAGATAATAAACAGCAAGTAGCAGCAGTGGAAAAAACAAATGGGTGACAATGTAAATAATCCAGTGGCCGTTGGTTAATTGTTCAGCAGTCTTATGGCTTGGGGGTAGAAGCTGTAAAGGAGCCTTTTGGTTCTAGACTTGGCATTCTGATACCACTTTCCGTGCAGTAGAAGAGAAAAGTCTATAACTGGGGTGACTGGAGTCTGACAATTTTATGGGCTTTCCTCTGACACTGCCTATTATATAGGTCCTGGATGGCAGGAAGCTTGGCCCCAGTGATGTACTGGGCCAAACGAACTACCCTCTGTAGTGCCTTACGGTCAGATGCTCCCGATGGTGCAGCTCTAGAACCTTTTGAGGATCTGGGGACCCATGCCAAATCTTTTCAGTCTCCTGGGGGGGAAAGGTGCTCTCATGCATTCTTCACGACTGTCTTGGACCATGATACTTCGTTGTTGATGTGGACACCAAGGAACTTCAAACTCTCGACCCGCTCCACTACAGCCCCGTCAATGTTAATGGAGGCCTGTTCGGCCCACCTTTTCCTGTAGTCCACGATCAGATCCTTTGTCTTGCTCACATTGAGGGAGAGGTTGCTGTCATGGCACCACACGGCCAGGTCTCTGACCTCCTCCCTATAGGCTGTCTCTTCGTTGTCGGTGATCAGGCCTACCACTGTTGTGTCGTCAGCAAACTTAATGGTGTTGGAGTCATGTTTGGCCACGCAGTCGTGGATGAACAGGGAGTACAGGAGGGGACTAAGCACAACCCTGAGGGGCCCCAGTGTTGAGGATCAGCGTAGCAGACGCGTTGTTGCCTAACCTTACCACCGGGGGTGGCCCGTCAGGAAGCCCAGGATCCAGTTGCAGAGGGAGGTGTTTAATCCCAGGGTCCTTAGCGATGAGCTTTGTGGGCACTGTGGTGTTGAACTCAGAGCTGCAGTCAATGAACAGCATTCTCACATAGGTGTTCCTTTTGTCCAGGTGGGAAAGGGTAGTGTACAGTAGAGTGCGACTGAGATTGCGTCATCTGTGGATCTGTTGGGGTGGTATGCGAATTGGAGAGGGTCTAGGGTCTGGGAGGATGCTGTTGTGAGCCATAACCAGCCTTTCAAAGCACTTCATGGCTACCAACGTGAGTGCTACGGGACAGTAGTCATTTATGCAGCTACCACATGTTCTTGTCAAATTCAGAGTAGCTAGCAAGCAATGAGATATGCCAAATAATCTAAAAACTACTTGGTCAAATAAATCTAATTTGACCTTTCAGACAAGTCGCATGGACAGTAATCAGATTTGTATCGGATTTCAAACCACCTTCATAGATGGTTTGAAATGTGCATTGAAACTTCCGATTCCATGTGCTTTTTGACTGTTCAGACGGCATGAAAAATAACATATTTGAATACGCAAAAAAATATGATTGATTGCAGTCGCTTTAAACTGCCTGTGCGAAAAAGGTTGAGAGTAACCCAGATGCATAAAGGCTACAGGAGTTCTTATTGTGTTGGTTTCAGTGGCCATCCCTCACCCCTAGGTATGAAATGCAGAAGACACATTTCAGTTGAATACATTCAGATGTTCAAGTCACTAGGCATCTCCCTTTCCTTTCCCACCTGGCTTTTTAGAGTCATGTGACTGTACTCTGGTAGCTCTTGAATAAGATCTGTGGACAAACAATTTGCTGGAGATACGGACCAGACAGACCGTGTTATTTTATTAGAAATGCTACTGATGTCCCAATAAGTGGTTGAGTTCTACATAGATGATTTCTCTGCTCCTCTTTCTTCAAAGCCGTCGTAGGGTGGCGCACAATTGGCCCAGCGTTGTCCGGGTTTGGCCATCATTGCAAATAAGAATTTGTTCTTAACTGATGTGCCTCGTTAAATAAAGGTTACATTTTAAAAAATGTGTTTAAATAAAAGCAGTGTCTAATAAATGTAGCCTTAGTTAGAGTTGCTTTAGAGATTGCACTTTTGTAATGCATTTTAATTCACACTGACATGTGTAAAGTTTAGCGAGCAACAGGTGAGCAGCCCTCAGCATCTCTTACCTGTGTCTGTGTTCATCATGGTCCCCCTGTCCATGTATGACCACCTGTCCACCAGGATGCTTAGCTCCCTTGGGTGCCTCGATGTGAGGAATCAGCACGTCCTCCAAGCCCAGGTCGAAGCGCTTGTGTTTTGAGTTGTCCGGGAGGAAGAAGAAAGCTCCAAAGCATAAAGTGATGAAGGCACTGAGGATGAGGAGCAGGATAAACTTCTCTGAGAGCCTCAGGGTGGCCCTGTGGTGTGGGAAAGAGGCGGTGCCGGGTGACAGGGTGGGTATCCTGCGGCCCGACAGTGGCAGTAGAGCTGGTGTGGTCATGTTGGATTGTGGAAATTAACTCAGGGTGGACAAATGTCACAGCTGTATTATCTGCTGCTGTATTATCTCATTGTGGCGGCAAGTACGTGTCCAGAAATCAAGTGTCGTGGTCCCTCAGTGAAGTGACTGGTCACCAGTAAATGTATGGGTTTTATTCTGAAATTGAAGGAGAGAGTAAATGAGAAAATAGCAGGTAGCTACATTACTCCAATATTATCTTATGGTTGATTAGCCTGAAAACTGCCTGTCTTACAGTCAAACAAATAGCATAAAAAAGGTCACACTCAAAATACACTGGAGGCTTTTAAAAGTCATTACATTTACGAAAACATAAGCACATGCTTCTGACTAGGGTGAAATGTAGTATATTTATGAAGCACACAATCTTAGTTTGTCCATAAGGACAAGTCATACAAAACGCACAGTGCATTAAAGCACTTTCCAAGGAGTATCGGCAAATAAATGTGTCAAACCAGTTTGAAAAGGGAAAGATATTTCTAGGTATGCAGGTGTTACATAAAATAGCCCTACGTAGATAGCAGAAACACCTGCGTGAGCGCGTGATACAATCACACACTACGCTAACAATGCACATCACCACCACCCTTCAGTGATACCTAGTGTACTAAACTCCACTTCTTCACCGTGGAGTTGTCAGTTATCATATAACAAATGTAGTGCGGGACGACACATGTTTTTTTTCCACTGTAATATACTTCCAAGTAACACTTAATGAATATGTAGTTAATCAGCTAGGAGAAACCAATCTTACCGTGCAAATCCTTTTGTCATTCTGATCCATGTTGTTTGGTTGAGATCCGAACGCTAACGTTCTGAACTGGATAACAAAAAAACGAATCAAACCCAACGACACAAAACTATTAATACAGTTAAGCAATTGTTTAATACCTAACTAACTAAATGTTGTAAACTAATTGAGCAGGATACATAGCCTTCAAACAGTGAAAAATTAACATTGAGCGATTGTCGCATAATCGACAAGAATGAAGCCTTAATAGCTAAATTACCGAGACATTCCCACATTACAATTTCATAAACAAATGCGCAGGTAAAATGTTATGTTGCCGTTAAATTCAACACGTACTGCTCGCTAGTTGAATACTCCCAATATATTTTCTCAGCTTCCTCACACGGCCCTACGTCTGATGTCGGCGTCTACACAGAATACCAAGTTCATCCGCTGAATTGACAGGCTTGGCTAGCACAGCTAGATGGCTAGCTAGCTAAATTGCTAAAGGAGAAACTGACTATCTACCATTCGCTGATTAAACAAATACATGTGCACCCGCAATATTGTATTGTAATATTAGCAACTTTTTTCGGATATGTTGAGGTTTGTAAAACGACTTGGCCAAAAGACTGCGCCTTTTTCTGTAAAGGCATCTACCTAGCTAGCTACTGTAAGCTAGCTACCGGAGGCGGTCCGTTACGATTGTTTCGCTGCTGCTGCTGCATCACCTCAATAATGCCTTTGAGGAAATCGGTGACAAAAAGGCATCCTAGTCCACAGTTTCCAAATAGCCGCTTTCAGAAATGCGCTCATGTCTTCAGCTATCTAGTCTTGATTGCCTTTAAGAGTTTTGCATTTCACTTTGCTTCTTTCGTTGTGGATAACTAGCCCTGTCTATGTCCAGGCATGTTGATACTGCTGCAAAGACCGAAAACTCCTCCCCTCATTCTCCAGCCTGGTAAATTTAGGGAGCGTCTATCCATTTCGAAAGGCTATTTGCAACGTGTTTATCTGTGTAAATTAGCAGTGTTCTGGCTGCGTTAGGACAGGGAGCCCAATTCTGATATTTTTTCACTAATAATCAGATAAGATGTGATTGGTCAAAAGAAACCATTTCACAGGGATGATGGCCAAGGTTGACTTTAATGCTTCACAAAGTTGTGTCAAATTGGCTGGATGTCCTTTGGATGGTGGATCATTATTGAGACACATGGAAACTGTTGAGCGTGAAAAAAACAGCAGCGTTGCAGTTCTTGACACAAACCTGGAACTTACATATTTTGTCTTGACCATTCACCCCCTAAATGGCACAAACACACAATCCATGTTTTTATTTTATTTTTATTTCACCTTTATTTCACCAGGTAGGCAAGTTGAGAACAAGTTCTCATTTACAACTGCGACCTGGCCAAGATAAAGCAAAGCAGTGCGACACAAACAACAACACAGAGTTACACATGGAATTAATAAGCGTACAGTCAATAACACAATAGAAAAAAAAGAAAGTCTATATACAGTGTGTGCAAATGGTGTGAGGAGGTAAGGCAATAAATAGGCCATAGTAGCTAAGTAATTACAATTTAGCAAATTAACACTGGAGTGATAGATGTCCAGATGATCATGTGCAAGTAGAAATGCTGGTGTGGAAAAGAGCAGAAAAGTAAATAAAAACAATATGGAGATAAGGTAGGCAGATTGGATGGGCTATTTACAGATGGGCTATGTACAGCTGCAGCGATCGGTTAGCTGCTCAGATAGCTGATGTTAAAAGTTAGTGAGGGAAATATGTCTCCAGCTTAAGCGATGTTTGCAATTCGTTACAGTCATTGGCAGCAGAGAACTGGAGGGAAAGGCGGCCAAAGTAGGTGTTGGCTTTGGGGATGACCAGTGAGATACACCTGCTGGAGCGTGTGCTACGGGTGGGTGTTGTTATCGTGACCAGTGAGCTGAGATAAGGCGGAGCTTTACCTAGCATAGACCTATAGATGACCTGGAGCCAGTGGGTCTGGCAATGAATATGTAGCGAGGGCCAGCCGACCAGAGCATACAGGTCGCGGTGGTGGGTGGTATATGGGGCTTTGGTGACAAAACGGACGGCACTGTGATAGACTGCATGCTGAGTAGTGTTGGAGGCTATTTTGTAAATGACATCGCCGAAGTCGAGGATCGGTAGGATAGTCCGTTTTACGAGGGTATGT
This sequence comes from Oncorhynchus keta, assembly GCF_023373465.1. NCBI lineage: Eukaryota > Metazoa > Chordata > Actinopteri > Salmoniformes > Salmonidae > Oncorhynchus > Oncorhynchus keta. Next base: position 20,778,562 of record NC_068454.1, on the reverse strand, counting down.
TTGGCAGCGTGAGTGAAGGGGGCTTTGTTGCGAAATAGGAAGCTGAGTCTAGATTTAATTTTGGATTGGAGATGTTTAATATGAGTCTGGAAGGAGAGTTTACAGACTAGCCAGACACCTACAGTGGGGAGAACAAGTATTTGTTACACTGCCGATTTTGCAGGTTTTCCTAAATACAAAGCATGTAGAGGTCTGTAAATTTTATCATAGGTACACTTCAACTGTACCTATGATAGGTACAGGATTTTAATCCATGATGGCGTAGTGTGTTACTAATGTTACTAATCGTTTTCTTTGAGACTGTGGTCCCAGCTCTCTTCAGGTCATTGACCAGGTCCTGCCGTGTAGTTCTGGGCTGATCCCTCACCTTCCTCATGATCATTGATGCCCAACAAAGTGAGATCTTGCATGGAGCCCCAGACCGAGGGTGATTGACCATCATCTTGAACTTCTTCCATTTTCTAATAATTGCACCAACAGTTGTTGCCTTCTCACCAAGCTGCTTGCCTATTGTCCTGTAGCCCATCCCAGCCTTGTGCAGGTCTACAATTTTATCCCTGATGTCCTTACACAGCTCTCTGCTCTTGGCCATTGTGGAGAGGTTGGAGTCTTTTTGATTGAGTGTGTGGACAGGTGTCTTTTATACAGGTAACGAGTTCAAACAGGTGCAGTTAATACAGGTAATGAGTGGAGAACAGGAGGGATTCTTAAAGAAAAACTAACAGGTCTGTGAGAGCCGGAATTCTTACTGGTTGGTAGGTGATCAAACTTATGTCATGCAATAAAATGCAAATGAATTACTTAAAAATCATACAATGTGATTTTCTGGATTGTTTTAGATTCCGTCTCTCACAGTTGAAGTGTACCTATGATAAAAAATTAAAGACCTCTACATGCTTTATAAGTAGGAAAACCTGCAAAATCGGCAGTGTATCAAATACTTGTTCTCCCCACTGTAGGTATTTATAGTTGTCCACATATTCTACATCAGAACCATCCAGAGTAGTGATGCTAGTCTGGCGGTCGGGTGCGGGCAGCGAATGGTTGAAAAGCATGCATTTAGTTTTATTAGCGTTTTAGAGCAGTTGGAGGCCACCGAAGGAGTGTTGTATGGCATTGAAGCTTGTTTGGAGGTTTGTTTACACAGTGTCCAAAGAACGGCCAGAGGTATACAGAATGGTGTTGTCTGCGTAGAGGTGGATCAGGGAATCTTGCGCAGCAAGAGCGACATCGTTGATAGAGTTGCAGAGAAAAGAGTCGGCCCGAGAATTGAATCCTGTGGTACCCCCCATAGAGACTGCCAGAGGTCCGGACAACAGGACCTCCGATATCACACTGAACTCTATCTGAGAAGTAGTTGGTGAACCATGCGAGGCAGTCATTTGAGAAACCAAGGCTGTTGAGTCTGCCGATAGGAATACAGTGATTGACAGAGTCGAAAGCCTTGGCCAGGTCGATGAAGATGGCTGCACAGTACTGTATTTTATCAATGGCGGTTATGATATCGTTTAGTACCTTGTGTGTGTGTGTGGCTGAGGTGCACCCGTGACAAGCTCGGAAACCAGATTGCACAGCGGAGAAGGTACGGTGGGATTCGAAATGGTCAGTGATCTGTTTATTAACTTGGCTTTCGAAGACTTTAGAAAGGCAGGGCAAGATGGATATAGGTCTATAATAGTTTGAGTTTAGAGTGTCACCCCCTTTGAAGAGGGGGATGACTGCAGAAGCTTTCCAATCTTTAGGGATCTCGAATGATACGGAAGAGGTTGAACAGACTGGTAATAGAAGATGCAACAATGGCGGCGGATAATTTTAGGAGGGTCCAGATTGTCTAGCCCAGCTGATTTGTACGGTTCCAGGTTTGCAGTTCTTTCAGAACATCTGCTATCTGGATTTGGGTGAAGAAGAAGCTGGGGAGGCTTGGGCAAGTTGCTGCGGGGGGTGTGGAGCTGTTGGCCGCGGTTGGGGTAGCCAGGAGAAAAGCATGGCCAGCCATGGAGAAATGCTTATTGAAATTCTTGATTATCGAGGATTTATCAGTGGTGACAGTGTTACCTAGCCTCAGTTCAGTGGGCAGCTGGGAGGAGGTGCTCTTATTCTCCATGGACTTTACAGTGTCCCAAAACATTTTGGAGATAGAGCTACAGAATGCAAATTTCTGTTTGAAAAAGCTAGTCTTTGCTTTCCTGACTGACTGCGAGTATTTGTTTCTGACTTCCCTGAAAAGTTGCATATCGCGGGGACTATTCGATGCTAGTGCAGTCCGCCACAGGATGTTTTTGTGCTGGTTGAGGGCAGTCAGGTCTGGAGTGAACCAAGGGCTATATCCGTTCTTAGTTCTACATTTTTTGAAAAGGGCATGCTTATTTAAGATGGTGAGGAAATTACTTTTAAAGAACTACCAGGCATCCTCGACTGACGGGAGGTCAATATCCTTCCAGGATACCCGAGCCAGGTCGATTAGAAAGGCCTGCTCGCAGAATTGTTTTAGGGAGCGTTTGACAGTGATGAGGGCTGGTCGTTTGACCGCAGAAACATAGCGGATGCAGGTCAATGAGGCAGTGATCCTGAAGGAAAACAGTAGAGGTGTATTTGGAGGGCAAGTTGGTCACGATAATATCGATGAGGGTGCCCATGTTTACGGATTTAGGGTTGAACCGGGTGGATTCCTTGATAATGTGTGTGAGATTGAGGGCATCTAGCTTAGATTGTAGGACTGCCGGGGTGTTAAGCATATACCAGTTTAGGTCACCTTACAGAACAAACTCTGAAGATAGGTGGGGGGCAATCAATTCACATATGGTGTCCAGGGCACAGCTGGGAGCTGAGGGTGGTCTATAACAGGCGGTAACAGTGAGAGACTTATTTCTAGAGAGATCCATTTTTAAAATTAGAAGCTCAAACTGTTTGGGCATAGACCTGGAAAGTATGACAGAACATTGCAGGCTATCTCTGCAGTAGATTGCAACTCCTCCCCCTTTGGCAGTTCTATCTTGATGGAAAATGTTGTAGATGGGGATGGAAATCTCAGTATTTTTGGTGGCCTTCCTAAACCAGGATTCAGACACGGCAAGAACATCAGGGTTGGCGGAGTGTGCTCAAGCAGTGAGTAAAACAAACTTAGGGGAGGCTTCTGATGTTAACATGCATGAAACCAAGGCTTTTTTGTCTCAAGGCTTAACAATCCTTTTTTAACCTGTCTCCTCCCCTTCATCTACACTGATTGAAGTGGATTTAACAAGTGACATCAATAAATGATTCAAGCTTTCACCTGGTCATGGAGAGAGCGGGTCTTCTTAATGTATTCTACACTCAATGTATGGATCCAGCAATTATTTATTTAGTAGTCTCACTACACTAGGTTGAAGGGTTGCCTATTACAATGTTAACAATGGTCATGTTTCCCTGCTCAATCTTTGCTGACGTATGCCAGATCTTACAACGCCTGGATAGGTATTTTACGTATCAGCTAACCACATCATATGGTATAGTAATTTTGTACCTGATGGCCCAGTCGATGATGTGGCATGCAACCATTGGTTGATGCATGCAAATTCTGAGCAGGGGAACACAATGTTGGCCTAGGTCTGTGATTTCCGAGACTACTTTGCAAGGTCTTAAATTAAGATACGGGAGCATTTAGGCCTAGGAAAAATGATGGGAAAGTGGATGTTTTTTTGACATTTACATTTTGTAGAAATATATTTTGTGTGGAAACAATTAGCCTAATCATTTGTCAGCTTACAGAGTGCAACTTTTGTCCCGACTACCAGTCAAAATGTGTTTTCTGCTCAATGTTTCTCCCAAGTCTGAAACTATCTATTCACACTGTGCCTAGTGACAGTATAAGTTGTTATAATGGTTGTGTTGTCATTAGTGTTGTTATGTCTGCCTATTTTACAGTATGTCAATGAGGGGGCCGGAGTAAGCATTTCTTGACACATGAAGTCAATCCATCTTGAAATGCGGTCACGTCCTGCTGAGTCAGGGGAGCCCGAGTCCGTCAGTGGGTCTTTGAGCCGCCATTAGCTCGGTCCCAACTCTGCAGTCCACACCACAGGGCCACTGGGCTGATTTATGTGACACCCCTCACTGAGTGAATTAGTGGTGTGGTGCCATATGACAATTGTGTACTTTTTCCACAGAGTGTGCCATAATCAATGTAGAGTCCTTTTTGGAGACGGATCAGGTGAGTCACGAACGCTCGCTCAAAAAACTGTACATTTTAAACACTGTGCGGGTGGCTCTCTGCCTAAAACACAAAAGGACTGACGCTTTTTTTAAAGCTGAGCCAAGTTCCGGAGGGAGGGGGACCATTTGCTTCACTGCATCTCTGGTTATCAATGTCAGAGGGCTATGGATCAATGGCCTGGAGAGGATTCATGGTGAACTTCAAGCCCAATAAAACAATGCAGCAAAGACAAAGTGCTCATTACAAACACTTCAAGAGAGGAAAAAAGAGTGGAGAGGGAAAAAGAAACAAAGAGACAACAAATGAGACAGAGATGGTTGGTGGTGAGGGAGATAAAGATTTAGAAAGATAAGGCCTTGGTGCAGCAAATGAAACACCAACATCCAGCAGGTAAACATAATGAAACAGCATCGGTCTTTGGAGCGCCGTGTGAACGGGAGGGTGAATTACGACAGTTTAAACCCAGTCAACAGCGTAGAGTACCATCATACCACCCTGGGGATCTGGGCCGGGACAAGGGTAAGAGGATGAGCTCCCACGCTGCAGCAGAAAATACGCTGAGGGAGACTCGGTCAGAACAGTGTTTGTGGGGGTAATTACACTGTGTAGTATTCAGGAACTCTGTATACACACCTCTTTTAAGCCCAAGATTTCTGATCACGTTACGTCCTGTATGGCCAAGTTCACATTATTGCCTGGAGATAACCGTTGGGCACTCCACTCTCCTGTGTGATGTAGGGTCCATTTAGAGCTATGTAACTACATTAGTGTGATGGCTCTGGCTCTGGCCCCTGTGTGAAATCAGGTTAGACTGTGTTCAGAGTGACCCATAGTCAGAGTCTTTATGTGTCACAAACACACAGAAAATCACCTCTGATTCTGCACCATGGAGCAGTAGCTACAATGCAGTGGATTCCTCCTATCTGGACTGCGTGCTGTATCTATCTAGTCCAAAGGGAATTGACTAATATATTACGCATTTTTGGGCTAGAAAGTGGATCCTGCGATGCACATGAATAATTTAGGTTGAACTAATATAAACAAATTAAACTAAATTATTCAAAGTTCAGCATGGTCAGACTCTACAAGGCATTGGCATTCCATCACTGTAAATTTATAATTACAAACTGCTCTGGGTTCATGTTCTTTTAAATTACCTCTATTTCAACCTCTGCAATGATGAAGAACATTGCGGCTCTTGGACTTGGAGCCCTGAGATGAATAGCCTATCAGAGTGGGATGTCAGACGGTGTCATAACACAGTTGTCGTGGTGATGTGACTTGGAGAGCTCTTGCCAGGAGAGGGATAAAGATGAAGTCATCACCTCAGAAACACACACACACAGGAGTGATGAGAAAGACAGGAAGGAGTATGATGGTCAGCCCAGCACGCCAAGAGAAAGGGAGTGAGGGAGTCAGTGAATGAAACAGAGATTCCTTGTGAGAGAAGGAATACAAATACAGGGAGAAAGACAGAGAGGGTGGGGAGAAGGATAGAGGGGAGAGGAAAAATAAGAGTTATTTTCCATCACATTTTTCTGTTATGTTGTATTACAAGAGGTTCTTAAGCTTACAAGACACGTTACTTCAGTTCTCAATCATGGGGTTAAAGAGTTTAATGTGGGATGACATAAACCTCTTCTCTCCTGGGTCCACTTTGCAGTCCTAAAACTATGGTTTAATAGTCCACTGCAGTGGTGGAAAAAGTACCCAATTGTCATACTTGAGTAAAAGTAAAGATACCTTAGAAAATGACTCAAGTAAAAGTCCACTACTTGGTTTTTAAAATACTTACGTATCAACAGTCAATGTAATTGCTAATATATACACTTATGTATCAAAAGTAAAAGTATAAATAATTTCAAATTCCTTATATTGGGCAAACCAGACGGCACAATTTTCTTGTTTTATAAATTTAGGGATAGCCAGGGGCACACTCCAACACCATTTCCTGTCTTGCTAAGCATTCAAAATGTAACGAGGACTTTTGGTTGTCAAGGAAAATGTATGGAGTAAAAATGACATGATTTTCTTTAGGAATGTAAGTGGAGTAAAAGTTGCCAAAAATATAGTTAGTAAAGTTAAGTACAGATACCCCAAAAAACTACTTAAGTAGTACATTAAAGTATTTTTACTTCAGTACTTGACACCACTGGTCCACTGTAATGTGGTGTCAACACTTGGTGGGTGTGTGTTCTTATGTAAGAGGTGGGGGCAGTTGTTCAGAGAGATCAGGTAGCAGAGGTCTGTTTTTGATCCAAACCTTCATCATCATCATCTCCAATGATCTTCAACCTCTCCCTGCCCCCACTAAACAACTATACAGAGGAGGTTCAGCTCCCTCAGGGAGGGTGAGAATGCATTTTGTTAAGTGTAACACCAGTAGTCAAACGCGAAAGCGTTTCAACCAACATGCAGTGAGTGGTACAGCTTCCACATAGGCAGCAACAACTGTACAACCAGCTAAACATTACATCTGGTGAGAACAGTCAGTGCACTATTACTCAATTCCAATATAGCGTAATTGAATAGGTATTGCACTTGATTAGGCACTGTACCCACTAATAAGGATTCTCCAAGTAGCTCGTATTTAATGGAATATTTCCAATACTGAGATGGTATGATGGGCTGAAGTAGGAGTGAATAGCCCACTACTGCCATACAGTGGCGGAGAGAGGAACCGCAGTGACAACTAAATATCACCCCGTTGTGTATTCTAAACGACTAACTGTATTAGGAAGTATATACAGTTGAAGTCGGAAGTTTACATACACTTAGGTTGGAGTCATTAAAACTTGTTTTTCATCCACAAATTTCTTGTCAACAAACTATTGTTTTGGCAAGTCGGTTAGGACATCTACTTTGTGCATGACACAAGTCATTCTTCAGACAGATTATTTAACTTATAATTAATTCACTGTATCACAATTCCATTGGGTCAAAAGTTTACATACACTAAGTTGACTGTGCCTTTAAACAGCTTGGAAAATTTCAGAAAATGATGTCATGACTTTAGAAGCTTCTGATAGGCTAATTGACATCATTTGAGTCAATTTGAGGTGTACCTGTGGATGTATTTCAAGGTCTACATTCAAACTCAGTGCCTCTTTGCTTGACATCACAGAAACATCAAAAGAAATCAGCCAAGACCTCAGAAAAATGATTGTAAACGTACACAAGTCCAGTTCATCCTTGGGAGCAATTTCCAAACGCCTGAAGGTACCATTTAAAAAAAAAATCGTTTCTACCTTTATTTTACTAGGCAAGTCAGTTAAGATCCATGTTCATCTGTACAAACAATAGTATGAAAGTATAAACACCATGGGACCACGCAGCCGTCATATCGCTCCGGAAGGAGACGCGTTCTGTCTCCTAGAGATGAACGTACTTTGGTGCGAAAAGTGCAAATCAATCCCAGAACAACAGCAAAGGGCCTTGTGAAGATGCTAGAGGAAACAGGTACAAAAGTATCAATATCCAATGTAAAAAAAAAGTCCTATATTGACATAACCTGAAAGGCCGCTCAGCAAGCCACTGCTCCAAAACCGGCATAAAAAAAGCTAGACTACGGTTTGCAACTGCACATGGGGACAAAGATCGTACTTTTTTGGAGAAATGTCCTCTGGTCTGATGAAACAAAAATAGAACTGTTTGGTCATAATGACTATCGTTATGTTTGAAGGAAAAAGGGGGGGCTTGCAAGCCGAAGAACACCATCCCTAACATGAAGCACGGGGGTGGCAGCATCATGTTGTGGGGGTGCAGCAGGAGGGACTGGTGCACTTCACAAAATAGATTGCTTCATGAGGAAGCAAAATTAGGTTGATGTATTGAAGCAACATCTCAAGACATCAGTCAGGAAGTTAAAGCTTGGTCGCAAATGGGTCTTCCAAATGGACAATGACCCCAAGCATGCTTCCAAAGTTGTGGCAAAATGGCTTAAGAACAAGAGTTGGAGTGGCCATCACAAAGCCCTGACCTCAATCCTATAGAAATTGTGTGGGCAGAACTGAAAAAATGTGTGCAAGCAAGGAGGCCTACAAACCTGACTCAGTTACACCAGCTCTGTCAGGAGAAATGGGTCAAAATTCACCCAACTTATTGTGGGAAGCTTGTGGAAGGCTACCCGAAACATTTGACCCAAGTTCAACAATTTAAATGCAGTGCTACCAAATACTATTTGGGGAATGTGATGAAAGAAATAAAAGCTGAAATAAATTATTCTCTCTACTATTATTCTGACATTTCATTTTTAAAATAAAGTGGTGATCCTAACTGACCTAAAACAGGGCATTTTTACTAGGATTAAATGTCAGAAATTGTGAAAAACTAAGTTTTAAATGTATTTGGCTAAGGTGTATGTAAACTTCCAACTTCAACTGTATGTTATGCTTTGTATTCAGGATAGAAACCTCATAACTGTTAATATTGTACGACACATTAAGTTATTTCAGTGTTATTTATTTCAGAATAAAAATAATGGTCTTTCAAATACATGAAAGGCACTAAATCAGTCTTGTGATGTAACATGCATATGCAAAACAATAGAAACGACAGAATAGTTGCCTACAGTAGCAGATCACAACAAATATTGTTTTGTGTAGTGTGTATAAAATCTACATCTTGAAAATAGAAATAAATAGAAATTTTGAAAGGGTTGATTTGTAGACCCATGATATCTGGTGGGGGTAGGGGTGTCCTGGCCCTGTCCCTCAGAGCTCCACTGTCCTGAGGTGGCCCCGAGGCGAGCCTGTCCCCCCCACTGCTGTTATTGTTCCACCCACTGCCGTTATGACACTCTGTGGCAGGCACTCTGAGGCCTCCACCGTACTTCCACAGCACGACCAGTGGGGCTTACCGGGGTGACCCTTATGGCCGTGACCACAGCCCTGGAACCCTCCTGCGCACACACACAAAAAGCGAGAGTACTATTCATACTTTGTACCTGATATTTTCAGAGTAAGAGAAGAAAAGCAAAGCTACCGTGACCGTCTGTGTTCATTCACTTTGGAAAATAGCAGGTGCACATTTGCAAATGCTTAGTAAATCTGGCTGGTGCATAATGTCATGGGGAACATAATGACAGACACAGAGCCGTAACGAGTTACTGTCACCTGATGTGACATTTACCCATTCTGCACATACTTAGCGTACCGGTCCTTTAGTAGCCTTTACTCTGTTGCACATACTTGGCATACTGTCCCTAGAGGACATACCTAGCATTATCCCTGCACCAGTACTAGATGTGGCCTTGCCATTGAGTTCTGCAGATAAGTGTATATTTCCTATTCAGCGTACCTATATGTCCAATTTTAAACATACGTAGCCAGGTACCCTGTAGTCTGCTGTACCTACCTGGCATGGTTCCCATGCAGCCACAACGGGCCTCTTTAGAACCCCCACTGGAGCAGAAGGAACAGCAGTGGAATGTTCCACGGTGCCACCGGACCTGTCTCCTCACATTCAGGACAAAGGGGGAACCCTGGAGGGTGAAGCGATTGCCAGAGTCATTAAGTAAGCATAGTATTATTACTAAATCTTGATTGTCACGATTACCGTCATTATCAAATACTGTACAGTACCTTAACGTGTAGGGCCTTGACACACACCCACACAGAGTAGGGCCCTGGCTCCATGGGGGTGTAGGAGACAGAATAGGAGCCATCATTGTTATCCACCACCGCCGCCTCCACTCTGCTACAGAGGACACAAGTAATTATTTATTTATCTGTTATTTTACCAGGTAAATTGACTGAAAACGCATTCTCATTTGCAGCAACGACCTGGGGAATAGTTACAGGGGAGAGGAGGGGGGTGAGCCAATTGTAAACTGGGGATTATTAGGTCACGTGATGGTTTGAGGGCCAGATTGGGAATTTAGCCAGGACGCCGGGGTTAACACCCTTACGATACGTGCCATGGGATCTTTAATGACCTCAGAGAGTCAGGACACCCGTTTAACGTCCCATCCGAAAGACAGCAGCAGATACAGTATATATATTTTTTATTTTACCCCCTTTTCTCCCCAATTTCGTGGTATCCAATTGTTAGTAGTTACTATCCGTGCGGGCTCGGGAGAGACGTGCGGGCTCGGGAGAGACGAAGGTCGAAAGCCATGCGTCCTCCGATACACAACCCAACCAAGTTGCACTCTTTAACACAGCGCGCATCCAACCCGGAAGCCAACCCGGAAGCCAGCCGCACCAATGTGTTGGAGGAAACACCGTGAACCTAGCGACCTGGTTAGCATGCACTGCGTTCGGCCCGCCACAGGAGTCACTAGTGCGCGATGAGACAAGGATATCCCTACCGTCCATACCCTCCCTAACCCGGACGACTCTAGGCCAATTCGTGCGTCGCCCCACGGCTGCATGCGACAGAGCCTGGATGTGAACCCAGAGTCTCTGGTGGCACAGCTAGCACTGCGATGCAGTGCACTAGACCACTGCGCCACCCGGGAGGCACGCAGCAGATATATTTGATGATGTAGTTATAACGCATGGTACCACTTACATGTATGACTCCTTTTTAACAGCATCATCTCATAATGATCCGGACTAAATAACAAATGTTCATCAAGAGAACTTGGTAGATGTGTGTGCTGCAGATGATCTGGTTCCTCACCAGTCTTTCTTCTCCTTGTGGACCATACTGACCAGGACAGCTTCCCCTCCACGACCCATCTGCTCCCCAGCAAAGTCTCTACACACCAGGGTGAACTCCCCTCTTTGGCCTTCCCTGCCACGCTGCAGACCTGGGGGCAGGGACAGGTTAAAGGTCAGTCTCTCACTCACACACAAACACACACACGTTCATATTACTTTCCTCTCAGAGCTGACAAAGGTTGTTTCACCCTGAAACACCTTTTTGGATAACACTTGAGTAGAAGGCTCTGTATATACATAAGCACATAAAGCCACTCTGATCTAGACACTGGTGGTGTGGCTTTGTGTGTGTGTTCTGGTGACAGCCATGCACCCTGTCACACTGCACCAGCAGCTGTTGCTCTTAACACACAATTTACTGCTTGTCCTACACTAAAGTGGGCCAAACCCCTGACTTCCAATCTTTTAATCGAAGAGCCTGTGTGGTTTTAACATGGGCACACATTTGTAAATACTGTATTATTGATAAGAGTGGCTTAAGCCTGTATTTCCTGATGTGTAATCTACAGCTTTGTTTATAAACGCTAAACATGGGCACTAATTCTATAACATACTTATCCTTAAGCCCAGAAACTGGGGAAGTAAAGAAACAGTGACATGGGCTGCAGGTTCTCTTTTTCAACTCTTATCACAAACACTCTCCAAGGCCCTGTAGTAGGCACAGACAAAACACACACACCTGCTTTATGGATTGACATCTGTCCATATATTTAAATGAATACAACTAGGGGTAGTTGACTTTGACACAGAGAGAGTCTCTATTTGCTGAAGCCATGCTTCTCCAGCTCAGCAGGCAAACATTAGCCACAGCAGGGAATAGCTCTTTGTACTATCACAGTGGGCATGCTGCTGCAGAGCGGTGTGTGTGTGTGTGTGTGTGTGTGTGTGTGTGTGTGTGTGTGTGTGTGTGTGTGTGTGTGTGTGTGTGTGTGTGTGTGTGTGTGTGTGTGTGTGTGTGTGTGTGTGTGTACCACAACAAAAGAGAGGGGTATATCTCAAATACCTGTGTTTTGACAAAGCAAGTACCTGCCACTTGAAATGTTTCCATAAAGACCAGGAATGTCATCCACTACTTATCCTTTACATACTGTATAATTGCCTACGGTCTCTGTTTGTTTGTGTGTGTGTGTGTGTGTGTGTGTGTGTGTGTGTGTGTGTGTGTGTGTGTGTGTGTGTGTGTGTGTGTGTGTGTGTGTGTGTGTGTAAAAGAGCATCTCCTAAGTATAGTTAAAGAGGTTGCCTTCAGGGTTGTTCAAAGTGGGACAGGAGAACTGCCTCAGAATTAGGGGCTAGGGGAAATATGGCATAGGGGCTAAGGGTTGTTTCTGGATGGGACCTTGGTTGGGGTCTCACCTTCCCCTTCAATGGTGCACCTGCTGAGCTCCAGGGTCTTGGTGTGGATCACCCCCACCATCGGGTACCCCGCCACCTCGCCTGCACTCTCCTGTGGCAGGAAGCAAATACTGCTCCCTTCATCGGGGCAGACGGCTTCTGGGGGGGGGTTGTAACCAGTCTCCATCAGGGCAGCCAGCCTGCGGAGGGTCACGTCCTTAGCACTGAGGATTTCTGCGTCCGACCCGCACGTCAGCAGCCGCTCTGCAAACTCCACCCCCCCGCGGGTGTCCGACAGGGCCTGCTGCAGCTGCGCCCTCTGCAGATGGAGATGACTCCTGCGCTGCAGACCCAGCTCCTCTAAGCGCCGTAGCAGCAACAGGCAGTGCGACTCCACAGCGCTAGCATAGCCTCGTGCGAAGGAACGCACCTCGTCCACCGCCGCATCCACCCTGGTCTGCAAGGTCTCCTGGGATAGGTCCACCTTCCGCAGTGACTCCTCCAGCTGGTCCAGCCGTGGCCGCAGGCGCCCGGTAACCAAATCCCGGATACGGCCCCCATGGCGATCGATGACATCACGTGTGGGGAGGCAGCGGTGGTCGCGGTGGAAGGTGGCGGCACACTCCAGGCAGACAGGTAGGTCACAGGGCTCACAGAAGAGACGCAGCTCCTGGGCAGGGTGGAGGGAGCACAGGACAGGCCGAGAGAGACAACCCTGGGTCTTCAGGTCCTCCAGACACTGGACGGTGTGAGACGACGTCCTCTTCTGTCTCCTGGGGAGGAAAGAAGGTGGAGATTGTGAACTCATAGGTTCCACTTGATTACACTGTAAGTGCATGTAGCCTACCTGCCTACGGTTATCATGTAATAAAAGGCAAGTCGCCAGCTCAAAGCTTAAATGGAAGTCGGGAACAAAACATAATCCTAGACTAGTTAACTTGCAACAATGTTGGAACATTGAACATGAGTTATAAATATTTTTTATGCACTCACCTGTGTGCTTGAATACAAAACTCACACAGGTTGACACTGCACACCTCACAACGCTTCTCTGCGTCCCCGTCGCTGCACAGGTCGCATACCACAGAGTTCTTGCTCATCATCGTCTCCAGAAACACTTCGTCCAGGGCCAAGTGGTCAGTGGTCAGCCCGTCCACTCCGGACAACGGGATGTCCACCTCGGAGTCACACTCCGGACAGAGAACGGTGACGGCAGAGGGCGGCTCGCCTTCCAGAGGGACCGCTTTACCATTGTGTACTCCCGAAGACACCGAAAATGGTTCCAGTTGACGAACGCAGTCCGCGCAGAAGGTGTGTAAACACTGCATAATTTTAGGCTCGCGATATAAACATTTACAAACGCGGCACACTGCCCTCGCATTGATAACGGCGTCCCCGTTATCTCCGTTTTTAGAGCTCGAGTTTGTGGTCGCGGTTGGCGAGGAATCCACATCTTTTTCCAAAATTTGGTCACAGTGTGACATTGTGTTTTATATTATTGTCTCGTTTCTTTAAAAACAATTTGATACCGGATTTTGTTTAAGAATAAAAACTACCGGTGTCAGAAATCGACCTAGGCTACCAATTTGCAACTATATCAGTAGCCTAGGTTACAGTTAACGTTAGTAGGCAACAGAAAACCCAAGCATAATACCTTAACACCAAAATAACATTCAGTGTAGGACTGTATAGGCCTATAACTATTGTTACACTGTTTCCTACACCCTCAACTTTTCTTCCGTAATACTCCACACTAGGTACGTTCTCTCTTCCTTGAAACATGAAACCCTCTTCTCCAGTCCAATGAAAAACAGCCGTTGCACCCCCAGGCGTGGTTTGAAGTTGTTTGCGATCTGAAGCAGAGAACTAATCGACGTCCCAGGCCCCTCAACTCAGAATATCCTTCCCGCAGGCCCCATCTACCGGTTTGAAAGACCATGCATGGCCCATGCAGCGAACACAGAATGAACTTCAACAAGCACCAAACTCAAACCATTTAAAAACATTTACATTTTATTGTAAAAAAAAGAAACTATAGACCTATAGATTCACGTGTTACACTGATAGCCCAGTAGACTGATTGCCACAGTGAATCCCATAGGAAAAAAAGTAATTGTTATTATTATGTAATTACAGTATTGCTGCTGTAACTATAATTTCACCACTTATTAGATAACCTATAGCCATGCACACACACTGTATCTCCACTTGTTATATCCAACATAAATTCCATCAGACCACAGTACTTTTAGTAACCTTGACTGTAGGCTATGAGGAGCAGTTGGTGTCAATGTGTTTCAGGTTAGCTGGTAGATCCAGAGAAAAACACTGGCCGTAGCTGCGAGAACGTGCCATTGAGGTCGTAGTATGGGTGGTGCAGCTGAAGTATTGAAGGAGAAGAAAGTCTTTGCTGATATCTCTGTATCTGTAATTTAAAAAAAGATGCTGACTGTACAGTATGCACACTGCCAAACATACACTGAGTATACCAAACATTAGGACCCCCCCAGAACAGCCTAAATTCATAAGGACATGGACTCTACAAGGTGTCGAAATCATTCCGTAGGGTTGCTGGCCCATGTTGACTCCTGATGCTTTCCACAGTTGTGTTAAATTGGCTGCATGTCCTTTGGGTGGTGGACAATTCTTGATACACACGGGAAACAGTTGACTGTGAAATACCCTGCAGCAGCGCTTCTTGACACAAACTGGTGTGCCTGGCACCTGCTACCATACACCGTTCAAAGGCACCCTTTAAGACACAAGACATGTCTTAAAGGGTTTGTCCTGCCCATTCGCCCTCTGAATGGTACCCATACACAAGACATGTCTTAAAGGGTTTGTCCTGCCCATTCGCCCTCTGAATGGTACCCATACACAAGACATGTCTTAAAGGGTTTGTCCTGCCCATTCGCCCTCTGAATGGTACCCATACACAAGACATGTCTTAAAGGGTTTGTCCTGCCCATTCGCCCTCTGAATGGTACCCATACACAAGACATGTCTTAAAGGGTTTGTCCTGCCCATTCGCCCTCTGAATGGTACCCATACACAAGACATGTCTTAAAGGGTTTGTCCTGCCCATTCGCCCTCTGAATGGTACCCATACACAAGACATGTCTTAAAGGGTTTGTCCTGCCCATTCGCCCTCTGAATGGTACCCATACACAAGACATGTCTTAAAGGGTTTGTCCTGCCCATTCGCCCTCTGAATGGTACCCATACACAAGACATGTCTTAAAGGGTTTGTCCTGCCCATTCGCCCTCTGAATGGTACCCATACACAAGACATGTCTTAAAGGGTTTGTCCTGCCCATTCGCCCTCTGAATGGTACCCATACACAAGACATGTCTTAAAGGGTTCAAAATCATTCCTTAATGTGACATCAATATGGGATGATAACTTTCATCTGAATTCACCTGGTCAGTCTATGTCATGGAAAGAGCAGGTGTTTTTAATGTTTTGTATACTCAATTACTTCTGTTAGTTATGTCCTAGAGAGCTCACAGTCATTGGTAGGGTTAAACGCCACTTTAATTGCATCTTTATTTAGTTGTCATGTTTGGCCGGGTTGTTGTGGTGAAATAGACTGAAGAGTGTGTAGGTGTCCTCTGAGTGAATGACTTAACTTGTGTAAGTGTTTTTAAACTGGATGAGAGTTGTCTAACATGCAGTTCTCATCCAAGTATTTTCTCAGTATAAAATTGTATTTTCTCTAAAAGGTGTTTACTGGACCTTTGATGGTTGCCTGGGAGATGGCCTTCACCAGAGGGTTTTGGATGATGCAGGTGTAGCTGCCATACAATTTGATTGGCTGAAGGGAGCTGATGAATCGAGTTATCCCGGCGGAGTTGTTGAAGAAGCTAGTTTCACTCTCGTTCAGGACGTTGTCATTGACATCCAACCAGGTGATGTTTGGTTTGGGGAACCATCTCTCTGCCTCTGCCGTTAGGGTAGTGTTTACCCGCTTGAATTTGGGGGCTGAGAAAGCTGAAGTGAAGCATATTTTCAGAGTAGGCTACTTTGTGTGCAGTTCAATATTCAGTGTGAAATATTGAGAATGTCTAACAAGTTGGCTCCTTACCTGCAGCTCTGAGGTTAACACTGGCAGTTCCCGAGCAACTAGGAGTGCTCACACTGCAGTAGTACACCCCATTGTCTCCCACTTTTACGTCCCTCAGCAACAGGGAGGCATTGCCTCCACCTATGGCATCTGAGAACAGCAGGGTTCTATTTCTAAACTGGGGGTTTTGCTCCGTCAGCTGGACTGCTCCTTTATCATACTTGTACACCACTTCACTTAGCCCCTCCTTCGTCCAGGTGATTGACACCTGACTGGTCGATTCCCTGCTGTTAGTGGAAGTCTTGAACTTGCAGCTCAAGATGACATCCTCTCCCAAGTACCCGATGGGCCACTTGTCAATGCTATCCACAGTGCCCTTGGAACCCCCCAAGCCCTGACCTAGAGGACAGCACACAGCATAATATAACATACAGGAAGCTTAAGTTCCATACATAGAGATGTGTGCAGTTCATAGGAACTATAGTTACACACACACACACACACACACAGGCAAATGCACACAGGTACACATGCACTCTCACATATGCTCAAATACATGTTAACAGAGACATCACATGAATATTGACAATGATGGTGACAAGTCAATATATATGCTCACTACGTACCTGAAAATGACACAGACAAGATGAGAATGATGAGTCCAGCAGTTACGAAGATACTGACTATCAAGCTGCAAAAGGAGATGGGGGTGAAACTATCAATAACTTTCCAAGTCAATTGAACATCACAATATCCAATGATTAATTAATCTCACTATGTATTTGTTGGTGATAAAAAGCACAGCTGTTGCTGGGCCTCAAACAACAACAACCATATATATATATTTTTTTTAAACACATTGTGTCCTCACCCCCACAAGATTATCTGTCCAAATGAGGCCATGGCTCCTCAATGGTAGCTGGCTCTTTTTTTAGCAGGGTTATGATAGTTCCAGCTGCTCCCTTTACCAGAGTCCACATACAGTATCCATGTGATGTGTCGTCTGCAGCAGCTACATACTGTATGAGATCGACTGTAGCTCCACATCGGAAGTCCTCACCCACTGTATGTCATTCATGTAATATCAAACCCTGTACTCAGGAAAGCGAGGGACTCTCCTTGAGTAAATATTGTCACTTAGGTATTTGTGCACTGCTTACTGACTTACCATTAACATTTTTTAACCAGAGGGAAGAAATAGGGATATAAGCAGACTTACTTGGCTTAAGCCCTTGGCTCCATAGGAGCGTAGACCATTGACTGATCTTCACCACAAGGGGCCCCACTGGGGTGCGTGCTCAGCCCCCTCCTGTACTCCATGTTCACCCAGGACTGCGTGGCCACGCACGTCTCCAACTCAATCACGAAGTTTGCTGACGACACAACAGCGGTAGGCCTGATTACCAACAACGACAAGACAGCCTACAGGGCAGAGGTGAGTGCCTTGGTGGAGTGGTGCCAGGAAAATAACCTCTCCCTCAATGTCAACAAATCGAAGGTGCTGATAAGACTGCAGGAGACAGCAGAGAGGGCAAGCAAGCCCCCATCCACATTGACGGGGCCGCAGTGGAGGGTCACAAAAGCTTCAAGTTCCGCGGCATGCACATTACTGACGACCTGAAATGGTCCCTTCAAGTTAATGTCACGTGCACAAGTACAGTGGAATGCCTTTCTTGCCATCTCTAAACCCAACAATGCAGTAATGAATAACATAATACTAAAAATAACATACAGTAGAACAAAAACACACAAGAAAGTAAGTTCCAGTACCATATTTACAATGTGCAGGGATACTGAAGTGATAGAGGTAGATATGTATAGAGGTAAGGTGACAAGGCATAAGGATATATGATAAATATGATAAACAGAGTAGCAGCAGCGTATATGATGATTATATGTGAGTGGGTGTGTGTGTGTGTGTAGAGTCAGTATAAATGTATTTGCATATTATGTGTGTGTGTGAGCAAAATATGAAGTGAGTGCCAGTGTGTGTGAGTGTGTAGGGCCCTTTGAGTGTGCATAGAGACAGGTCAAAAATAAAATTAAAAAAGGGTGAACTCAGATAGTCTGTGTAGCCATTTGTTTACCTATTTAGCAGTCTTATGGTTTGGGGAAAGAAGCTGTTGAGGAGCCTGTTGGTAACAAACTTGATGCCAGCACCTCTTCAACCTCAGATCTACTTCAACCTCAAATCTACATATGCCCCATTGAGAGCATCCTGTCAGGCTGTATCATCACCTGGTACGGCAATTGCACCGTCTGCAATTGCAGGGCTCTACAGAGGGTGGTGCGGTCACCCCAACGCCTCATCGGGGGCACACTGCCTGCACTCCACGACATCTATAAGGAGGAGGCAGTACAGGTGCATCAAAGCTGGGACAGAAACTGATAAACAGCTCATAGTGTATCTGCAGGCCATCAGACTGTTAAACAGTCACCACTAGCCGGCCTCCACCCAGTACCCTGCCTTGAACCTCAGACACTGTCACTAGCCGGCTATCACCCTCTACACTACCCTGTACCTTAGAGATCGCTGACCTACAGTTGAACTCTGAAGTTTACATACACCTTAGCCAAATACATTTAAACTACATTTTTCACAATTCCTGACATTTAATCCTAGTAAAAATTCCCTATCTTAGGTCAGCTAGGATCACCACTATATTTTAAGAATGTGAAATGTCAAAATAATAGTAGAGAGAATAATTTCTTTCAGCTTTTATTTCTCATTCCCAGTGGGTAGGAGTTTTACATACACTCAATTAATATTTTATAGCATTGCCTTTGCATTTTTTACCTTGGGTCAAATGTTTTGGGTAGCCTTCCACAAGCTTCCCACAATAAGTTGTGTGAATTTTGTCCCATTCCTCCTGACAGAGCTGTTGTAACTGAGTCAGGTTTGTAGGCCTCCTTGCTCGCACACACTTTTCAGTTCTGCCCACACATTTTCTATAGGATTGAGGTCAGGGCTTTGTGATGGCCAATCCAATACCTTGACTTTGTTGTCCTTTTGCCATAACTTTGGAAGTATGCCTGACCATTGTTCATTTGGAAGACCCATTTCCAGCCAAGCTTTAACTGATGTCTTGAGATGTTGCTTCATTATATTCACATAATTATCCTTCCTTGTGATGCCATCTATTTTGTGAAATGCACCAGTCCTTCCTGCAGCAGAGCACCCCCACAACATGATGCTGCCACCCCCGTGCTTCACGGTTGGGGATGGTGTTCTTCGGCTTTTTAGCGTGCCCCTTTTTCCCTCAAACATAACAATGGTCATTATGGCCAAACAGTTATATTTTTGTTTCATCAGACCAGAGGACATTTCTCCAAAAAGTACGATCTTTGTCCCCATGTGCAGTTGCAAACCGTAGTCTAGCTTTTTGCTGTTGTTCTGGGAATGATTTGTACTTTTCTCACCAAAGTACATTTATCTCCCAGGAGACAGAATGGGTCACTTCCTGAGTGGTATGATGGCTGCGTGGTCCCATGGTGTTTATACCTGCCTAGGGACTGCGGTTGAAAATTAGCCGGCTGGCTAAAACCGGCACTTTTACTGAAACGTTGATTAATGTGTACTGTCCCTATAAAAATAAAATAAACTCAAACTCAATATTGTTTGTACAGATGAACGTCATACCTTCAGGTGTTTGGAAATTGCTCCCAAGGATGAACCAGACTTTTCTGAGGTCTTGGCTGATTTTGTTTTTATGGCAAGCAAAGAGGCAATGAGTTTGAAGGTAGGCCTTGAAATACATCCACAGGTACACCTCCAATTGACTCAAATGATGTCAATTAGCCTATCAGAAACTTTGAAAGTCATGACATAATTTTCTGGACTTTTCCAAGCTGTTTAAAGGCACAGTCAATTTAGTGTATGTAGACTTCTGACCCACTGGAATTGTGATACAGTGAATTATAAGTGAAATAATCTGTCTGTAAACAATTATTGGAAAAATTACTTGTGTCATGCACAATGTCGATTTCCTAACCAACGTGCCAAAACAGTTTGTTAACAAGAAATTTGTGGAGTAGTTGAAAACAAGTTTAAATGACTCCAACCTAAGTGTATGTAAACTTCTGACTTCAACTATTTGTACAGTGGGAAGAAAAAGTATGTGAACCCTTTAGAATTACTTGGATTTCTGCATAAATTGGTCATACCATTTTGTCTGATCATCTAAGTCACAACAATAGACCAACACAGTCTGCTTAAACTAATTATAATGTTTCATGTCTGTATTGAATACACCTTGTAAACATTCACTGTGCAGGTTGGAAAAAGTATGTGAACCCTTGGATTTAATAACTGGTTGACCCTCCTTTGGAAGCATAACCTCCACCAAACGTTTTCTGTAGTTGCGGATCAGACCTGCACAACGGTCAGGAGGAATTTTGGACCATTTCTCCTTACAAAACTGTTTCAGTTCCACAATATTCTTGGGATGTCTGGTGTGAACCGCTCTCTTGAGGTCTTGCCACAGCATCTCAATCGGGTTGAGGTCAGGTCTGACTGGGCCACTACAGAAGGCGTATTTTCTTCAGTTGAAGCCATTCTGTTGTTGAATTACTTCTGCCTTTTTGGTTGTTGTCCTGTTGCATCACCTAACTTCTGTTGAGCTTCAATTGGCAGACAGATGGCCTTACATTCTCCTGCAAAACGTCTTGATAAACTTGGGAATACATTTTTCTGTCGATTATAGCAAGCTGCCCAGGCCCTGAGTGTCATTACACACACCTGGTTCCAATTCCTTACTGATTGTGTTTGTATAAATATGCCCTTTGTTTCCCCATTGGGCTTTCAATTATTGTTCCCATGTCCGTTGGTGGTGTGAGTACCTATACGGTGTGTCATTCTGTGCTGCATGTTTTGTGTATTACGGGTCTCGTCCCGTGTCGTTCTACAAGGTTTATCATTGCTCTTTTGTTTGGGTACATCCCAGTGTTTTGTACAAGTGTTTGTTTTGGGTGTATTTAACTCCGATGTATTCCTGCGCCTCTCTCAATCCTTTACACAAGCGTGACAATGATCCCTCCACCATAGTTTACAGTTGGGATGAGGTTTTGGTGTTGGTGTGCTGTGCCTTTTTTTTCTACATGGTTCCTTCTAAACCTCTCAACTGGAGTTTCATCTGTCCACAGAATATTTTGCCAGTAGTGCTGTGGAACATCCAGGTGTGAACTTCAGAGGTGCAGCAATGGTTTTTTTTGGACAGCAGTGGCTTTTTCCATGGTGTCCTCCCATGAGCACCATTCTTGGTTAGTGTTTTATGTAGTGTAGACTCGTCAACAGCAACGTTAGCATATTCCAGAGATTTCTGTAAGTCTTTAGCTGACACACTAGGATTCTTCTTAACCTCATTAAGCATTCTGCGCTGTGCTCTTGCAGTCATCTTTGCAGGACAGCTACTCCTAGGGCGAGAAGCAACAGTGCGGAAATTTCTTCATTTATAGACAATTTGTCTTTCCGTGGACTGACTTTGAGATACTTTTGTAACCCTTTCCAGCTTTATGCAAGGCAACAATTCTTAATCTTAACTCTTCTGAGATCTCTTTTGTTCCAGGCATGGTTCACATCAGGCAATGCTTCTTGTGAGTAGCAAACTCACATTTTGTGAGTAATTTTTATGGGGCAGGGCCGCTCTAACCAAAATCTCCAATCTTGTCTCATTGATTCTACTCCAGGTTAGTTGACTGAAGTTATTAGCCTAGGGGTTCACATAATTTGTACAACCTACACTGTAGGTTTAAATTATGTATGCTAATATAGACAACAAAAATAAAATTTGTATTTAGTTTAAGCACACGGTCTATTGTGACTTAGATGAAGATCAAATTTTATGACCAATTGATGCAGAAATCCAGATAATTCCAGAGGGTTCACATACTTTTTCTTGCCACTGTATATACTGTATTCTAGTCATGGCTCAAAAGTAACTACTGGTATACACACCTTTTCTATTCACATACTGTCCATACTGTTTTTACACGCATTCACATTTAGATTCCGGACTCAGGTCTGGTAAGTAATTTCCTGCAGTTCCATTTTGATATGGGGTGTGGTGCTGTGTATTTATATACTGTATTCTTGACATGGCTCATTCTAATATTTATACTGTACATTGCATTCTAGTGACTGTTTATAAACACTGCATATTTATTCATATACTGAATTCTTGACAGAGCTCACTCTAATATACAGTACCAGTCAAAAGTACACACCTACAGTACTCATTCCAGGGTTTTTCTTGATTTTTACTATTTTCTACATTGTAGAATAATAGTGAAGACCTCAACACTATTAAATAACACACACATGGCATCATGTAAGCAAAAAAGTGTTAAACAAATCAAAATATCCACCCTTTGCTTTGAATTCTCTCGACTATCTCGTGAATCTGGTTGAGAGAATGCATTTCAATTTTTATTTTACCGTTATTTAACTAGGCAAGTCAGTTAAGAACATTCTTATTTTCAATGACAGCCTAGGAACAGTGGGTTAACTGCCTGTTCAGGGGCAGACCGACAGACTTATCAGCTCGGGGGTTTGAACTTGCAGTGTTCCGGTTACTAGTCCAACGCCCTAACCACTAGACTACCCTACCGCCCCAAATGAACAGGGGCACCTTAAGTTCATTTGTGGAATTTTGAGCCAATCAGTTGTGTTGTGACAGGGTAGGGGTGGTATAGAGAAAATAGCCCTATTTGGTGAAAGACCAAGTCCATATTATGGCAAGAACAGCTCAAATAAGCAAAGAGGAATGACAGTCCATTACTTTATGACACGAAGGTCAGTCAATCTGGAAAATGTCAAGAACTTTGAAAGTTTCTTCAAGTGCAGTTGCAAAAGCCAAGCGCTATGATGGAACTGGTTCTCATGAGGACCGCCACTGGAAAGTTAGTCAGAGTTACCTCTGCTGCAGAGGATAAGTTAATTAGAGTTAACTGCACCTCATTTTGCATCCCAAATAAATGCTTCAGAGTTGAAGTAACAGACACATCTCAACATCAACTGTGCAGAGGAGACTATGTGAAACAGGCCTTCATGGTCAAATTGCTGCAAAGAAACCACTACAAAAGGACACCAATAAGAGACTTGCTTTTTGCTAAGAAAGGTCAGGGCAGGAAGTATGGTCAGGCAGGCGGGTTCGGTGTCAGGATGGGCAAGGGTCAAAAACAGGAGGACAAATAAAAACAGACTGGGAAAAATTGGAGCTAGGACATAAACGCTGGTTGACTTGGCAAACAAGACGAACTGGCACAAAGAGACAAAACACAGGTATAAATAGACCAGGGATTATGAGCGACACCTGGTGGGGGTGGAGACAAGCACAGGTGAAACAGATCAGGGCGTGAAAGTAACATTAACTTAACTGTGTACGTGACCAATAAACTTTGATTTGATTTGACAAATGTCCTCCAGCTGACTTGGTTCGGGGAAAGTTTTTCCAATTGAGGCCACTCTCTGCCTGGACGTCTCCCCTCCAAGTGTTTCTGCAACCCCTCTTCACCATGGGGCTTCCATTTCAGGGACTAGCAAGGGTGTTGGAGGCCGGTTTTCGTAGGGTGTATCCAATCCAACTCCACTTTCTTCTTTCTGTTTGTAGTTCAATGGGTTCCCGTCCATTTCTCAATCAGTGGACTCGGTTCGACATCTTTGTTATTGAGGTGGCGTAGTACAGTTGACATCTGTTTGGTTGATCTTCATGTTTCAAACAACATCACCTGTTTCACATTTAAGATGTCCAGTTCTTCAATTCAGGATGTAGTCTTAACTTAAATTCCAATTCCAATTTTCCTCAATGCTTCCTCAAGAATTTGGAATTGGAGTTTACTTCCTCAATTGACTGAATTGGAATGGTATTGACCCCAACCCTGGATATCATTTATGCACCACATTCTCCATGAATCTATTACAGAAATTGATGCTGTGGTCCTTCTGTAGCTCAGTTGGTAGAGCATGGCGCTTGTAACGCCAGGGTAGTGGGTTCGATCCCCGGGACCACCCATACGTAGAATGTATGCACACATGACTGTAAGTCGCTTTGGATAAAAGCGTCTGCTAAATGGCATATTTATTATATTATTTAATAGATCTACAGATTTATATTAAAACATCCTAGAAGTGGCACAACGTTTGGTTACATTATGAGATGCCTTTAATGAGCTCCACTTCCCTTTTACTGAGCTCCACTTCCCTTTAATGCCGTTATTGCCACAGTTCGGTATTCCAGTAGAATGTTGATTTTGATGTGTCAGTGCATTCCTGCTAATATCATGCTATCTTCATCAACTGGTGCAATCTAAAAAATTACAAAGACAATAATTGTGGAGTCACAGACCTCACCCAGTTTTTATTTTGGTAGAGGATGGGGTGCAAACCATGATCACATGACAGCTTTTGAAACAACTTAGGTGCTTTCCAGAGGGAACTGAAATATGACCCTGTTATTTAGAGTCACAACAGCTGAATAACAACCCATAATCCAGACATGTTGACCTCTGAACCTCAGCACCACTGATAATGATGAGTCCAGTTAACAAGAAAGTACGGACGATCATGCTGCAAATAAACCAAAATAAATCAAATCCAATGAATTTGAGCATCACAATATCAAGTTCATCACACTATGCACTTGAAAGCACAGCTATCGCTGGCCTCAACCACAATATTTTTCCTGGAAAAACAACATCGTAGCTATTACATTTACATTACATTTACATTTAAGTCATTTAGCAGACGCTCTTATCCAGAGCGACTTACAAATTGGTGCATTCACCTTAAGACATCCAGTGGAACAGCCACTTTACAATAGTGCATCTAAATCTTTTAAGGGGGGGGGGGGTGAGAAGGATTACTTTATCCTATCCTGGGTATTCCTTAAAGAGGTGGGGTTTCAGGTGTCTCCGGAAGGTGGTGATTGACTCCGCTGTCCTGGCGTCGTGAGGGAGTTTGTTCCACCATTGGGGGGCCAGAGCAGCGAACAGTTTTGACTGGGCTGAGTGGGAACTGTACTTCCTCAGTGGTAGGGAGGCGAGCAGGCCAGAGGTGGATGAACGCAGTGCCCTTGTTTGGGTGTAGGGCCTGATCAGAGCCTGGAGGTACTGAGGTGCCGTTCCCCTCACAGCTCCGTAGGCAAGCACCATGGTCTTGTAGCGGATGCGAGCTTCAACTGGAAGCCAGTGGAGAGAGCGGAGGAGCGGGGTGACGTGAGAGAACTTGGGAAGGTTGAACACCAGACGGGCTGCGGCGTTCTGGATGAGTTGTAGGGGTTTAATGGCACAGGCAGGGAGCCCAGCCAACAGCGAGTTGCAGTAATCCAGACGGGAGATGACAAGTGCCTGGATTAGGACCTGCGCCGCTTCCTGTGTGAGGCAGGGTCGTACTCTGCGGATGTTGTAGAGCATGAACCTACAGGAACGGGCCACCGCCTTGATGTTAGTTGAGAACGACAGGGTGTTGTCCAGGATCACGCCAAGGTTCTTAGCGCTCTGGGAGGAGGACACAATGGAGTTGTCAACCGTGATGGCGAGATCATGGAACGGGCAGTCCTTCCCCGGGAGGAAGAGCAGCTCCGTCTTGCCGAGGTTCAGCTTGAGGTGGTGATCCGTCATCCACACTGATATGTCTGCCAGACATGCAGAGATGCGATTCGCCACCTGGTCATCAGAAGGGGGAAAGGAGAAGATTCATTGTGTGTCGTCTGCATAGCAATGATAGGAGAGACCATGTGAGGTTATGACAGAGCCAAGTGACTTGGTGTATAGCGAGAATAGGAGAGGGCCTAGAACAGAGCCCTGGGGGACACCAGTGGTGAGAGCGCGTGGTGAGGAGACAGATTCTCGCCACGCCACCTGGTAGGAGCGACCTGTCAGGTAGGACGCAATCCAAGTGTGGGCCGCTCCAGAGATGCCCAACTCGGAGAGGGTGGAGAGGAGGATCTGATGGTTCACAGTATCGAAGCCAGCCGATAGGTCTAGAAGGATGAGAGCAGAGGAGAAAGAGTTAGCTTTAGCAGTGTGGAGCGCCTCCGTGATACAGAGAAGAGCAGTCTCAGTTGAATGACTAGTCTTGAAACCTGACTGATTTGGATCAAGAAGGTCATTCTGAGAGAGATAGCGGGAGAGCTGGCCAAGGACGGCACGTTCAAGAGTTTTGTAGAGAAAAGAAAGAAGGGATACTGGTCTGTAGTTGTTGACATCGGAGGGATCGAGTGTAGGTTTTTTCAGAAGGGGTGCAACTCTCGCTCTCTTGAAGACGGAAGGGACGTAGCCAGCGGTCAGGGATGAGTTGATGAGCGAGGTGAGGTAAGGGAGAAGGTCTCCGGAAATGGTCTGGAGAAGAGAGGAGGGGATAGGGTCAAGCGGGCAGGTTGTTGGGCGGCCGGCCGTCTCAAGACGCGAGATTTCATCTGGAGAGAGAGGGGAGAAAGAGGTCAGAGCATAGGGTAGGGCAGTGTGAGCAGAACCAGCGGTGTCGTTTGACTTAGCAAACGAGGATCGGATGTCGTCGACCTTCTTTTCAAAATGGCTGACGAAGTCATCTGCAGAGAGGGAGGAGGGGGAGGGGAGGAGGATTCAGGAGGGAGGAGAAGGTGGCAAAGAGCTTCCTAGGGTTAGAGGCAGATGCTTGGAATTTAGAGTGTTAGAAAGTGGCTTTAGCAGCAGAGACAGAGGAGGAAAATGTAGAGAGGAGGGAGTGAAAGGATGCCAGGTCCGCAGGGAGGCGAGTTTTCCTCCATTTCCGCTCGGCTGCCCGGAACCCTGTTCTGTGAGCTCGCAATGAGTCGTCGAGCCACGGAGCGGGAGGGGAGGACCGAGCCGGCCTGGAGGATAGGGGACATAGAGAGTCAAAGGATGCAGAAAGGGAGGAGAGGAGGGTTGAGGAGGCAGAATCAGGAGATAGGTTGGAGAAGGTTTGAGCAGAGGGAAGAGATGATAGGATGGAAGAGGAGAGAGTAGCGGGGGAGAGAGAGCGAAGGTTGGGACGGCGCGATACCATCCGAGTAGGGGCAGTGTGGGAAGTGTTGGATGAGAGCGAGAGGGAAAAGGATACAAGGTAGTGGTCGGAGACTTGGAGGGGAGTTGCAATGAGGTTAGTGGAAGAACAGCATCTAGTAAAGATGAGGTCGAGCGTATTGCCTGCCTTGTGAGTAGGGGGAAGGTGAGAGGGTGAGGTCAAAAGAGGAGAGGAGTGGAAAGAAGGAGGCAGAGAGGAATGAGTCAAAGGTAGACGTGGGGAGGTTAAAGTCGCCCAGAACTGTGAGAGGTGAGCCGTCCTCAGGAAAGGAGCTTATCAAGGCATCAAGCTCATTGATGAACTCTCCGAGGGGACCTGGAGGGCGATAAATGATAAGGATGTTAAGCTTGAAAGGGCTGGTAACTGTGACAGCATGGAATTCAAAGGAGGCGATAGACAGATGGGTAAGGGGAGAAAGAGAGAATGACCACTTGGGAGAGATGAGGATCCCGGTGCCACCACCCCGCTGACCAGAAGCTCTCGGGGTGTGCGAGAACACGTGGGCGGACGAAGAGAGAGCAGTAGGAGTAGCAGTGTTATCTGTGGTGATCCATGTTTCCGTCAGTGCCAAGAAGTCGAGGGACTGGGATGAGGCATAGGCTGAGATGAACTCTGCCTTGTTGGCCGCAGATCGGCAGTTCCAGAGGCTACCGGAGACCTGGAACTCCACGTGGGTCGTGCGCGCTGGGACCACCAGATTAGGGTGGCCACGGCCACGCGGTGTGGAGCGTTTGTATGGTCTGTGCAGAGAGGAGAGAACAGGGATAGACAGACACATAGTTGACAGGCTACAGAAGAGGCTACGCTAATGCAAGGAGATTGGAATGACAAGTGGACTACACGTCTCGAATGTTCAGAAAGTTAAGCTTACGTAGCAAGAATCTTATTGACTAAAATGATTAAAATGATACAGTACTGCTGAAGTAGGCTAGCTGGCAGTGGCTACGTTGTTGACTTTGTAGGCTAGCTGGCAGTGGCTGCGTTGTTGACACTACACTAATCAAGTCGTTACGTTGAGTGTAACAGTTTCTACAGTGCTGCTATTCGGGGGCTAGCTGGCTAGCTAGCAGTGTTGATTACGTTACGTTGCGTGAAAAGAACGACAATAGCTGGCTAGCTAACCTAGAAAATCGCTCTAGACTACACAATTATCTTTGATACAAAGACGGCTATGTAGCTAGCTACGATCAAACAAATCAAACCGTTGTGCTGTAATGAAATGAAATGAAAATGTGATACTACCTGTGGAGGGAAGCGGAATGCGACCGGGTTGTTGAGTGCAGAAGTTCTATTCGGAAGACGTTGGCTAGCTAGCAGTGTCTCCTACGTTAAGGACGACAAATAGCTGGCTAGCTAACCTCGGTAAATTAAGATAATCACTCTAAGACTACACACTCTAAACTACACAATTATCTTGGATACGAAGACAGCAAAGACAACTATGTAGCTAGCTAACACTACACTAATCAAGTCGTTCAGTTGAGTGTAATAGTTTCTACAGTGCTGCTATTCGGTAGACGGTGGACGTTTGCTAGCTGGCTAGCTGCTGGGCAGATAGCAGTGTAGACTACGTTAGGACGACGAAATACGATAATTACGCAATTATCTTTGATACAAAGACGGCTATGTAGCTAGCTAAGAAGAAATTGCTAAGATTAGACAAATCAAACCGTTGTACTATAATGAAATGTAATGAAAAGTTATACTACCTGCGGACCGAAGTGCGGATGCAACCGCTCGCTCCAACCCGGAAGTGTGTGCTTTACCTCTAGCAGAATACTTTTTTTATGTGAAGCCATGGTTTCTTGGTAGGTGTGTCTTTCTCAGCAGTGGGGTTATAGTTAGTTCCAGTCGCTCCTCATCTTTTGCCAACAGCAGCTACTTCCAAACCCACACTATGCCATTCATGCAACTCAGGAGAGAGAGGGACTCTCCTTGGGTCAATATTTACACGTAAGTGTCTGCACCGCTTACTGACTCAACAGTAACATTTGACCAGAGGGGAACACAATTTGGGTAGAAAATAGGGATAACATCTATCCACCACGTTCTCCCTAGAGAGCCTCAACAGTTGCACACATCAACCTATAATCAAAACATTTCCTCCTGTGATCCGTAGCAATAAGATGAGGATGATGAGTCCAGTTATTATTATGGTAAGGACGATAGTGCTGCAAATGAAGATGGATTTAAAAAAAAAATCAAAATCAATTTATGATAATCCAATTATACCGTGCCCTTGTTGGTGATCTCTGGCCTTGGATAACAACCACCCTATTTTTCCAGGTAAAAACACATTGAACAGAGGCCTCACTTCCAGAAGATGACCTTTCCACGCGAAGCCATGGTTTTTTGGTTGCTGTGTTTTTCTTAGCAGGGTTATGGATAGGTCTAGTTGATCCTCTTACCAGAGTCTACCTTCTTATCAAATCACATCAAACTTTATTTTCTACATGCGCCGAATACAACAAGTGTAGACTTTACTGTGAAATGCTTACTTACAAGCCCTTAACCAACAGTGCAATTCAACGAGAAGAAAATATTTACCAAGTAGGCTAAAATAAAAAGTAATATTAAAAAGTAACACAATAAGAATAATGAGGCTATATACAGGGGGCACCAGTACCGAGTCAGTGTGCAGGGGTACAGGCTAGTTGAGGTAATCTGTACATGTAGGTGGGTGCGAAGTGACAAACAAACAGTGAGTAGCAGCAGTGTACAGGGGGGGTCAATGTAAACTGGTCCTGGATGGCAGGAAGCTTGGCCCCAGTGATGTACTGGGCTGTTCACACTACCCTCTGTAGTGCCTTACGGTCAGATGCCGAGCAGTTGCCATACCAGGTGGTGATGCAACCAGTCAGCATGCTCTCGATGGTACAGCTGTAGAACCTTTTGAAGATATGGGGACCCATGACAAATCTTTTCAGTCACCCGAGGTGGAAAAGGTTTTGTCGTGCCCTCTTCAAGACTGTCTTGGTATGTTTGAGCCATGATAGTTTGTTGGTGATTTGGACACCAAGGAACTTGAAACTCTCGACCCGCTCCACTACAGCCCCATTGATGTTAATGGGGGCCTGTACAATAATATATATAATAATATATGCCATTTAGCAGACGCTTTTATCCAAAGCGACTTACAGTCATGTGTGCATACATTCTACGTATGGGTGGTCCCGGGGATTGAACCCACTACCCTGGCGTTACAAGCGCCATGCTCTACCAACTGAGCTAGTTCACGATCAGCTCCTTTGTCTTGCTCACATTGAGGGAGAGGTTGTTGTCCTGGCACCACACTGCCAGTTCTCTGACCTCCTCCTTGTAGGCCGTCTCATCGTTGTCGGCGATCAGGCCTACCACTGTTGTGTCATCAGCAAACTTAATGATGGTGTTGGAGTTGTGTTTAGCCACGCAGAAAGGGCAGTGTGGAGTGCGAATGAGATTACGTCATCTGTGTATCAGTTGGAGCGGTATGCGAATTGGAGTGGGTCTAGGGTGTCCGGGAAGATGCTGTTGATGTGAGCCATGACCAGCTTTTCAAAGCACTTCATGGCTACCGACGTGAGTGCCACAGGGCGGTAATCATTTAGGCAGGTTACCTTCGCTTCCTTGGGCACAGGGTCTGCTTGAAACATGTAGGTATTACAGACTCAGCCAGGGAGAAGTTGAAAATGTCAGTGAAGACACTTGACAGTTCGTCCACGCATGCTTTGAGTACCCGTCCTGGTAATCCTTCTGGCCCAGCAGCTTTGTGAATGTTGACCTGTTTAAAGGTATTGTTCACATCGGCTACCGAAATTGTTATCACACAGTCATCCAGAGCAGCTGGTGCTCTCGTGCATGCTTCAGTGTTGCTTGCCTTGAAGCGAGCATAAAAGGCATTTAGCTCATCTGGTAGGCTCGCGTCACTGGGCAGCTTGCATCTGGGTATCCCTTTGTAGTCCATAATAGTTTTCAGGCCCTGCCACATCCGACGAGCATCAAAGCCGGTGTAGTAGGATTCAATCTTAATCCTGTGTTGACACTTTGCTTGTCTAATGGTTCATCTGAGGGCATAGCGGGATTTCTTATAAGCATCCGAATTAGTCTCCCGCTCCTTGAAAGTGGAAGCTCTAGCCTTTAGCTCGATGTGGATGTTGCCTGTAATCCATGGCTTCTGGTTGGGATGTGTACGTATAGTCACTGTGGGGACGACGTCATCGATGCACTTACTGATGAAGCCGATGACTGAGGTGGTGTATTCCTCAATGCTATTGGATGAATCCCGGAACATATTCCAGTCTGTGCTAGAAAAACAGTCCTGTAGCTTAGCATCCGCGTCATCTGACCACTTCTGTATTGAGAGAGTCACTGGTGCTTCCTGCTTTAGTTTTTGCTTGGAGGATAGAATTATGGTCATATTTGACAAATGGAGGGTGGGGGAGAGCTTTGTATGCATCTCTGTGTGTGGAGTAAAGGTGATCTAGGATTTTTTTCCCCCATGGTTGCACATGTGACATGCTGGTAAAAATGTGGTAAAACTGATTTCAGTTTGCCTGCATTAAAGTCCCAGGTCACTAGGAGCACCGCTTCTGGGTGAGCATTTTCTTCTTTGCTTATGGCCTTATAGAGTTGGTTGAGAGCAGGCTTAGTGCCAGCCAGTGATGGGCATTCCAGCTCTTTTCAGTGAGCCGGCTCAGCTCACCAAAATGAGCTGTCTCTTTTGGCTCCAAAAAGGCTATTTTTTTGTGTTTTTTCAAGTCAAACAGTTTGCAATAGTTTGACTATGTTTGGTGTTAAAACAATTCTAATTAAATTATTAAATGACTGCTGGGGCTATCCCTCCCTGCTGCTGAGGTTATTATTTGAAGAGCCTCATCAATCGCTCTGGCATCACTGAAGGATAACTTCTTAAACCTGGGGTCAAGTGCAGCGGTTTCTGATAGCACGTGATTCTATTCCATTCTGTGGAAATTTCTGTCCATTGATGAACATAGGGTGTCCATCAACTCTGTCACATGTCCTGTGGTTACATTTGCTTCTTACTGGCGTCTGGCTGTGATTCGCTGCAGACCCTTACACAGGAGTATAATTTTTGAGGCTGTCACATAGCTGAAAAGAGAGAACAGTAACATATTAGTTCAGGTTCATGTTTTGTCCACTGATACTACATTCTCATCTACTGCTCATATACATATATAATACTGGATTAAATAATGATGTAGTAATAACTGCTTACCGTACCTCTCTCCACTGATCTCCACATTGACCTGCTCAAAGGGTTCCAGGACTCTGCACATCTCCTCCACCACCTCCCATTCCTCTTGGGTCAGAGCATCAACAGGTGCATTGACAATGGCCAGGGTAGAGATGATGGCATCCTTTGACTCAAGAAACCACTTCAACATATAACATGTTGAATTCCACCTTGTAGTGAAGTTTTGTTTAGCCTTGTAGTGTTGCGTAGACTTTAGTTTTTCAGCACCTACTGTGCTCATGTGGAAGTATTCCACAGATGTTTTCACTTTGCCCACAGTGGGCTTCATCACCTTCAGAGCATCTCTTACAATCAGGTTGATTGTGTGGGCAAGACATGGATGATGGGACCATTTTAAAATGTTCATGGCTTTGGTTATGTTAGCTGCATTGTCGCTAACACAACAGACCACTTTTTCATCTACTTGCCATTCTCTGGCCACTCTCAACAGTTCTTCTTCCAAGTTCTCTGAGATGTCTGTTGCTGAACTCAAAGCAGTCCAGAAGACAGCTAGACATCGAAAAATCTTCAATGATGTGACATGTAACCGACATGTAAGAAGTGGTTACCCTTGATGTCCAGCAGTCAGTGGTAAGGCAAACTGCAGTAGCTTTCTGGACTCTTTCCCGCACTGAAGCCTGTGTGCTTTCGTACAGTTGTGGAATAAGTGATTTTGAAAGGGTTTTCCTGCTTGAAATTGTGTACATTGGATTTAAACTATTGCTATTATTTCTAAAACCTCCGTCCTCCACGATCAAAAATGGCTGGAAATCGTCTGCAATCATTTTAGCCAATGCAATATCAATTTGGCCTTGTTTTGCAACAGACATAGACGTTGGCATAAACTGGTCCATAGACGACAGTGTTGCTGTGGGTCGCGGAGCAGGCCTACTTGACTGCTGGCTCCACCACTATCACTAGCAGGCCCACGAGTTTCTCGATGCTCTGCTACAGCGAGCTTTACAGTTGGGTATACAGTTTGCATATGACGGTGTAGTGTCACGACTTCCGCCGAAGTCGGTTCCTCTCCTTGTTCGGGCGGTGTTCGGTGGTCGGCGTCGCCGGTCTTCTAGCCATCATTGATCCACTTTTCATTTTTCCATTTGTTTTGTCTTGTCTTCCCACACACCTGGTTTCAATTCCCTCATTACATGTTGTGTATTTAACCCTCTGTTCCCCCCATGTCCTTGTCCGGAATTGTTTATTGTAAGTGCATGTGCACGTTTATCTGATGTGCAACGGGTTTTGTACCCATTGATTGTTTGTTCTGGATGCCGGTGGTTTTATGTATTAAACTGCTCTGTTGTAAACCCAGTTTTTGCTCTCCTGCGCCTGACTTCCCTGCCGCCTGTACGCA
This sequence comes from Oncorhynchus keta, assembly GCF_023373465.1. NCBI lineage: Eukaryota > Metazoa > Chordata > Actinopteri > Salmoniformes > Salmonidae > Oncorhynchus > Oncorhynchus keta. Next base: position 20,744,699 of record NC_068454.1, on the reverse strand, counting down.
CCCCTTACATGTAGGTTGTGCGTGAATTAGTTAATTCTGCAAGCTAGCCAACAGCTAGCCAACAGCTAGCCGACAGCTAGCCAACAGCTAGCCGACAGCTAGCCAACGTCTACCGAATAGGACTCAACAACCCGATCGCATTCACAGGTAGTATCACATTTTCATTTCATTTCATTACAGTACAACGGTTTGATTTGTTTGATCGTAGCTAGCTACACAGCTAGCTACATAGCCGTCTTTGTATCAAAGATAATTGTGTAGTCTAGAGTGATTTTCTAGGTTAGCTAGCCAGCTATTGTCGTTCTTTTAACGCAACGTAACGTAAACAACACTGCTAGCTAGCCAGCTAGCCCCGAATAGCAGCACTGCAGAAACTATTACACTCAACGGAACGACTTGATTAGTGTAGTGTCAACAACGCAGCCACTGCCAGCTAGCCTACTTCAGCAGTACTGTATCATTTTAATCATTTTAGTCAATAAGATTCTTGCTACGTAAGCTTAACTTTCTGAACATTCGAGACGTGTAGTCCACTTGTCATTCAATCTCCTTTGCATTAGCGTAGCCTCTTCTGTAGCCTGTCAACTATGTGTCTGTCTATCCCTGTTCTCTCCTCTCTGCACAGACCATACAAACGCTCCACACCACGTGGCCGCGGCCACCCTAATCTGGTGGTCCCAGCGCGCACGACCCACGTGGAGTTCCAGGTCTCCGGTAGCCTCTGGAACTGCCGATCTGCGGCCAACAAGGCAGAGTTCATCTCAGCCTATGCCTCCCTCCAGTCCCTCGACTTCTTAGCACTGACGGAAACATGGATCACCACAGACAACACTGCTACTCCTACTGCTCTCTCTTCGTCCGCCCACGTGTTCTCGCACACCCCGAGAGCTTCTGGTCAGCGGGGTGGTGGCACCGGGATCCTCATCTCTCCCAAGTGGTCATTCTCTCTTTCTCCCCTTACCCATCTGTCTATCGCCTCCTTTGAATTCCATGCTGTCACAGTTACCAGCCCTTTCAAGCTTAACATCCTTATCATTTATCGCCCTCCAGGTCCCCTCGGAGAGTTCATCAATGAGCTTGATACCTTGATAAGCTCCTTTCCTGAGGACTGCTCACCTCTCACAGTGCTGGGCGACTTTAACCTCCCCACGTCTACCTTTGACTCTTTCCTCTCTGCCTCCTTCTTTCCACTCCTCTCCTCTTTTGACCTCACCCTCTCACCTTCCCCCCCTACTCACAAGGCAGGCAATACGCTCGACCTCATCTTTACTAGATGCTGTTCTTCCACTAACCTCATTGCAACTCCCCTCCAAGTCTCCGACCACTACCTTGTATCCTTTTCCCTCTCGCTCTCATCCAACACCTCCCACACTGCCCCTACTCGGATGGTATCGCGCCGTCCCAACCTTAACTCTCTCTCCCCCGCTACCCTCTCCTCTTCCATCCTATCATCTCTTCCCTCTGCTCAAACCTTCTCCAACCTATCTCCTGATTCTGCCTCCTCAACCCTCCTCTCCTCCCTTTTTGCATCCTTTGACTCTCTATGTCCCCTATCCTCCAGGCCGGCTCGGTCCTCCCCTCCAGCCCCGTGGCTCGACGACTCATTGCGAGCTCACAGAACAGGGCTCCGGGCAGCCGAGCGGAAATGGAGGAAAACTCGCCTCCCTGCGGACCTGACATCCTTTCACTCCCTCCTCTCTACATTTTCCTCCTCTGTCTCTGCTGCTAAAGCCATTTTCTACCACTCTAAATTCCAAGCATCTGCCTCTAAGCCTAGGAAGCTCTTTGCCACCTTCTCCTCCCTCCTGAATCCTCCTCCCCCTCCCCCTCCTCCCTCTCTGCAGATGACTTCGTCAACCATTTTGAAAAGAAGGTCGACGACATCCGATCCTCGTTTGCTAAGTCAAACGGCACCGCTGGTTCTGCTCACACTGCCCTACCCTGTGCTCTGACCTCTTTCTCCCCTCTCTCTCCAGATGAAATCTCGCGTCTTGTGACGGCCGGCCGCCCAACAACCTGCCCGCTTGACCCTATCCCCTCCTCTCTTCTCCAGACCATTTCCGGAGACCTTCTCCCTTACCTCACCTCGCTCATCAACTCATCCCTGACCGCTGGCTACGTCCCTTCCGTCTTCAAGAGAGCGAGAGTTGCACCCCTTCTGAAAAAACCTACACTCGATCCCTCCGATGTCAACAACTACAGACCAGTATCCCTTCTTTCTTTTCTCTCCAACTCTTGAATGTGCCGTCCTTGGCCAGCTCTCCCGCTATCTCTCTCTGAATGACCTTCTTGATCCAAATCAGTCAGGTTTCAAGACTAGTCATTCAACTGAGACTGCTCTTCTCTGTATCACCGAGGCGCTCCGCACTGCTAAAGCTAACTCTCTCTCCTCTGCTCTCATCCTTCTAGACCTATCGGCTGCCTTCGATACTGTGAACCATCAGATCCTCCTCTCCACCCTCTCCGAGTTGGGCATCTCCGGCGCGGCCCACGCTTGGATTGCGTCCTACCTGACAGGTCGCTCCTACCAGGTGGCGTGGCGAGAATCTGTCTCCTCACCACGTGCTCTCACCACTGGTGTCCCCAGGGCTCTGTTCTAGGCCCTCTCCTATTCTCGCTATACACCAAGTCACTTGGCTCTGTCATAACCTCACATGGTCTCTCCTATCATTGCTATGCAGATGACACACAATTAATCTTCTCCTTTCCCCCTTCTGATGACCAGGTGGCGAATCGCATCTCTGCATGTCTGGCAGACATATCAGTGTGGATGACGGATCACCACCTCAAGCTGAACCTCGGCAAGACGGAGCTGCTCTTCCTCCCGGGGAAGGACTGCCCGTTCCATGATCTCGCCATCACGGTTGACAACTCCATTGTGTCCTCCTCCCAGAGCGCTAAGAACCTTGGCGTGATCCTGGACAACACCCTGTCGTTCTCAACTAACATCAAGGCGGTGGCCCGTTCCTGTAGGTTCATGCTCTACGACATCCGCAGAGTACGACCCTGCCTCACACAGGAAGCGGCGCAGGTCCTAATCCAGGCACTTGTCATCTCCCGTCTGGATTACTGCAACTCGCTGTTGGCTGGGCTCCCTGCCTGTGCCATTAAACCCCTACAACTCATCCAGAACGCCGCAGCCCGTCTGGTGTTCAAGTTCTCTCACGTCACCCCGCTCCTCCGCTCTCTCCACTGGCTTCCAGTTGAAGCTCGCATCCGCTACAAGACCATGGTGCTTGCCTACGGAGCTGTGAGGGGAACGGCACCTCAGTACCTCCAGGCTCTGATCAGGCCCTACACCCAAACAAGGGCACTGCGTTCATCCACCTCTGGCCTGCTCGCCTCCCTACCACTGAGGAAGTACAGTTCCCGCTCAGCCCAGTCAAAACTCTTCGCTGCTCTGGCCCCCAGTGGTGGAACAAACTCCCTCACGACGCCAGGACAGCGGAGTCAATCACCACCTTCCGGAGACACCTGAAACCCCACCTCTTTAAGGAATACCTAGGATAGGATAAGTAATCCTTCTCACCCCCCTTTAAGATTTAGATGCACTATTGTAAAGTGACTGTTCTACTGGATGTCATAAGGTGAATGCACCAATTTGTAAGTCGCTCTGGATAAGAGCGTCTGCTAAATGACTTAAATGTAAATTTAAATCTTTTGATTATTCATATCTTTATTTTTTTAAACATTTTATAAATAGATTTGGCTCTTCTGATATGCGAGCCGGCTCCCAACCTTCACCTACAAGAGCCGGCTCTTGAGGCCGACTCGTTCGCAAACGACCCATCACTAGTGCCAGCTTCGCTTTATGGTGGTAAATAGACGGCTACGAATAATAGATATGAGAACTCTCTTGGTAGATAGTGTGGTCGACAGGTTATCATAAGGTACTCTACCTAAGGAGGGAAGTACCTCGAGTCTTCTTTAATATTAGACATCGCGCACCAGCTGTTATTGACAAAAAGACACACACCCCCACCCCTCGTCTTACCAGAGGTAGCATCTCTGTTCTGTCGGTGCATGGAAAATCCTGCCAGCTCTATATTGTTAATTTCTTCGTTCAGCCACGTCTCGGGGGAAACATAAGATGTTGCAGTTTTTAATGTCCCGTTGGTAGGATAATCTTAATATTAGGTCATCAATTTTATTTTCTAATGATTGCACGTTAGCAAGAAGAATGGAAGGCATTGGGAGTTTACTCGCTCGCCTCAGGATACTCAGAAGGATCCCCGATTTGTGTCCCCTTTTCCGGCGTCTTTCTTCACACAAAAGTCATGGATCCGGGCCTGTTCCAGTGAAAGCAGGATATCCTTCTCAGTATAACAGTATAATCATCAATTGTTGATCCATAACCACATTACATGACATGCTGAATAAACCGAGGTGTCTGTTTAAACTACTAGCACACAACTCAGACTCCGATGCATACCCCACAAGACATGCCACCAGAGGTCTCTTCACAATCCCCAAGTCAAGAACAGACTATGGGAGGCGCACAGTACTACATAGACTCATAGAGCCTTGGCTATATGGAACTCTATTCCACATCAGGTAACTGATGCAAGCAGTAGAATCAGATTAAAAAAACTGATAAAAATACACCTTATGGAACAGCGGGGACTGTGAAGAGACACACACAAGCACAAACACACTTACACATACATATGACAAGACACATACTCTACACACACATATATTTTGTATTGTAGTAATGGGGTAGTAGAATAGTGGCCTGAGGGAACTCAATGTGTTGTGAAAGGTGTTATGAAATATAACCTCATGTAATATTTGAAATTGTATACATTGTAACTTTCTTAATGTTGCTGGACCCCAGGAAGAGTAGCTGTTGCTTTGGAAGCAGCTAATAGGGATCCTTAATAAATACAAATACAGTATGTCACTGATGGAACGAGAGGAACACTCATAGAAAGGCATGGACACTGATCCTTGAGTCAATATTTTCACTTGCCACTTATTTTTTTGTCAGCTAACAGTACCAGTTGACCAAAGGGGCACAGAAATTTATTAGAAACTGATGGTATCATATCACCATGTAAAATCAAATAATGAAAGTAGACAAGTGTTTTCATGAATCCCGTGACAGAAATAAAAAATGTTAAAAAAAATCCCCAGCTTCAGATGCTGATGCAGTTCCTATAATGTAATATGACGGCTCTAGAAGGTGAAGTGAAACGATGTGTGTGCTTTCCAGAGGGAACTTGGGTTAATGTATTCTGAATAAAAGCTCTCAGACAAGATATCACCATTGAACCTTTTTGACTTGTTGAAGAGATCAAGTACCTTTTCTTTGTTTGAATCTCGGTAACTCCAGTAATTCCGTCTCAGACCATCTGCAGGAATACAATATTCTTTCTCAGACATTCAAGAAATGAACATAACTGCCCCTCAGGCCTTTACAGAAGAAAAATCTGCAATTTTAATAACTTCCTTGTCGCATTTTCACATTTGGTAAGCCACCATGGCGAATCTCCACAGTTTTGACGTTCCTCAGAGACTTCTTTCCATGCTGACCAAAGCTGCAGGTGTTTTTGTTCTCCTGGCTGTCTTCATTCTGGAGTACATATTGAACTTGAACTTTCCATGCTTCTGCAGACCTGCATGGGAAAGCCCACTACATATAGGCCCTCATGGCTTACTGTACATACTGTGCCCACCCACTATAATAACTTGTGCTATCATGCTAGTTGATAAGATGTACCAGAAGACGTTTTCCAGCAAGAGATGCAGTGGGTGCTGCACAAATTATAACTGCTGCAATTGCTTCTTTTCACTTACCAAACTTGGGATCACATTTCTGTCTGTAGTATTCTACTGGATAGCTGCTGTTTTCATAGATGGAGAATGGTATGTGTGCTATCAGACCAACAACCATCCAAAACAAGTTGGAATTCCCTGTAAAGAAACGGAAAACCTGACCTATGACGAGAGACTTGTCCTCACAGATTACAAGACTGACTCAGTTGTAAGTAATGGTTTACATTGTGTTCAGAATGGAAAAAAATGATCATGTAAAAAAGGCTGTAAAAATGTTACTGACAAATGCATCACAAATTAGATGCATTAAATTATATATTGAATACTAACAAATATCCCTACCATTAATTAGGCATGTGAATGTGTGTTTAGGTTTAAAATTTGAACTGTCATTTAAAAATATATGGGATTTGGATCAGATCTTTTCAATAACCACATTTTCATCCACAGTTTATATTGTCATGTTTGCCTTATAAAACAAATATCACGACAGGTGTGATGAAAACATAAAATGTCTGTACAAATGCCATATCAACTATTTGTTTTTTCGTTCAAAATGTGACAATTGCAGTGGAAAGTCCTTTGTGCACAGCAAATATTGATATAATAAATAATCATCTCTAAGAAAACTTAGTCATTCGATGATATTCTACATTGTACTACCACTACAATGTGGAAAAGCAGGTGTTAAATAAGGTGAACTGGAGACTGGTGTGTCACTTTACTAAGAGTTTTTAGGCAGATTAAATGAGTTTTGATAAACTTCACATTGGTTAAAGTTGGAATCCGCGGAACGGCCACTGGTTGCCCTCACCACTGTTTATATTGCCAAACTGAGGAGAATTGTGCAACAAGGTTTTTTAAAAATGCAGTAGACGTAGGCTAATATTGTGCTCTTCTGTCGCACGTGCAATGATGTCGAGGGGGAAACAATTCGTTCCTTGTTTGCAGTAACTTCTTTGTTTTTGTAATATTGCAAATGGACGTGGCTGTTTCACCATTAAGGATTCCAGCTTTAAAGGTAGACTTGGTGAAATGACGTTGCCACAAGCAGCACCGCAGTATCCGCACATGGGTTCGCTTCGCGCAGTGTGTGAAAATAGAAGTCCTTTCTATTTCTGACGCAGATCGCGCTGAAAGTCCTGCCTCTCCCATCTCCTCATTGGTTTATAGAAGCAGGTACCCACGTGCCATCTCCTCATTGGTTATTGGTTAGAAGAAAAAGCCTGGAAGGAAGAGAGATGACTAGAAACGATTTGGTTGACAATTTTATGTGGGTTAATTGGCGGAGAAGAGGACATTGTGCATTTCAGGTAAAATAACAACTCAATGTTTATATTCCTAGGACAAATAAATATGATAAATTAGCTAGCAAGTGGAAGCTAACTAGCTAAATTGGCATAAATGTTTAATGCGTTTTGACCTGTCACCAAATTAATATAATTGGTTCAGAGTTTGTTTTCATATTTTAACCTGCGTGTCGTGATCGCGTTTGGTGTGGTGGGACAAAATTAATGTATGCACGATGGCACACAGGCGCAGCCGGTTTGGGTTCCGCCTCCACGGCAGGGAACCAAAGCAGCATAGTTGTTGAGGAAATTGACCCACTATGCTGTTTACTTTCTGCATTAATGTCATATTGCTGAGTCTACCTTTAAGTGATGGATGGTGATGAGCTTGATGCAAATTTCCAATAAATATCTAGTTTTATTTGAAAGCTGGTGACATGATGAATGCTTGGCTCCCAATGATCAAATAAAAAATGATATTGCTATTATCCATACCCCTCATCCTATAACCTACCTGTAACGAATACGCTGGGAGTCAGAAATTATGTGCAGAATGTGAATTTAATAATGAACTGATGCAAATTAACATAAACGTAAGAGAAAACAATAACACTTAAGAACTGAGGGCTAAATAAAGGGGGAGTAATTGGGGTAGTGATGAAGTCCAGGTGTACCTAATAATGGTTTATCAGCGAACTGTTGTCTTCTTAAAATGCACCACAACCAGATTGGGCAAGTTTTGTATTAATTGCAATAGTTTGTGTCAAAAATGTTGGTAGAGTTGGATGGAAACGCCTGATTTTTATTCGGTAGGCCTACATGGAAACCTAAAGTACCGTGAGCAGAAATTACTTCTTTTTTTTCAACTGAAAGACAATGCCCAGAGCATACCCATGATGTTGCAAAACGATTGACGTCAAGTCATTGTTTAAGTAAAGAATGCAATATTTGGGCTTGAAGTCGGGACTGTTTCCCTTACGATATGACGTGCTAATAGTTTCAGTCTGTCTCTTTTCAGGGCTGTGTTTTATTGGAATGTTACCACCCACTAGCATGGCATTGTTTATTGATCAGAAACATCTGCAAAGTTCTTCCTCTTCTTGAGTCACGACTGGTCCAAATAGTTTTTCGCATTAGCCTAGACTAAGCCTCCTGAGCCAGGAATCAAATTAAAATAGGGGGTGCAAACTTGTGCTTTTGCCCCTCCACATTTTTTAAATATATTTTTTAACCAGAACATTAACAATTTTATGCTTTTGGCTCGCCTGTATAAAAAATATAAATGGTACAATTGCTTGATATGATTGCATTTTGCAACCCTGCTGCCCTTGTTGCCCTGAGATGAATTGTTTTGACGAAGTCTTGCTTTGATTGGTGCAGCTAAACCACATGTGTTTATCCTATATTATAAACTGCGTGGTAGGCTTTAGTAGTCTGATCATCGAGCTCTGATCATTGAATTCCGAAAGGTTCATGCACCTAGACCTATATTTAAATGTGTCTAACATGTCCAGATTCCCTATTCCTGCGCTATATTCAAATACCAGTATGCATTCTACAAACGGTGGAATAGGCTAAATATGCTGGCTACTGCCATCAGCGGTGTTAACTAGCCATCTAACAATATTCACTTGGAAATATGTGCCAATTGGATGCAAACCTAGTCAAATTTGTCAGTAGCTATCTACTTTTTTTTTAACATAAAGGAAAACTCTGCACACTGCTGCTCATGCACCCAGATGATCTTTATCTACAACACTTCCACCCTTAGGTCTTCAACAGGCATTGACTTAAAACCGTTTTTATAGTTTCAATAATTCTAAATAGTGTTTTTTTTTTCATCCTAATTTGAATATTGTATGTATATTACTATAAATATTGATCACTTTCTGTGTATGATCATATGTTTTGATACATTGAATGTTAATATTCTGAAATGTTATAGATTTTGACCTCCTGTTTCAGGAAGTTATGTCACTGAGTACTGCCCCTATATATAGGACCTTCCACCCCCCACCTGGGATATGGATCCCCGATGAAGACCTAAGGGTCGAAACGTTGTGAATAAATATCACTTGGGAGCATGAGCAGCAGTGTGCGGCGTTTCCTTTCTGTTTGCCTACATCTCCAGCACCTGTGGAAAGTACCTGGATGTGCGGATGTTCTTCAGCGTTTGTCTTCTTTCTTTTCCAGGTCATTGGCTTGCCTCTGGTTACCTTGGGCCTTGTTTTCTGGCACATGTGTGAGTGCTGCTTCACCTGTCTCAAAAGAACAAACAACCGCTGCCATCTTAATCAACCATATTATGAAAGGTTGTATGAAGAAATTCTTTCAGAGGAGGTGAACAATCATTTGAAGAATGAACTGCAGGAAATTGCGAAAGAGAGGGCCGAGAGGATCTGTCTTCGGCCCCTTCAGTTCATCAGGAGAGGGGATCCTGGGAATTCATGGCAAGATATTTCAAACTCTGATTTCTTTTTGTCAGACCAATATCAGGAGTCAGTGGGCACAGAAGAGTCATCTCATTCAATAGGTTACTGAAGACTCAGCCCAGTGCGTGTTATGATTTTTAAAAGATATAAAAAATAATAAAAAATGAATTTTCCGGATGTTGAACATATGTCTTCTACATACATGGAATAACATTCATTTTCAGTTCTAAATTAAATTTGAAATGACGTCTTCTACAGACATTGAAAATACATGTTTGTTGGCTAATTTCTTTCTATAGCCAAATTTCAATCGTACATAGTTTTTCCCTTTAAATATGACATATTACTGAAGAAAGCCTTATGTCACGCTCAAAAGTTTTATTTTCAATAACATAATGAATATTGCAGTATAGAATATTTTATTATTCACATTTATCACTCGCACTTATGTTAGTCTTTTCGAAAGCTTCAGGACTGAAGGTAATCATATTCAACATTTCCTGACACAACCAACAGAACATACACTACCACAACATTCTCAGTAACAGTTACAAAAACGTTTTACTTGCTATGATTCTGATATGTGGTTGAATGCACTGACTCTGGATAAGAATGTATGCTGAATTACCTAAATGTAGAAATGAACACTTGTGATTGCGACCCCATCCTCAGTAGCCTTTTCCAGTGTTTACTTCTTACGTTGTTACAAGTTACATAAACTTTCCTTCTTAATTCACTCAGTAACGTTATGGGAAAAGGATTATAGACATCTGTTTCACAAGTTTGGACAGAACAGACCAGTATAGCACAATATAGTACATTATACTGTACTCTACTCAACTATACTCTACTTTACTTTAATGTACTGCACTGTCCAAACTTGTGAAACATATGTCTATGATAATGTTATGTACTGTGCTCTGCTCTGCTCTGCTGTACTGTGCTGTCCAAACCTGTGAAATGGAGGTCTATGAATGCTTCAGATCTGGACCAAATATGAACCAATCATAGACCTCTGTTTTGGCTAAATAAAAGCCAGCCTGGACCAGACCAAATCTGAACCGAATAGGGGCCAAATCAAGGCCTGTCCTAACCGTACCAAAAATATGACGTCTGTGAACGTTGGCCAAATCAAGGCCAGGGTGGAACAACCAAATTCCAACTACTTTTCAATGTCCATGGACGTCCGGCATCGGTTGGTGCTCAGTGGGAGAAGAGTGTAAGGGTTTTATTCAAAAAGATACTTAGTCAGGTTCTTCTTTATTAGCATTTCTTGTGCTGCAATAACCATTCTGATTCAAGCTTAATAAACTGTTTATACAGCATTAAAGAGAAACTTTAATCAATACATAATTGTAGAGTAAATACAGCCACTTAGAGGAGATAAATAGCTAATGTGTTAAAACAGGTAATGTAGGAACAGAAGTGCCAAGGTCAAGTGTTGCTGTCCGTCTTTATTCATGTGACACACTAATAACCGTGTTATATATTATTAGAAAGGCTCTCAAGGTGTTTGGGAAAATTGTTATATGACCAATACTGTAGCATGCTACTCTGCTTATTCCGCTACTCTGCTTATTCCGCTACTCTGCTTATTCCGCTGCTCTGCTTATTCCGCTGCTCTGCTTATTCCGCTGCTCTGCTTATTCCGCTGCTCTGCTTATTCCGCTGCTCTGCTTATTCCGCTGCTCTGCTTATTCCGCTGCTCTGCTTATTCCGCTGCTCTGCTTATTCCGCTGCTCTGCTTATTCCGCTACTCTGCTTATTCCGCTACTCTGCTTATTCCGCTGCTCTGCTTATTCCGCTGCTCTGCTTATTCCGCTGCTCTGCTTATTCCGCTACTCTGCTTATTCCGCTGCTCTGCTTATTCCGCTACTCTGCTTATTCCGCTACTCTGCTTATTCCGCTGCTCTGCTTATTCCGCTACTCTGCTTATTCCGCTGCTCTGCTTATTCCGCTGCTCTGCTTATTCCGCTGCTCTGCTTATTCCGCTACTCTGCTTATTCCGCTGCTCTGCTTATTCCGCTGCTCTGCTTATTCCGCTGCTCTGCTTATTCCGCTGCTCTGCTTATTCCGCTGCTCTGCTTATTCCGCTGCTCTGCTTATTCCGCTGCTCTGCTTATTCCGCTACTCTGCTTATTCCGCTACTCTGCTTATTCCGCTGCTCTGCTTATTCCGCTGCTCTGCTTATTCCGCTACTCTGCTTATTCCGCTGCTCTGCTTATTCCGCTACTCTGCTTATTCCGCTGCTCTGCTTATTCCGCTGCTCTGCTTATTCCGCTACTCTGCTTATTCCGCTACTCTGCTTATTCCGCTGCTCTGCTTATTCCGCTACTCTGCTTATTCCGCTACTCTGCTTATTCCGCTGCTCTGCTTATTCACCACTGGTGATTATTTCAAAGATGTCAATGACATTACATTTAGACAACACTGTCACTGATGTAAAACCTACTGGCTAGAAAAAGTATGTGAACCCGTTGGAATTGCCTGGATTTCTGCATAAATTGGTCCTAAAATTTGATCTGATCTTTTTCTAAGTCACAACAATAGAAAAACAGTGTGCTTAAACTAATAAGCCACTGCTGTCCAAAAAAAACATTGCTGCACATCTGAAGTTCGCAAAAGGGCACCTGGATGTTCCATAGTGCAACTGGCAAAATATTCTGTGGGCAGATGAAACTTAAGTTGAGTTGTTTTTAAGGAACACTATGTAAAGTATGGTGGAGGGAGCATCATGGTCTGGGGCTGCTTTGCTGCCTCAGGGCCTGCACAGCTTGCTATCATCAACGGAAACTTGGGAATACATTTTTACAAGACATTTTGTAGGAGAATGTAAGGTGGTCTGTCTGCCAATTGAAACTCAACAGAAGTTGGGTGATGCAACAGGACAACAACCCAAAACACAGAAGTAAATCAACAACAGAATGGCTTCAACAGAAGAAAATACGCCTCCTGGAGTGGCCCAGTCAGTCCTGACCTCAAACCGATTGAGATGCTGTGGTATGACCTCGAGCGGTTCACACCAGACATCCCAAGAATATTGCTGAACTGAAACCGTATTCGACAGAGGAACAGTCCAAAATTACTCCTGATCGTTGTGCAGGTCTGTTCCGCAACTACAGAAAATATTTGGTTGAAGTTATTGCTGTCAAAGGAGGGTCAACCAGTTATTAAATCCAAGGGTTCACATGCTTTTCCTACCCTGCACTATGAATGTTTACATGGCGTCTTTATTAAACACATGAAAACGTATCATTGGTTGTGTGTTATCAGTTAATTAAGAACTGTGTTTGTCTATTGTTGTGATTTCGATGAAGATCATAAATTTGATGACCAATTTATGCAGAAATCCAGGTAATTCCAAAGGGTTCACATACTTCTTCTTGCCACTGTATGTACTTTGGAAATGACTTTGTATCATCATAATCCTACCATTTTATTACCAAATTGTCACGGTTTTCATATGGTGAAGAAGAGTCGGACCAAACTGCAGCGTGTCGATTGCGATCCATGTTTATTTAGACAAACGTAAACACGACTAAACACGAACACTACAAAAACAATAAACGAAAACCAAAAACAGCCTATACTTGTGTCAACTAACATCAAACAAGGACATCAAGACACTCAGGACAATCACCCACAATACAACCAAAGAATATGGCTGCCTAAATATGGTTCCCAATCAGAGACAACGATAAACACCTGCCTCTGATTGAGAACCACTTCAGACAGCCATAGACTTTCCTAGAACACCCCACTAAGCTACAACCCCACTATGCTACACACCACATACAAAAACCCATGTCACACCCTGGCCTGACCAAATACATGAAGAAAAACACAAAATACTTCGACCAGGGCGTGACACAAATGTTTTGATAAACCATAATGTGTTTTTGTATTGATTTTAAGGTTGCTTAGTCAAAAATAAAATTACAGTAAGGTTTTTGTGAAGTTTTTCATTATATCACTGAGACAAAGGGACAGGGCAGGGTAGGTTACTTTCTAAATGTATTCTGTTACTAGTTACCTGTCCAAAATAGTAATCACTAACAACTTTTGGATTACCCAAACTCAGTAATGTAATCTGCCCTTAAGAGGCATTAGAAGAAGACACAAATATATGTTGCCAATTGAATGACATCTATTGCCTGGGTAAATCAATGTTAAAACTTACATAGCTGAACATATATGGATGTTAAAGGTTACTTTATGGGTTGGTTATGTAGGCTTCTTCTAACCCATCTCTTTCTACTATATATAATAATACGATTAAATTATATCTTTACATTAAAAACTAGTCTATCAAAGGGCCTCCCGGGTGGCGCAGTGGCCTAAAGCTGTGCCACCAGAGATTCTGGGTTCGAGCTCTGTCGCGACCGGGAGGCCCATGGGGCAGCGCACAATTGGCCTAAGGTGGTTAGGGAGGGTTTGGCCTGCAGGGATATCCTTGTCTCATCGTGCACTAGTGACTCCTGTGGTGGGCCGGGCGCAGTGCACGATGACCAGGTTGCTAGGTGTACAGTGTTTCCTCCAACACATTGGTGTGGCTGGCTTCCGGGTTGGATGCGCACTGTGTTAAAAAGCAGTGCGGCTTGGTTGTGTTTCGGAGGACGCATGTCTTTCGACCTTCGCCTCTCCCGAGTCCGTACGGTTGCAGACAGTAACTACCAAATGGTTTTGTGGTTATGCTCAGGTCTTATTAGTCAGCTCTGTTGTTTATGATTTCGTTGTCATGGAGGACTGATTGGGCCCCATGGGCCTCATTGATTCTAATTGAAAAATAAATGCTGTGCTCATGCTTTTAGAGCAACTGAAAGTGCTATTTACATGTGAAATCTAAATGCCTTTTGCTATAGAAAAATACATTTGCTGTCTGTTGGTGACACATTGGTGACACATTGATATCTTGATAATATGCTGCTGTTTAAAGTGCAAATCCACAGATGAAACAATAACAAAATCTTCGCCCCGCCTCTGTTTTGGTATAAAGCTGAGGGATGGGCCTGAATAAATGTAACCAGATTAATAGAAAGAGCTATGGATGCAAGGACTGACCATCCATGATATAAAAAAGTATTGTTTTAACCATGTTATGAGGCTATACAGTGTTTGTTTACATTTACAACATTACAAACATTGGAGAAAAACAAGCTTATATTTTGGGTTCTCGTGGAGTGTGACAGTTGAACTAAGCTCATGAGACATTTATAAGTTATATTCTTCAATTGATGTATGTATGTATGTATGTATGTATGTATGTATGTATGTGTGTATGTGTGTGTGTGTGTGTGTGTGTGTGTGTGTGTGTGTGTGTGTGTGTGTGTGTGTGTGTGTGTGTGCAAATAGATTTAAACTCAGTTTTTCACAATTCTTAGGTCAGTTAGAATAACCACTATATTTTAAGAATGTGAAATATCAGAATAATAGTAGAGAGAGTGATTTATTTCAGCTTTAATTTCTTTCATCACATTCCCAGTGGGTCAGAAGGTTACATACACTCAATTAGTATTTGGTAGCATTGCCTTCAAATTGTTTAACTTGGGTCAAACGTTTCGGGTAGCCTTCCACAAGCTTCCAACAATAAGTTTGGTGAATTTTGGCCCATCCGTCCTGACAGAGCTGGTGTAACTGAGTCAGGTTTGTAGGCCTCCTTGCTTGCACACAATTTTTCAGTTCTGTCCACAGATTTTCGATGGGATTGAGGTCAGGGCTTTGTGATGGCCACTCCAATACCTTGACTTTGTTGTCCTTAAGCCATTTTGCCACAACTTTGGGAGTATGCTTGGGGTCATTATCCATTTGGAAGACCCATTTGCGACCAAGTTTTAACTTCCTGACTGATGTCTTGAGATGTTGCTTCAATATATCAACCTAATTTTGCGCCGTCATGATGCCATCTATTTTGTGAAGTGCACCAGTCCCTCCTGCAGCAAAGCACCCCCACAACATGATACTGCCACCCTGTGCTTCACGGTTGGGATGGTGTTCTTCGGCTTGCAAGCCACCGTAACGGATTACAGTTACTGTTCTTTTGTAAAGGATGACGTCTAATCAGTTACTCCCGACCCCTGGTCTTTACATCAGGGTTATAGGTAAGTCTTTACATCAGGGTTATAGGTCCAACTGCTCCTTTTAGTGCACAAACATCATGTGTCATTTACATCAGCTATGAACTCGATTGTAAACCCTCAACCACAGTTCATGAAAAGGGAAGCACATTCATGAACGGGATGGACACTGCTCCTTGAGTCAAACTTGTCACGGAGGTGTTCGTGCACTGTGTTATTTTACACAGCTCTTGGACAAGATATCACCATTTTAAGAGAGCCTCGTCAAATGAACACATCAACCAAGAAGAGATCAATAATTTTCTCCTTTGAACCTTTCCAATTCCTTCTCACAGACAATCTACAGAACTACAACACTCTTAGACATTCAAGAAATCAACATAACTATCACTCAGACCGCCAAAGAATCATTCAGCTGGATAAACACGCCGACGATGAGTTTTGAACTTGGACCTCTTTTGATACAACACCGTCACTAACATAAAATCCAGATTTATTAATACAACACATTTAAGACTATGATTTAAAAAGAATGAAAAGAGTCAATAAAAACTTAAATATTTACTACACAACATACATAAGAGGATAAAAAAACAAAGAATAAGAATCAAAACTGAACAACTAAAAAGCACCCAAAGAGAAAGCAAAGCTAGAAAAGTTTTTTTTTTTTAATATCTCGTTTAAAATCAGCATGTCCACAGTTTCAGCCCCCCTCAGGTTCTCTGGCAGGCTATTCCAGAGGCTGGGGGCATAATAACTAAAGGCTGCGTCTCCATGCCTCCTGGTCCTAGGCTTTTGGGTAGTTAGGGCAAGTGCCAGAAGACCAGAGGGACCTACAGGGTACATAACTCAAAAGCAGGTCTGAAATATATTGGGATGTACAATCGTGGATTGATTTAAAAACCAATAGAAGAATCTTAAAATATATTCTAATGCAGTTGACCAATGGCTTTCTTGGGTAGACCAGACAGTAGTCAAGTCTGCTTGTTATAAAAGCATGGATGAGTCTCTCTGTATTAGCCTGAGGAAGAAATGTCCACACCATGGCAATATTCCTCAGGTATAAAAAGCTATTTTGGTCACATTCCTAATATGTGTGATCCGGAATGTTTACCTGCCGTTTGATCTTTATTGGCCGTGAATTAAAACGTGCGGCCAGATTCTCTCTGTGCTTTGACTCCAACGATTAGTACCTCCGTCTTGTCTTGATTTAGTTGGAGGGTGTTGTCTGTGTAGCAGTGAAAATCAATTCTGTGCTTTCTGATGATGCTGCCAAGGAGTAATATATATATAAACTTAACAGTTATAAACTTAACACAGACACCTGTGATATGCATTTTCTCTGAGTAATGTTCAATAAACTCTCAACAAGTTAAATTGGTCCTAAACCAATTTAGAACGGGACTGGAGAGGCCAACTCAACTCTCCAGTCTTTCCAGAAGGACATCATGATCAAAGGTTTCGAATGCATCACCAACCTGGTCACAGTATAGGCAGCTTCCAGTGCGGATTCGCAGCTGCCTCCCCTCAGATGAGACGGGCCCGGCCAAGCCACATGGATTCAGGTTCTGGAAGAGACTTGGAAAGGGAGGCAGTCGGAGGAGGACCAAGCAAAGAAGCAGATGTAGTGATGGGGCATGCAACCCTACGTGCCCTCGCCCTCCGACACTCACGGAGACTGATGTCGATACGGATAGCAAGGAAAATGAGCTCCTCGAGTCCATCAGGCTCATCCCTGGACACCAACTCATCCTTGATGGTCTCATGCTTGCTGACATGCTCCCTGAAGGGCATCCTCATTCCAGCCCTCTCACCTCACACAACTTTTCCAGTGTTGCATGGATTCCAGCCATAGCACTAGCCTCTACCTCAATGGTAAGTACATTGTCTGTATCTGAATCTGTTTTTCTTTTCTTTTTCAGGTTAAAGTTATTTTGTGAGGTGGTCGGATCTTTCCATGATGGAGTATGTTGTTCCTCCATAGCGTAAAGCTGTTGGTACTCGTCGATTTTCCTCAGGATCTCCTTAGTATCCAGTTTGGCTCTTTACTGCAACTAGTTGTTTTACGAAAAGATAACAATGAGTCTTTCCCACGACGACAACAGTTGTCTGTAGTACAGCCAGCTAGCACTCGCGGGATCCACGCAAAAACAGGAACACAAACTTGCAGTCCCAGCTGTAAAGGCTAACCGCATCGTGGAGTCCTTAGCAACAAAACTTTAGCTTGGATTAAAAACGATTTAATTAAAATGTTTTAGTATAAACAACAAACCGAGTGTAGACAGTACAATGTTCTGTTGCGCTCTCTGATGATGTATCTGATGACGTATATGCTGATTTTTCTTTGTAAAGACAGAGGATGGGTCGCTGAGGCCGTGCATAGACTTCTGTGGGATGAATAATATCACTGTGAAGAATAAGTAACCATTGCCACTCGTCAGTTCTGCTTTGCCACCCTCCATGGTGCCACAGTGTTCACCAAGCTCGACCTCCGGATGCCTACTATCTGGTCCGCATCAGAGAGGGGGACAAGTGGAAAACCACATTCAACACACCACTTGGACACTTTGAATACTTGGTCATGCCTTTTGGTCTCACTAATGCCCCTGCTGTTTTCCAGTACCTGGAACTCAAGCGTCGCTTCACCTCCTCTCCAGTCCTCACTCAGCCAGACCCAGAACTCCAGTTCATCGTGGAGGTGGATGTCTCTGACACCGTGGTAGGTGCTGTTCTGTCCCAACGTTCCCCCTCTGATCAGAAGCTCCACCCATGTGCATTATTTTCCCGTAAGCGCTCACCTGCAGAGAGAAATCTTTACATTGGTAACCGGGAACTCCTGGCAGTGAAGCTAGCTCTTGTGGAATGGCATCACTGGCTGGAGGGTTCTATTATCCTCTTCATCGTTTGGATGGACCACAAAAACCTGTCCTACATCCAGACCACCAAGCGTCTGAATTCCTGGCAAGCCAGGTGGGCATTGTTCTTCGGGAGATTCAACTTCACACTCACTTATCGCCCCGGTCCTAGGAATACCAAGCCTGATGCCCTCTCCCGCCAGTTCACTGCCGACAACACTGGTTCTGAGCCAGAAGCCATTGTGCCATCCACCTGCATCGTTGCCTCCGTATCCTGGGAGATCGAGTCGAGGCTCAGCAAAACCAGCCTGACTCTGGTAACAGTCCTAGAAATGGTCTGTTTGTTCTAGATTCAGTTCGCTCTGATGTTCTTCAGTGGGCCCATTCTACTCACCTAAATATATATTATAATATTTTATATATTTACTCACCTCACCTGTCACCCAGGTATGAACCGGACCCTCGTCTTCCTGCGGCAGCACTTTTGGTGGTCCACCTTGGAGAGAGATGTCTGGGAGTTTGTCTCAGCCTGCTCGGTCTGTGCCCAGAACAAGACCTCCGCTAAACCCACGTCTAGACTGCTTTGCACTCTTCCCATACCCAGTCGCCCCTGGTCACACAAACTCTCTGAACTTCGTCACTGGCCTTACCCCAGCCAACAGTAACTCAGTCATCCTCACCATAATTTACAGATTTTCCAAAGTGGCTCACTTCATTCCCCTGTCCAAGTTTCCATCCTCCAGGGAGACTGCGGACCTGCTGGTGTTCCATGTGTTTCATCTGCATGGGCTTCCTACTACATCGTTTCCGACAGGGGACCCCAGATCACATCCCGAGTATGGAGATCCTTCTGTTCAGCACTGGGTATCAATGTCAGTCTTTCATCTGGATATCACCTCCAGACCAATGGCCAGACTAACTGGCCAACCAGAAGATGGAGACTGCCCTATGCTGCATGACTTCTGCTAATCCTTCCTCCTGGAGTGTTCAGCTACCCTGGGTGCAATATGACCACAAATCCCTCACCAACGCCTCGTCAGGTATGTCACGCTTCAAGTGTGCCATGGGTTATCAACCTCTCTTATTCCCCGCCCAAGAGGTTGAGGTGGCGGTTCCCTCAATCCATGACCATATGCACCATTGTCATCACACCTGGAGGAAGGCCCAGGCTACCCTTCTTCGTGCCTCCGCCAGGACCCAGTCTCAAGCCAACCGTCGCCTTGCCTCAGCCCCAGTCTACACTCCAGGCCAGAAGGTACGGCTCTCATCGAAGGACCTGCCATTGAAGGTGGCTTCTAAGAAACGTTCCCCCCGATTCATTAGTACCTTTGAAATTGACCCCATCATTAACCCCTCTGCTGTGTCATTAACCCCTCTGCCGGTCTGAATATTTTCCGAATGCACTGTATATATCTTTTTGAAATAACTGTATATAATACAATCAAGGTGAGAGCGTTAGAAATTATTTTGGTGGTTGATCTGCTTCTGTTCTGTGGGTGGCACTGTGTGCTATATTTAAAGGATGGGTCCAAATCTCTCAAAGGCTCTAGGATCCAGGGGGACAGGGGTGGTCTGCCAGTAACCGGGACAACAACCCAACTTGGGATGTGGGAGGTTTTAGTGGGTGGAATAGTGGAGAACAATTGGAGGTTTACTCAGTAGCAGTGCAGATGTCATGGTACAGCTACAGTGTATGGACACTCAATCATTATGGTACTTTTTAATGGTATGTTTAAAAACATATTCTGATAAACATAATTTAAACTTGTGTCTCATTATGATAAAATAAGTACCGCCAGTTATAATTGTAAAGGCTTAGCCGATAATAAGAAAATACTATCAATATTTAGCTAGCTAAAAGAGAAGGAATATAATATCTGTTGTTTACAGGAAACTCAATAATTTTTTTTATGAAGTTGTGAGGAAAAAGGTCTGGTGGTGGTGCGAAATTTCATTGTAGAATATATTGTAGAATAATAGTAAAGAGATCAAAACTATGAAATAACACATATGGAATCATGTAGTAACCAATATTTTAGATTCTTCAAAGTAGCCACCCTTTGCCTTGATGACAGCTTTGCACACGCTTGGCATTCTCTCAACCAGCTTCACCTGAATGCTTTTCGAACAGTCTTGAAGGAGTTCCCACATATGTTGAGCACTTGTTGGCTGCTTTTCCTTCACTCTGAGGTCCAACTCATACCAAACCATCTCAATTGGGCTGAGGTCAGGTGATTGTGGAGGCCAGGTCATCTGATGCAGCTCTCCATCACTCTCCTTTTTGGCCAAATAGCCCTTACACAGCCTGGAGGTGTGTTGGGCCATTGTACTGTTGAAAAACAAATGATATTCTCACTAAGCGCAAACTCGATAGGAAGGCATATCGCTGCAGAAGGCTGCTAACTCTAATTAACTTATCTTCCGCAGCAGAGGTAACTCAAATCAAATCAAAACCAATTGTATTTGTCACATGTGCTGAATACAACAACCTTACAGTGAAATGCTTACCTACAAGCCCTTAACCAACAATGCTTTAAGTAGTTTTAAGAAAAAAATTAAGAAAACAATTTAATAAAAATAACAATAATTAAACAGCAGAAGTGAGAACAATAGCGAGGCTTTATACAGGGGTACCAGTACAGAGTCAATGTGCGGGAGCACCGGTTAGTCAAGTTAATTGAGGTAATATGTACATGTAGGTAGAGTTAAAGTGACTATGCTTAGATAACCAGAGAGCAGCAGTAGTGTAAAACAGGGGTCTCGGTGGCCCTTTGATTAGCTGTTTAGGAGTCTTATGGCTATGGGTAGAAGCTGTTAAGTCTTTTGGACCTAGACATGGCGCTCCGGTACCGTGCGGTAACAGAGAGAACAGTCTATGACGAGGGTGACTGGAGTCTTGGACAATTTTTAGGGCCTTCCTCTGACACAGCCTGGTATAGAGGTCTTGGATGGCAGGAAGCTTGGCCCCCGTGATGTATTGGGCCGTACGCACTACCCTCTGCGGTCAGAGGCCAAGCAGTTGCCATACCAGCAGTTGCCATACCAGGTAGTGATGCAGCTTTAGAACCTTTTGAGGTTCCATGCCAAATCTTTTCAGTCTCCTGAGGGGGAATAGGCTTTGTTGTGCCCTCTTCACGATTGTCTTATTGTGTTTGGACCATGATAATTTGTTGGTGATGTGAACACCAAGGAGCCTGAAGCTCTCAACCTGCTCCACTACAGCCTCGTCGATGAGAATGGGGGCGTGCTCGGTCTTCCTTTTCCTGTAGTCCACAATCATCTCCTTTGTCTTGATCACGTTGAGGGAGAGGTTGTTGTCGTTACGTCTATCTTTGTGGTATTCTGAGGTGTTTTTGATTTCAGGAGGGGTGGTTTTGAATTCAGGAAGAATGTTCTTGATATTAGTGAAATGGATAGAGATTTTTGCCCTCTAGTACAGTAACCATTCCCTTATATATATATATAAAGAGAGAGATTGATTCCATATGTGTTATTTCATAGTTTTGATGTCTTCGCTATTATTCTATAATGTAGAAAATAGTACAAAAAATAAAAAACCTGGAATGAGTAAGTGTGTCCAAACTTTTGACCGGTAGTGTGTGTGTATATATGTGTGTGAGATATATATATATACACACACAATTAGATATTTTCTTTGACATAGTTTGCAAACTGATATGTGACACGTAATGCCAAAATAAAACAGGCAAGCCCCCCCCCCCAAAAGTGTATTATTTTTTGTCTTAAAATGTGGGGCTCAAAACAGGTTGGGCTCTGCCCCACCTGCCCTGAATGGCGTGTCTCCACTGTCCGTACCCAACATTAGTTATTTATCTCCTCTAGGTGGCAGTATTTACTCTTACATTTATGTATTGATTAAAGTTGATCTCATTCATGCTATTTAAACATAACTTGTTTAGTTTTAATCAGAATAGTTATTGCACCACAACAGAAGGCTTACCCAAGAGAACCGGACTAGGTAGCGTGTTGAATAAAATCCTTTCACTCTTCTCCCACTGAGCACCGGACTCCCATAGACATTGAAAAGTCGTCTACATTTGGTTAGTCCACCCTGGCCTTGATTTTTTTCGTAGAAATATTTGCTCAATAATATTTCTCAGATACCGGAACTTGTGAATTCAAATAGACATTATTACGATGTAACAAGTCGGGCTGGTCCATGGATCAACTGCCTTTTCATCCTTACGTCACACACTGTCACTCCTCTTTAAGTTAATGATTCATCCCCTTGGGCATTCAGCCACCATTTTCTTTTTGCCTTGCACTCATTTCAGCTTGGTTTCTATTTTCTTGTTTGGCACAGACCTTAGGGTCTACAGACCATAGATTCTATTGGTGGCATATCCATAGCAAAGATACAAAAAGAAACAGACACACACACTCCTAATGTAGGTGCATGTCTAATGGCCCTTTCAGTAATACAAACCTATGCTCCTAATGCACATCTAATGAACCTCATGGGACTAGGAAATGGCTCCCCTTATCCTAATGGCCTATTGATTATTGGTTTCCCTTAGCCGAATGACCCAGACACATATGCCACCCCTTAACCTAATGACCTATTGATTATTGGTTTCCCTTAGCCTAATGACCCAGACACATATGCCACCCCTTAACCTAATGACCTATTGATTAATGGATTCAGGGTCCATGTCTAATGACCCAGACACATATGCCATTCCTTAACCTAATGACCTATTGATTAATGGATTCAGGGTCCATGTCTAATGACCCAGACACATATGCCATTCCTTAACCTAATGACCTATTGATTAATGGATTCAGGGTCCATGTCTAATGACCCAGACACATATGCCATTCCTTAACCTAATGACCTATTGATTAATGGATTCAGGGTCCATGTCTAATGACCCAGACACATATGCCATTCCTTAACCTAATGACCTATTGATTAATGGATTCAGGTTCCATGTTTGATGGCCCAGACAGATATGGCTTGTAATGATTCTGCTTACTACTCTAAGATGTATAATGTGCACATACAGTGCCTTGCGAAAGTATTCGGCCCCCTTGAACTTTGCGACCTTTTGCCACATTTCAGGCTTCAAACAGTAAAGGGGCTGAATAAAGATATAAAACTGTATTTTTTTGTGAAGAATCAACAACAAGTGGGACACAATCATGAAGTGGAACGACATTTATTGGATATTTCAAACTTTTTTAACAAATCAAAAACTGAAAAATTGGGCGTGCAAAATTATTCATCCCCCTTAAGTTAATACTTTGTAGCGCCACCTTTTGCTGCGATTACAGCTGTAAGTCGCTTGGGGTATGTCTCTATCAGTTTTGCACATCGAGAGACTGACATTTTTCCCATTCCTCCTTGCAAAACAGCTCGAGCTCAGTGAGGTTGGATGGAGAGCATTTGTGAACAGCAGTTTTCAGTTCTTTCCACAGATTCTCGATTGGATTCAGGTCTGGACTTTGACTTGGCCATTCTAACACCTGGATATGTTTATTTTTGAACCATTACATTGTAGATTTTGCTTTATATTTTGGATCATTGTCTTGTTGGAAGACAAATCTCCATCCCAGTCTCAGGTCTTTTGCAGACTCCATCAGGTTTTCTTCCAGAATGGTCCTGTATTTGGCTCCATCCATCTTCCCATCAATTTTAACCATCTTCCCTGTCCCTGCTGAAGAAAAGCAGGCCCAAACCATGATGTTGCCACCACCGTTTGACAGTGGAGATGGTGTGTTCAGGGTGATGAGCTGTGTTGCTTTTACGCCAAACATAACGTTTTGCATTGTTGCCAAAAAGTTCAATTTTGGTTTCATCTGACCAGAGCACCTTCTTCCACATGTTTGGTGTGTCTCCCAGGTGGCTTGTGGCAAACTTTAAACAACACTTTTTATGGATATCTTTAAGAAATGGCTTTCTTCTTGCCACTCTTCCATAAAGGCCAGATTTGTGCAATATACGACTGATTGTTGTCCTATGGACAGAGTCTCCCACCTCAGCTGTAGATCTCTGCAGTTCATCCAGAGTGATCATGGGCCTCTTGGCTGCATCTCTGATCAGTCTTCTCCTTGTATGAGCTGAAAGTTTAGAGGGACGGCCAGGTCTTGGTAGATTTGCAGTGGTCTGATACTCCTTCCATTTCAATATTATCGCTTGCACAGTGCTCCTTGGGATGTTTAAAGCTTGGGAAATCTTTTTGTATCCAAATCCGGCTTTAAACTTCTTCACAACAGTATCTCGGACCTGCCTGGTGCGTTCCTTGTTCTTCATAATGCTCTCTGCGCTTTTAACGGACCTCTGAGACTATCACAGTGCAGGTGCATTTATACGGAGACTTGATTACACATAGGTGGATTGTATTTATCATCATTAGTCATTTAGGTCAACATTGGATCATTCAGAGATCCTCACTGAACTTCTGGAGAGAGTTTGCTGCACTGAAAGTAAAGGGGCTGAATAATTTTGCACGCCCAATTTTTCCGTTTTTGATTTGTTAATTTAAAAAAAAATATCCAATAAATGTCGTTCCACTTCATGATTGTGTCCCACTTGTTGTTAATTCTTCACAAAAAAATACAGTTTTATATCTTTCGCAAGGCACTGTATGTACTGGAAAATGTCCAATACATTCCTCCTCTGGGGCTTACTAAGTCTTAAAGTTTGTTCCAGTATAAGTGAGAGGGGAAGCACCTTCTCTGTTACTAAGGAGACAATCTGCCTCCCTTTCATCTTATTAACCTTGGCTTTACTTTCCCATTCATACTGGGGAGTCAGGACCAAACATCTCCTTTCACATGTAGCTAGACAGAAGTAAAAGATCCATCATCAAGTCAATTGTCCTTTAACATAGTGTAAAAGGATGCGCATGCATTTCTTTGCCTTGCCTGAGGTTCTCATTTATGTAGAATACAAGAAAAATAATAAAAACATGAAAGACAATAAACTGGAACCTTATAAATCCTTATAACATCATTCTCAATATGACACCTAAACACATGGCCCTCCCTCACAGACACCTCTCTAACAACTGTTTGGTCATAAGTGAAAAACCTGTTAGATGATTAAGGGCATGGTCCGTAAACACTTGTAACTGGAAAACCCTATGTAACATAAAAATGTCTAGGCGAACAAAATATTAAGCAGTTCTATCATCATTTATCCTTTAGCAACTGTTATATTGAGTACATGGTTATACACTTTTAGTATTGATTACATGATTGTATCTCTTTAACACTGAATACATGATATTATTTTATACTATGTGTATCCTTTAAACACATTCCTTATCCCAACATAAGAGGCAGTCACCCCTTTGACACATAGCACAGAAAATTGCGTCAGCATGATTAAAATGTCCAAGTCTCTGATAATCTAGTTTACACCATTTCCACAACCCTCTTTTTGGGCATGGTTTGTGTACATGAGGAGGTACATCACCACCATAGTCTGGGACTCGGTATAGGTCAGGAAGATCTCTGTCCAGTCCATTGCTCAGCAACCTTTGTTGATCCTGATAGCCATCTCCCTCCTGGTCTTAGTCCATATAGACATTCTGGGTTTCCAATAGGACAGTCCAATGGTCCTCCTTTAGCATTGCATGGTTTTCCATATCTGTCCTTATTTTGTCCACGAGCATCAGCCACAGGATTCACTACGACAGGTGGGTCATAAACACCTGTTCCCACAGCGATATGCTTTACTGCAGTTTGTACCAGGAGAGACTTTATCTATGGTAAGACACAACAAAAACCTATTCCATGGCCACCAGTACAACACCTATCATGATATCAATTTTTGTAAATATTGCTCCCCATTTCCCCAAAGTTCAATCCAACCAGTCCCAAGCGTGGGTATCAAATCAAGAATTGTCCCTTTACTTCTTGCCGTAATTCTTTCAGTTTGGTCATAGCTTCCGTAAATGATCCATCTGGGGCCGTGTTGTTGGGAATGAAGGTGCAACATTCTTCTCCGAACATTATGCAAACTCCACCTTTCTCTGCTAAGAGCCAATTCAAAGCCTGCCTGTTCTGCCATGTCATTTTGCTAGTGGCCTGTACTTGTTTTCCCAAAGCTGTCAATGCAGAGTTGGTATAGTTAATGAATCTTTGTTGGTTATAATAAATGTAATTTATCCATTCTAAGTTTTTGTTTGGTGATATCCAAAGAAATCATGATTCAAATCCTGGCTTAATACAAATGGCCACTCCCATCAGTGGGTGCACCCACTCGCCCCAAAATGCCCCCAGCCCAAAAGGAGAGGGCGGAGTTTGCTGTTTGGGAGAGTGGTAAATGTGCTGCTAAAAAGGAAAATCCAGGGGACACAGGCAATAATAATGCTCAAACCACTGTTCATGATTCCACTTGTTTACAAAGAGGCAGGCGCAATTAGAACTCAATCAACTTAAGAAAAAAGCATTCTGATCTTTGATCATCGCTGGGAGCAATATTTAGATGTTGACCCGTAACTGATTTTCTTTGCGTACAAAATTAATATTTTAATTTAACACAACCAAATATCAACATTCGAAGGAGATGTATCTTCTGCTTGGATAGTTCCATCAGTGCCACTAATTAGTCTGGCTTTAATTCCACATTGTCAACAAATTAAGAAATGATATGTTGGATTCATATCTCCAACTCTCTCAGCTCGCTGGTCACCATAGCAGCACCCACCTGTAGCACGCGCTCCAGCAGGTATATCTCTCTGGTCACCCCCAAAACCAATTCTTCCTTTGGCCGCCTCTCCTTCCAGTTCTCTTCTGCCAATGACTGGAACGAACTACAAAAATCTCTGAAACTGGAAACACTTATCTCCCCCACTAGCTTTAAGCACCAGCTGTCAGAGCAGCTCACAAATGACTGCACATGTACATAGCCCACCTATAATTTAGACCAAACGACTACCTCTCCCCCTACTGTATTTATTTACTTTGCACCCCATTATTTCTATCTCTACCTTGCACATTCTTCCACTGCAAATCTAACATTCCAGTGTTTTACTTGCTATATTGTATTTACTTTGCCACCATGGCCTTTTTTTGCCTTTACCTCCCTTATCTCACCTCATTTGCTCACATTGTATATAGACTTATTTTTCTACTGTATTATTGACTGTATGTTTGTTTTACTCCATGTGTAACTCTGTGTTGTTGTATGTGTCAACTGCTTTGCTTTATCTTGGCCAGGTCGCAGTTGTAAATGAGAACTTCTTCTCAACTTGCCTACCTGGTTAAATAAAGGTGAAATAAAAATAAATAAAAATAGTCCTATAATAACTACAACCTAAAACTTCTTAACTGGGAATATTGAAGACTCGTGTTAATAGGAACCACCAGCTTTCATATGTTCTCATGTTCTGAGCAAGGAACTAAAACGTTAGCTTTTTTACATGGCACATATTGCACTTTTACTGTCTTCTCCAACACTTTGTTTTTGCATTATTTAAACCAAATTGAACATGTTTCATTATTTATTTGAGACTAAATGGATTTTATTTATGTATTATATTAAGTTAAATTAAGTGTTCATTGTTCATTCAGTATTGTTGTAATTCTCATGTATATACACTGCTCAAAAAAATAAAGGGAACACTAAAATTACACATCCAAGATCTTAATGAATGAAATATTCTTATAAAATACTTTTTTCTTTACATAGTTGAATGTGCTGACAACAAAATCACACAAAAATTATCAATGGAAATCAAATTTATCAACCCATGGAGGTCTGGATTTGGAGTCACACTCAAAATTAAAGTGGAAAACCACACTACAGGCTGATCCAACTTTGATGTAATGTCCTTAAAACAAGTCAAATTGAGGCTCAGTAGTGTGTGTGGCCTCCACGTGCCTGTATGACCTCCCTACAACGCCTGGGCATGCTCTTGATGAGGTGGCGAATGGTCTCCTGAGGGATCTCCTCCCAGACCTGGACTAAAGCATCCGCCAACTCCTGGACAGTCTGTGGTGCAATGTGGCGTTGGTGGATGGGGCGAGACATGATGTCCCAGATGTGCTCAATTGGATTCAGGTCTGGGGAACGGGCGGGCCAGTCCATAGCATCAATGCCTTCCTCTTGCAGGAACTGCTGACACACTCCAGCCACATGAGGTCGAGCATTGTCTTGCATTAGGAGGAACCCAGGGCCAACCGCACCAGCATATGGTCTCACAAGGGGTCTGAGGATCTCATCTCGGTACCTAATGGCAGTCAGGCTACCTCTGTCGAGCACATGGAGGGCTGTGCGGCCCCCCAAAGAAATGCCACCCCACACCATGACTGACCCACCGCCAAACCGGTCATGCTGGAGGATGTTGCAGGCAGCAAAACGTTCTCCACGGCGTCTCCAGACTGTCACGCCTGTCACATGTGCTCAGTGTGAACCTTCTTTCATCTGTGAAGAGCACAGGGCGCCAGTGGTGAATTTGCCAATCTTGGTGTTCTCTGGCAAATACCAAACGTCCTGTACGGTGTTGGGCTGTAGGCACCCCACCTGTGGACGTCGGGCCCTCATACCACCCTCATGGAGCCTGTTTCTGACCATTTGAGCAGACACATGCACATTTGTGGCCTGCTGGAGGTCATTTTGCAGGCCTCTGGCAGTGCTCCTCCTGCTCCTCCTTGCACAAAGGCGGAGGTAGCGGTCCTGCAGCTGGGTTGTTCCCCTCCTACGGCCTCCTCCACATCTCCTGATGTACTGGCCTGTCTCCTGGTAGCGCCTCCATGCTCTTGCCACTACCCTGACAGACACAGCAAACCTTCTTGCCACAGCTCGCATTGATGTGCCATCCTGGATGAGCTGCACTACCTGAGCCACTTGTGTGGGTTGTAGACTCAGTCTCATGCTACCACTAGAGTGAAAGCACCGCCAGCATTCAAAAGTGACCAAAACATCAGCCAGGATCATAGGAACTGAGAAGTGGTCTGTGGTCACCACCTGCAGAACCTCTCCTTTATTGGGGGTGTCTTGCTAATTGACTATAATTTCCACCTGTTGTCTATTCCATTTGCACAACAGCATGTGACATTTATTGTCAATCAGCGTTGCTTCCTAAGTGGACAGTTTGATATTACAGAAGTGTGATTGACTTGGAGTTACATTGTGTTGTTTAAGTGTTCCTTTTTGAGCAGAGTATATATATATATATAAAGATCGGCATCTGCTTTTTTGGTCCTCCAATCGATATCGCCATTGAAAAATCATAATCGGTAAACCTCTAGTTCCTATTGTTTGGTATACTTCATGTAAGTGAATTTGTCCAAAAATGGGGTGGGGTGGGGGTGGCTGCTATGCTAAAAGTGCTGTTACTTCTAAACGGTTTACCTGATATGGATGAAAATACCCTCAAATTAACGCCAACAGTATGCAGTTTCTCATAGTCCTGTTATCATTTCAAATCCAAAGTGCTGGAGTACAGAGCCCAAAACACCTCATGTGTCACAGTCCAAATACTGTTGGACCTCACTGTATAAAATAATCAGATTGAAACAAAACTTCCAAAAGGTGGCTAGACTGTAGAAAAGCAAGTGATATATTGTGAAACTAATAATGATGAGGCTGTGTGAAGTCTATACCATAAGAGTGATTTGTCTCAAACAGAATAACCTAGGTCACACTACATTACGTTGCACTGATAGGTCAACAAGAATTGCTCAACTGAATTGCTCTGTACATAAACCCATATCTCATAGAAAAAGTGTGATTTAATCCTATTCTGTAACTTAGATTTTTGGTTGATATGGAGACGTGAATCCAACATATCAATTATTAATTTATAGAGAAACTGTAATTAAAGCCAGACAATTCAGCGGCACAGATGGAACTATCCAAGTAGAAGATATTTGGTTGCATTGTTAACAAAACACATTTCCAAATCACTTTTGTGATTAGCTTGTTAACCTGATTAGCCTGTAAATAGCCTGTTAACCTGCACACAAGTTAACAGATTGTTGGATTTACGTCTCCAACTCAACCAAAAATAAATGTTGAAGAACATTAAGCCAGTGGCTCAGAAGAAACTATCCAAGCAGTAGATTTGTATTTGGTTGCGTTCTCAACCAGTAATACAGTAAATGGCCTAAAGAGTAACACACCGATGCCGACATTGGTTACGGTAACTAATGTTCTCTAATGTAATCATAGAAAGCACGCATGGTCAAGATAGCAAGCAAAGGTCATGTGTCTCTGGAGATGTTCAAAATTGTTATAATAAAGAATCTCAAACAGCAGTGATCACTTGCACTATGCATAGGGTATGTACTTTTAATGTTCTCAACTGCAGTTAGTTAGGATTGGCCATTTGTTGCGTGATGTAATATTTCACTATAAAAACAGAAAAGTTCATCAAGCATTCAAAAAGAAAGTAAAAGAGTGTTGCTCTGTAAAAACAAAAAACATTGAAATGAATCTGCATGGGATGCACACTAACAAACATACTTCAGGTGAGAAGAATGCATACTACTGGCAACAAGTAGGTGAAAACTGTGGGCTGTATCAAAATGTCTTAGGGCAGTTTCCATAAGGGGAAATATGACACCTTCCCTCAGTAACCCCACCTTTTTAAGATAGTTATAAAAAGACAACCAGCACATGATACAATCACAGAGCACCACTCCATACATCATTTTGACCAAGGGGAGGCGTTCTTATTTGAGCTGATATGCCAGCACATGCCAATCACCCAGCCCTAAACTCAATGATTGATGAAGTTGTTTGCTACAGGCTACAGTGCTTTTGCCATTGTTGCCTTTTTCATAATTTTCCAGTACATTTTCAAACTGGACTTCATCTGTCCTTGTCAGCCGTATTATAACAAAATAGCTTTTGCATAGTTTATATGGCGTGGCCTTGCCTTATACTGTGTTTTGTCCTGATGATGATGGACCCACAGTGCATGAAAATCTGTAGGGGGGAATGCAGTTTTGTTCATTGTTGCATGTTTTTCTTGATGTCATTTTCAGCTGGACTTTTATGGGTAATAACAGCGCTCATTGATGGAGACTGGTTTGTGTGTCTCCAATCCACAAACCCCAAAGAGCAACTATCATGCAAAGATAAAAAAGACTAGACAAAAGAAGCAGCAACATTCCACCTCCATGTAATGTGTTCTCGGGTAAGTAACCCATTTAATTAATGTACTTATTATGGGAAATAATTTTCTAATCACAAATATCCTCATTACTTTCAGACATTAGGATTGACTCTTTTGACAGTTATCTTGGCTCTGTGGGTTTGTGGAACATCCAGAGGCAAGTCAAATCGGGAATATCTGTATGATGTGTACTATGAAAAGGCTGAAGACAAAAAGACAAAGGAGGAAGAGGAGAGAGCAATGCATAAACTAGAATCAGAACGCTCACAGTCTAATGTCACCCACACAGAGTGGACGACCTTAAAGTGGACTCAGAGTGAAGAAAGCATTAATGGAGGACCTCAGATTGGAGGCTTGGAGCATCAAGATCAACATGGATGTTCAGATGAATCAACATTCGACTGATCAGGAGAACTATTATGATGGGACAGAATCTCCGGGAGACTCCTCTACTGAAATGTCAGAAGAGGAATGTTCTCATCACAAGGATAAATTATACAATTACATTATTAGCATATCACGTTTCCTTACAAAATGTATTTGCCAGTGGAAGAGATTGGTTGTGAATATCCACTGATTTTGCAAAGTGGTTGAGCATTAACAATATCCGTCAGCAACCTCCATAGAAAAAGGCAACTCCTAAAATTTTAAGCATAAGAATCTACACAGCTTAACATCAGCAAATTGATTAATATTGCCTGTAGCCTAATGCTACTGAACATTTTAGCTTGAGCAATGTGTATATTTATAGTGGTGTTAAGATCACTCCATAACCCCTACCCTGTATGTACTTGCCTGAGTTTTATTCTAAACCATGTGACTGGTGGTTTGGGACTTTCTCTCAGTGGGACAATCATTCCATCATCTCACGTTTGAAAAACTCTGAACTGGGTATGGTTTTAACCAGAATACTTTCACAAACAACATAACACCCACTTTTGTAATACATCTGGCTGTACATTGTATGATTACTGACTGTATTGTCTTTATTACTCATGACAATACTGGGTTATCAATGGTCAGATGGATCATTATCTGCTATTTGCCACTTTAAATGATTCTCTTAACCACTTATGAAGACCCTGGGTCATTTGGGATGCTTTTTCTGTTAAACAGAAACTCTTTGTTTATGTAGATTTCATTATTAATCCAAAATCAAACATATTTTCACCCACTGCAGTGATTGTTCTTACGGAATTCATGCAACTTTTCATTCTCAGAATAAGCGGTTTGATCAACTGTAATAAATAATATTTTATTCAAAAACAGCCAACAGCCTTGAGGAAGACCTAATAATCAAACACAGCATAAGAGGTAAAAGTATTTAGGATTAGAAATAACATGACCCAGCAGAGATAAGTCAGTCTTATAAATTACACTTAAAATGTATTCAATGAAAAGACCATGTGACCTGACCAGGAGAAACAAGGTTGTTGTCGTAACACATGGAATAGTGTGAAACAGAGTGCTGGATATGGGAAATACAACAGTACACAGCTAGTAGGCCTGAGGCTCTGCAACCTGCCAGAATACCATATGGAGAAAAGTAGCAGCAAAGCATTCAAGCGCATAACAGCAAAGTAGTGCCAACAACATTAGCCACACTATGTGCCAATATGTACTGTTGTGCGCAGTAACCAACAAGAGCAAAGGGGGTTATCAACCAGATTCATACACAACATAAATCTAGCAAACCTAATTGTTTAAGTATGGCTGGCCCCGCTACTACCTGGTCCTCAGTCTGGCTGCCTCCACCACCCTTACTTCCTGGTCGTCAGACCCCAAAGATGACTCTGAGGTCAGCCAGGGAGAGCTTGGTGAAGGAGGCTCCAGTCCCTGACAGCACCTTCTGTGCAAGATCCTTCTTCTTCTCCTGCAGAATGGAGATCTTATCCTCCACTGTGCCCTCACACACAAACCTGCAGGGATAGGGACACACATGCTGTGTGTAAGCACTCACATCAGAAATCAGATTTATACAATGTCTTTATCCAACAGGACACAACCTCAAAATATGTCAGTTGGTTCACTATTTAAAAAGGACCATTTTTTTGCACAGGTACAACTGACTAGAGTGGCTGGTTTTACAGAGTGTGTGTGTGACTAGCTAATGTTAGTCGTGGGAAATTTTCTCCTACCATTTTCTCCTAGATTCTCCTACAGTATCTCTGCACTCAAGCATGCGCTTACCTGTGGATGGTGACATCTCGGTGCTGACCCACTCTGTAGATGCGGTCACAGGCCTGGTCCTCTAGAGCTGGGTTCCTGTCAGAAACACAGTATAAATCAATAAAGAACACTCAGATGGTAGTGGTGGATGGGTGTGTGTGTTGTGAGTCTCACCAGTGCATGTCCATGAGGAAGAGGTGATTCCCTCCAATAAGGTTAATGCCCACTCCTCCAGCACACAGAGACACAAGCATCACCTAGAAACACAAAACACCTTGTCTAAACTCTACCAACTACACTGTATCCAAAGCTGAAAATAGGTAGAGCATATCAATATTTTATGGTCACGGTTGTCCATACGATACCTGTGGTCCTTTAGGGTTGGTGTTGAACTCTTCGACCAGGTCCATGCGGCGTTTGGGGTTGACAGTGCCGTCGATGACAGCAAAGCTCAGGCCCATTCTCCTCAGGTGAACGGCCACGATGTGAAGCATGCTGGTCCACTGGGACACTATCACACTGACAGACAGACAATGGATGATTATCATATATGATTACTGTACAATCAAAATGCAACATAACAACACATGCATTCAATCACTTTCTGACTGCACCCCTTTAGATTTGAACGAAGCCTTCCAGACGTGTTTGCCCATGGTAGAAGTGGTCAGAAAATGATTTTTGGAACCCGAATGCCAAAACATTCAAGAGATAGAGGTGCTCAAAGTTGACCCATTTTGCATACCCCACCCTACTATGAGGGAAACATGTTCTATTACCAATAATCCTTTATTTGTCATGGACTTTAGTTGTCTATCAAACTCCTCTATATCTGTCTGCCAGATGACACCAAACATTTGTAGTCTGAATGGGCTACATTTAGGTATGTGGAATGACCTTTTCTGAGCCTCACTCTGCTGCCTGATATCCTTCAGCTCTGTGAGAATGGCAGCGATCTGAAACAACAAGAACATTAAGAGAATCAAGCAGGTAGTAGCGTATATAGATGCACCAGATAGCCGTATAAAAACAGAAACATTTTAGTATACATGGAGGCAGTTGACGTCACCTTGGTGCTCTCGTGGGTGTCCTCAAAGAGATCGGAGGCGAATCGGCTCCCATTGAGGGACACGGTGGCTTTGGGGTCGGGGCCCGAGGCCTCGGAGAAGAGGCACAGGGCATTGAGCTGCTCCTCAAGGGAGAGAGAGATCCCATCCCCCTGCAGCTCAGACGGATCCAGGGTCTTTGAAGAAGACACACAAAGAGAACGCCTGGTAAAGACAGACCAAACTTACCCATAGTCTGTGGAGCAAGACACACAGAGAAGAGCAGCAGGTAAAAACCAAACAGATGCCTGTTCCATAGACCCCAGAGATAAAGAAAAAAGAGAGGAGCGCAGGTCAGGCCCTCTCCACAGGTCTGGCTCCTGATTGGCGCAGCGCTCTAAGGCACTGCACCTCAGTGCTAGAGGCCCCACTACAGACCCTGGTTCGATTCCAGGCTGTACGGCGCACAATTGGCCCAGCGTCGTCCGGGTTAGGGATTGGCTTGGGTAGGCCATCATTGTAAATAAGAATGTGTTCTTAACTGACTTGCGTAGTTAAATAAAAGGTTAAAAATAGTTTTGTTTTTTAAAGGTAGAAGTGTGTTTTTACCTTCTTCAACAGAGACAGATGGCAGCAGCTCTGTCTGAGTCGGAGCAATAGAGACAGGATGTGAACAGTGCTGGTGGGGCCCTGGGTCTGCTGGGAGGAGGACACAGAGTCCGCCTGGGACACTCCAAACTCACGAGCCACTGGGGGGGAGAGAGACAGACACTAAGGTGTCACATTGGTATCCTGTCCAAATTCACACGCCTCTGGAGAAAAAGACACATGAATTCAAACAGATTATTATTAGTAGTATTATTATTTTTTAACAGAACGTTTACCTCCCTTACCCTTGTCGAAGGGATTGGAGTCGTCTCCCTTTTTACCATTGTCTCCCTCATGCCTCTTCAGATAGTTCTGCAGAGTGGACCTAGGAGAAAAAGTTTAAAGAATCAGTCATTAAGCCGTAGACCCAGAGAGGGAAGTTTCAGATACCAATCAGACATAGTTGTTACCTGGACTGTGCAAACACCACATCGTAAACAGACTGCTCCTCTTCAGACAGCTTCAGGCGATGCACCTCACAGGTCCGATCTGGCAGATTCACCTGCAAAATTAAGAAGGAAATCAAATCAGCTAATAATCCACATATGCTAATGTGTGTGTGTCTGTGTGTCATGTACCAGAGGTTTTCCGGTAGAGTCCATCTGGTCTTTGGTGCGTCGGAGCAGCAGAGTTCTGGTCAGAATGTTAAGTCGCTCTCCTCCTCTCTTCGAGCCGTTGTCTACCTGGGTTTTCCAAAGCTTGAACTCATCAAATGGGGCACAGCGCAGAAACCTGACAAACACAGGCAAAGACTTTAGCAAAGGATTCTTTTTTTTTTTTTTGGGGCTGTGTATTGTTACTGGACATGTGGTATGATATGTGTAATATAAGGGTAGAGTAAGATATTGATGGACTTACTTGAGCAGGGCGTACATATCCAGTAGGTTGTTCTGGATGGGGGTCCCAGTAACAGCCCACCTGGCCTTGGCCCTCAGCTTACACACAGCCAAGGAGGTCTGCACCTTGGGATTCTTGATGTTGTGGGCCTCGTCCAGCACAATGCGGGCCCAGGCCACCCGCAGCAGAGGAGGGAGGGCTGATGGCTGGGGAAAGGGAGCGAGGGGACAACGTCGTAGCATCATTAGCACCATCAATACATTACACACCGTTTCTCTCTCTGTGCTTATTCTTACCACATCCTCAGGGTCCTTGCTAGGTTTCTCTGCATCGTCCTTCGGGACTGGGATCTCCTTGGAGACAAGGCTGTAGGTGGTCACCACCACATCATGCTCAGCCAGACTATCAGAGAGCAGGAGATAGAAAACAAATAAAACACGTGTCAAAAGCAACCTGTACACTTGATAGTCTTTCAGGTGACACAAGTGTGTTATACTCAGGGAAACAGATGACTCAGGTGTGTGTGTCTTACACTTTGGCGTTCTTCTGGCGGTTGGGCCCGTGGTACAGGTAGATACTGAGTCGGCTGCTCTTGACGCGTCTCTCGATCTCCTTCTTCCAGTGATGAACCAAAGAGGCAGGGCAGATGATCAAAGTGCCCTGAGACACTACCAGGCTAGAGTCTGCAACACAATACAGAGTATAACAAATATATCATACACAAGTTACTAAATACATTATATATACACATTGTTCACATACATTACCAAATATATCATAATACAAGATAATAATTACACGAGAAGTTGCCATTTGATATTACCATTTTTGGAGATCCAGCCTTCCAATTTAGTGTCTTTCTCCTCCTCCTTTTGCTTCTTCTTCTGGGCCAGAATGAGAGCGATCATGGTGAGGGTTTTCCCCAGGCCCATGTCATCAGCTGAGGATTAGGGGAGAAATGTTGTTAATGCATTTTCTGAAGGTTTTTGAAATACTCTGGCCATTCAACTCCTTACAAAACCCCTGGGGCTGCTGCAATCAAAGCAACTACACAGACAGGCTGGTTGACCTTACCCAGGATCCCTCCACAGGGTTTCTGGGTCTCTCTCCACAGCAGCCAGGCCAGAGCTTGTCTCTGATGGGCCAGTAGAGGCACCTGACCAATGAGAACGACCACAACACCACAGTAGATTAGGGTACCATACCCATAGGCAACAGTGTGTACAATATGATTTTTAGAAGGGTTGAGGCATTGAGTAGTGTACAAGGAGGTCTTGCCTTGATGCCTTTCGGGTCCGTAACCTCAGTATTGGGGTCGGGGCAGGACTCTAGGGAGCTGTGGAGGTGGTCAATGGCCTCAGAGGTGGCGTTCTTCACCGCTAGCAGACGGTTGTCTGTCATCCTGCCTCCATAGAACGCTTGGCTCTGGGGGTTCACTGGACAATCAGGGAAAGAAAGAGGGTTTACTGACTGTGATCACGGAGATAGGACTATATCTGACTAAAGCAGGTTACAAGAATACCAAGTGTGTGTGTAGCCCTGTTCCATACCTCCATACATCCGAGTGTATCCCTGGCTGAGCTGAAGCCCCATTGAGCTGGTGGAGGCCTGGTACTGGAGGGGGGCAGGAGCAATGGGCAATAGGACGGTGCCTCCCGGGCAGCTAAATGGGTTGTACTGGCTGGGAGTGGGCTTCGGTTTGGCATTACCTTCGTCACCCTGAGGCTCTAAAAACAGAACATTAAATTGAGTTTGTGCTTGAAGTACCTACAATTACAATACAGTAGGCAATGTTGTGTTTAGCCATAAAGTCCAGTATCCTGCTAGGGTCTTACCTGGCTCAGTGGAAGTGGTGAGGCAGAGAGACTCCAGAGCCTCCTCCAGGTCTTTGACCTGACTCTTCAACCTCTCCCCTTTATCGGGCAGAGCAGACATATTCACCACCGACAAAGTGGCCTGAGAAAGGGAAGGAGAGTTAAATATTAACTATTTATTTCAGTGTACATTCTCACACACACACACACACACACACACACACACACACACACGGGTGTCCCTTACCTTCTTCTGTTTGAGCTGAGCAGTGAGCTGGCTGTGCAGGGCCCTGGGGTCCTCCTGCTGACCTTTGACCTGAGAGGCAGGCTGGAACCCTGGGAAGGATGTCAGGGCTTTCTGGACCTGGGGCACTGGTACTAGAGTCGTCGTCTGTGTACCTGGCTGAACTGACACAAACTGGACATCATCATCATCATCTTCATCACAACGCCACTCTCCAAATTGGTTCCCACAATGGGACTTGTCCTGGTTCTGCTGTGATGATGAAGCAGTCATTTTCTCTGCCTCCTTATCCTGTTCAGTTATTGGAGTGGAAAGTTGCTGCGCTGGTTTATCAGATTGTGGGATTGGGGTTTTGGTCTTCTCTGTGCTCTTAGGTGCTTGGGCGTCTTTAGAGGTAGTGCCATTTGGGTCGGAGGGGTTGCTCTTCTTCCTATCTGTGCTTGGCTTTTTCCCAGCATGCTTTCCAGACTCTTTTAGGCTATTGGTTGGTGGCTCTCGTGGGTAGTATCCATGACGACCCTTTGAGGCTTGGTGTGGGTCCTCTGTATCCTGGGGTTTCGGGCTAGAGTTGTTGCTTGTCTCAGCCTCTCTCTGGCTGTCTTCGTTTGAGTTCTTGTTTTTGTCTTTCATCTCCTTGACAGTCTTTTCCTTTTCCTCAGGTGATGTTTCAGAACTTTCCTTATTCTCCTCGCCTGATACTCTCTTCTTTATCTTCATCCCTGCTGGAAGCTGTTTGTCTCTCCAAGACTCCGAGGAACTTAACATCCCCCTCTCCTCCTCCTCCATACCTCGACCGTGTTCGCTTTCTTTACCTACACTCTTGTGAAGCCTCTCCTTCTCTCCACCTTTCTCATTCTTTCCTTTGCCCTCATCCTCCAGTCTCCCCCCATCTTGGAGTCTCCTCCACTCTGACGTCTGGTCAGTCTTGCCTGGGGCCTTGAATGGATTTCTCTCTGGGGGCAGGCTGGAGGACTGCAGCTGTCTGTCAGGCAGTGGGCTGCGTTTCTCTGCCTCTGGCTGCAGGGGTGGAGCACTAGTCAGCCATTTTGAAACACATTCAACGAGTGCTTGCCATGACAGTAATAGGCTATGACTTAGGCAATGTATACTGTATTTTCATCATTACCAGTAGTTAGGAGGTGCTTACCGCTGTCCAGGGAACATTGCCACACCACCTCTGACCCGCGTTCTTCCCCAAAACACACCGGTAGTACAACCTGAGAAGAGAAAAGAGAGTGAGACAGAGTATGATAATGCACCTGAACACAAACCATTGATCATAGCTAGAGTTAGAGGAAGCATCCACACACATGCACACAGACAGACCTGTAGCCCTGCTGCTTCTGACTGCGGATGAGAGTCTGGAGTTCCACCATAGAATCCTCATGAAGCAGGCAGTGTGAGGCCGGGATCCTAATGAAAGCCATAAAACAGATCAGTCATATCAGTAAATGACTATTGCATAAGTCCTGTACTTTGTTAGATGGCTTTTGAGAATGCCACGGTCAGATACCAGTTAGGATAGAGCTAGTGCTCTTCATGAAAAGAGAAACATGCATTAATGAACTGACATGAGAAAACCACCTACCCTGCCACTTTGGTGAAATCACAGGGAGACCCCAGTTGACGCTCCCCGCACAAGTAGAAGCTTTTACCCTTATTTGGCCCTTCTTTCACTCCCGTCTTCAGCATGCATGTGCTGCCTGGTTAGTGTAAATACAAGTCAAATAGATGAAAACATGAGTTCATATTCAGTAAAACACGTCCTTGCATTACTAACGTTATCAACCCCCTATTGGTTGATATGATGGCTCAATGATGTTACCATTATTATTAGGCAGGTGGCGAGCATCATATTCTGCCTCGAGAGATAAAGAAAACAACATTGAGCTATGTTCCCAACCTGCTAACGTTAGATGGCTACAAGAGCAAGCTAGCATACGTTTCAGAAAAGCACCTCGTTTCAGCAGGCACGAATAACAATATAATCATTATAATAATGCAACACTTTGACTATGTCAATGCAAAAATGAACACATTTACCGTGGGTATTGCATAGTACAATCTCCATTATCAAGAAAAGTTTAAGATAATCATCAAATTCGTCCAAAAGTAAAAATGCATTTGAACTTCTTGAAACTTTCAATTGACCAATGGGAATTGTGTTTGAAAATCACTTCCGAGTCAATTATTTAACGTTAATTACTACATTACCCAGATTGCAATGCGACCCATTTTTTTTCTCTCTCGCGGGCTTTGTTTCAGTGTGGCGGAACACTTCGAAATCCCGAAACTCCCACACGTTGTCTTCACAACAAAAATACCCTGAATACGTGTACTTGTCGCATGTAAACAAGGTACGTTATGTAAGTTCGCTTTATATCCATCATTATATAATTGAAGCACCAATGTTGTCTTACTTGCCTGCCATGGTAAGACTTTGTTGCAAGCTAGTTTGCTAGTCAAACCAAGGCGTTGTCAATGGAGTGGTAGGCACTAACGTTAACATTAAACTGCTAACTAAGCTGTTGTTCGACAACATTATAAAACACATCTGTCATTTAGCACGCAATATGTCATATAAGGTAGTTACAGGTACTTTACGGTTCAGGGATTTACAACTTATTGCAACTAGTGTAAAATGCACAGTGGGCAAACTGTAGGTAGCAAGCTTTTGCTAACAGTCCTTTTAAACGGTCATTTTTGCCGTAGCTAAAGCCTAACTACACTGTGACATTCCTAACTAGCTATATTAGGTAGCTAGCCACTTGATCGTGCATTCTGAATGAGGCACGCCGCCTTATTATTGACCTGTCTATAAACTATGGTTTACTCGGTTTAGCCCTGTCTGGAGAGTACTTTCATGTCATCTCCAGCTGGGTTACAGGCTCAGCAGTGCCAAACAAACTTCCTCTCCCGATGGATGCCAAGCAGCTCTTGTGTCGGGGTTATCCTGAACCACTCCCTAGACCTGGCTGAGTCTCTTCGACATAGCTCTGTCTGGGGGTCCCGGGACGTGGACGACTCCTTCGCCTCTCAATTCCTTTGCCCCTGTGTACATTTCCTTGTCCATGATGCTGAGTCTGGGACAGAATTGAACAAACAGAACCAGCGACCTGGGGATAGGCCTGGAGAGATGGACAGTATGGAGAAGTTGGTAAAACAGTCTCAAGACCTACCCTTGATACTTGAACAGGTAAGAAAAAAACATTGTTGAATGGCTTCATAAAATATTTGAGAACAGTTTGGAATGGCTTGTCACTTCCAGGTAGGTAGGCCTATCTAGTGTTGTACAACAGGAACATAAGCACTGCAGCCCATAGTGCTGTTATCTAGGCCTATGCTTTGTTGTAATTGAGGCACTGATTATTGATGTGTGCTGTATTTGGAAGCAGTGCTTATTGGTAGTGTAATGTGCCGTGTTTCAGCTGAGGCAGTGGCAGCAACACATGCAGGAGCAACTGAAAGCCCACCAGCTGGAAGAGCTGGTCCATCTCCAGGAGGAGCAACAGAGGCTACTCGGCATGGTGCATGTGGCTCAACAGGATGGAGCAGGTACTAAAAATATAGTAGATCATCTATATCATCTACTGCATCCTTATGTAATACATGTATCACTAGCCACTTTAACTATGCCACTTTGTTTACATACTCATCTCATATGTATATACTGCACTCAATACCATCTACTGTATCTTGCCTATGCCACTCTGTACCATCACTCATTCATATAT
Source organism: Oncorhynchus keta (assembly GCF_023373465.1). Taxonomy (NCBI): domain Eukaryota; kingdom Metazoa; phylum Chordata; class Actinopteri; order Salmoniformes; family Salmonidae; genus Oncorhynchus; species Oncorhynchus keta. The sequence continues at coordinate 20,702,685 of NC_068454.1, read as the reverse complement.
CTTTATGCACATATTCTTTATCCCCTTACACTTGTAAGGTAAGGTAGTAGTTTTGGAATTGTTAGCTAGATTACTTGTTGGTTATTACTGCATTGTCGGAACTAGAAGCACAAGCATTTCGCTACACTCGCACTAACATCTGCTAACCATGTGTATGTGACAAATAAAATTTGATTAGATTTGATAACATGCTCACACTGTGTTCTTGCCATGTCATTGTTGTTATTCCGGTGGTATTACTCAGCAATCTGGATGGAGCAGGAAGCACCAGTTATTGAGTTTGACACCCCTGATTTAGACAAGACCGATTTCCCACAGATTACATAGAGACCTCCAGGTTGACGGGAGCAGACTGGAGAGGGAACTCTATTGGGGGACGCCCCCTTCCTCAAAGTTCCCCAACAGCCCAGAGCTTCCCTATAGGCCCCCGTCTTCCCAGCTTTGGAGAGAGGGGCCTACCTTCCAACAACCTCCAAGGGGCCAGGAGCAGGAGGGAGAGGATCAGGACCAAACACTGGGTTGGTAAAGTGCTTACTGGGGGGGGGAATGTACTTACCATGACTGTGATATGTGGTTGTCTCACCTAGATACCTTAAGAGGGAGGCACTAACTGTAAGTATCTCTGGATAAGAGCGTCTGCTAAATGACTAATGTGCCAAGGTGCTTAAAAGCATTTAAAAGTGCTTTTTACATGAGCATTGACTCAAACTGTCACTCAAACAGGGACAGAAGCATGGAGCAGTCCACACAAACATCAGCTGAGTGGGAATGCTGATCATATTGGTGATAATGAGATGGAAGAAGTCATGTTATCCCCCATTCTGCTCCCTCTATGATCGAATAATGCAAAGATTACAGAGGAGATGACAGTGAACTAGACTCACAGGACAGGTAAATGTTTAATTTAATATTTGAGATAAATGTCTTAACATTTTTTTTCACTATTCTCTGTCAGCTGACAGTACAGACTACAAAGAAGCGATTTAGCTGTGTGTTTATGCTCTACTAATTAAAGACCCATTAAACAAGGAAGAGAGGGGCAGAAGCAGACATTTGAGGAGCTCCTGGAGGAAGAGCAGAGACTGAAGACCACCCAGCAGCAGCAGGTCAGAAACTAAACTACACTAAATATGGGCTGTAGAGCTCACACAAGTGACAAGTTTGAGGTTGATTTAGGTATGGTGGTTTTTGGAGCTACAGGACCATTCCCTTTTGGTGGGGGAATGCAGCATTGCTAATGCTAAGCTCTTCTCTCCATCCCAAAAGAGCCCAGAGGCAGTTGAGGGTGCCATTCCCAAAAGGGTCTTCTCTTCCTGAGGCAAGGGGAGGGCCTCTCCAGATTCACCAATAGAAGCAAAGCCAACAGACAGAGACCCCAAACCCCAGGGGACCTCAGAACCCAAGCCCACCCAGAGGGTCAGTCAGTGGCCTCTCATACAGTGCAAGACTGCTGTGCTCAACAAGGCGAATAGACCCAGAAATCCCTGCTCACCCCCCCTGGACAGTGGCAGTCCAGACAGCAAGGCAGCGCAGCCAGACCGGGAGACCGGGAGTCCTGGGCAGTCACCACAGACAGAACATGGCGACACCTGACCTTCTGAGACCTAGGAATGTGATTAGTAACAAGGTGGGTGGGACTTCTCAGCCTGTGAGTAGAACTCCTGCAGCGAAATGGAAGTGGTCCATTGAGACTAGATGGAGCAGCAGAGGGAAAACCAGGTGTTGTTTCAGAGTATTCCTTTGAGCTGTCGTTTCAGGAGAAGCTGCAGCGCTGGGACTGTGACCGTCACAAGGAGTGTGTGGAGCTAGGAGAGTTTGAGCTGCTGGAGCAGGCAGCCGAGGAGCTCTTTCTCCTCCAACTCATCCTTCGTCATGAAGGCTTGTAATGCTTTTATTCCTGTCTTTTTTTTTTATCATGTATGGCATTAACATTTTTTTTTGTATGTTTCACAAATTAATGCTACACAATTGCTTAGTAAATGTAAACCTACAGGTGCTGCAGCTGGACCAGCAACACCCCCACCATGGCAGCTGGGGGCACCACGCCTGTCCTCCAATCAAATCCCCCAAACCCTTTCCAACTAAAGGTATTCACAGCGGAGGCACCAGTAAAAGTGGCCTAGGAACAGGGACCAGCTCCTTTGAATCATCAGGAGTATCTGCTGTGAGGGCAAAGGAGGTTGTGATGAGGGAAAAAGGAAAAGCCACTGAGGAGGAAGATGAAGTGAGGGACCGCAAACATGAGGAAATCTGTATTTCGTTCCATAGCAGCTCTGAATTCGGGGATCAGGAGGAAGTAGCCCGACCGCCGTACCAAACTATATTTCCCAGCAACCCCTGGGAAAACACGCTGCCCACATCCAGCCCTCCATACGACAAGAGGATAAGAGCGTCTGCTAAATGACTTAAATGTAAATGTAATGTAATGTCATATCAGGACAGAGAGGGGGCAGGGAGAGTGACCTTGATGACTCCACCCTATTGGAAGACAGAGAAGAGGGGGACCGCAAGGGTCGGTTGGTGTTTGATGACGATGACACCTGGAATGACCTGGAGGTGGCTGGCAGAATCGTTGAGGACCCCATCAGAACAAAAGGCGCTGCTACAGGAAACAGCCACACTCTCACAATAACAGGGAACGACGTCTCTCCCCCAGAGAGGAAGCTGAAGAGAAAGGTGGCTGGGGCCGAGCTGGAGAGGGTGTCAATTATCACAGCAGCCAACCAGGAGCCAGATCCTCCTCCCGCATCCCAGCTTATGGGCAGGCTGTTCCCCTCGCTGAAGCCCAAGACCCAGGCCCCTGCTCCACCAGAGCCTAGGAAGTCTGAGAACGGACCAGGTGAGAGAGAGTTGCAAACACACTCTTATCCCAGGGGAGCATCTCAACAGCAACTGTTTTACCTTCCAAAGTTGGTAGCACCAGCATTAAACTGTGTGTGTGTGTGGGGGGTCAGGCCAGCAGCAGCAGTCCACGCAGCTGAGGGAGAGAGAACGATTCAGGACAGAGAACACTGCCATGGCCAGACTGACTGGAGAACGAGAATAATAATAATAATATATAATATAATAATAACCAGGAATATCTCAGGTAACAACCATCGGGTCTGACCTGGAATGGGACGGTTTTCCTCTCATTCAAAGGCATTGTTACAAAAATTATATTTAATAACCCCCATATTAAAATGATTCATATTGGATATTCTATTCCAGGAAGGAGAGGGCAGAAGAAGGCTGAGGAGCAGGCCAGGTTTGAAGAGTTTAAGAGGGAGGAGACTAAGAAGCTGCAGAAGGAACGCAAGGTGTTTGAGAAGCACACCTCCGCCGCCAGGGCCATACCAGATAAGAGGGAGCTCGACGAGATCCAGGTGAGACATTTTAGTCATTTAGTAGACACTCTTATCCAGAGCGACTTACAGGAGCAATTAGGGTTAATTGCTTTGCTCAAGGGCACATCAACCGATTTTTCAGTGTCGGCCCGGGGATTCAAACCGGTGACCTTTCGCTTACTGGCCCAATGCTCTTAACCATTAGGCTAACTGCTGCAGACACACACACACACACACAGACATGTCTTGTATCCGTCAACAACCTTGCCCCCGTCTCCCCCAGGCCCTGAAGCAGCAGCAGAGTTCCCTACACAAGGAGCTGAAGTGGAGAGAGAGCCGCTGGTCCACCACACACAAGCGTCTCCGACAGCAGATCGACATGATTTATTCATATGTGAAGGTATTGTTCTACATTGTGTGGTCTCTTAAACAGACAGTATTGGGGGCATCCTAAAGAGGTCAGCCCCTACAGCAGCCGCAGCACCCGATCCCACTCAGTTACAGCTCTTTGACCAGTCACCACCCACCAGAGCCACGACCACTCACACAACCTATCCCCTGTGAGTTAGGAATGTGCACAGCCTTCATCTGACATAAATCACTAGCCTTTTTAATTATTTAATGAAAGTACCTCCATGGCATAGCTCCACACTGCTATACACTCAGAGAAATTACATAACTGTGTCATTTTAATAGGATCTCTGTATACACCACCATTGTTGTTGAGTGTTGCTGTGGTGTTTGAATGTACCCACAGATGACTCCAGGTCTGCAGACTGAGTCCAGAGGTCAATGAGCAGCAAGAGCTAAGTTAGGATGTCATCATTCACCCTGATGGAAAGGTGAGGGGGGATGAGAAGAATTGGGAGGGAATTCTGTGAAAATAATTTTGAATTTAGTTTCACTCAAAGCAGGTAGTCTCAGAGCCATACATTATATTAAGAGAGTTCGGCCAGGTTTTAGAATGGAGGCGGAAGTGTCAATTATCACTAGCAACGGCTATGGAGGAGAAAGTGGAGTCTCGGAACGTTCAGACAGAAATCGCAGTGGCCCGGCTTCCGAAATACTGCACACTGAGTCACCTTCCGAATATTGAGTTGCACCCCCTTTTGCATTCAGAACAGAATCAATTTGTCGGGGCATGGACTCAAGATGTTGAATGCGTGGCATAGTTGTCAAGGTGGCTGGATGTCCTTTGGTTGGTGGACCATTATTGATAAATGGGAAACTGTTGTGTGAAAAACACAGCTGCATTGCAGTTCTTGACACAACTGTACCATACCCCGTTCAAGTCTTGCCCACTCACTCTGAATGGCTCACAAACACAATCCGTCTCAAGGCTTAAAGATCTTTCTTTAACCAGTCTCCTCCCCTTTATCTACACTGATTGAAGTGGATTTAACAGATTATTTTTTTAATTAACTAGGCAGTCATTTAAGAACAAATTCTTATTTACAATGACTGCCTAGGAACAGTGGGTTAACTGCCTTGTTCAGGGGCAGAACAGATTTTTACCTTGTCAGCTTGGGAATTTGATCCAGCAACCTTTCGGTTACTGGCCCAACGCTGTAACCACTAGGCTACTTGCCGCCATAGCTTAAACCTGGTCAGTCTGTCATGGAAGGAGCAGGTGTGCCTAATGTTTTGTGCACATGACTCTGGATTGTATTCATGGATTTATTTAGTGCTTTTCCAGGAGCTCAAAGTGCTCTACATTGTATGTACGTGTTCCTGTTGAAGATGGAGAGGGTGCTGGCCTGTGGAGGGAGACTCCTCATCTTTCCCAATGGGACCAGGAAGGAGGTGTTAGCGGACAGACTGACAGCCAATGTCACCTTCTTCAACAGGGACATCAAGCAGGTTATGGCTGACCAGAGAGTGGTGGGTTACTGACAGTGACCCTTCCCTGGCCTTAGTGCATAAGCTCAACACCTTTCTTAAGTGGGATATTAAACTTACATGAATCCCAGATCGGTGTGTGTGTGTGGTCCTCTTACAGATCTACTATGCTGATGCCCAGACCATTCACACCACCTATCCTGACGGCATCGAGGTTCTGCCCTTCCAACAACCAGACTAGTGAGATTTGATGGAAACATTTCATTATTATACTTAACTACCTCCTCCTCCACCACTTTGTTCTGACCCGAAACATTTCCTTTTGTAGTGAAGCATTTCCCTGATGGCCGTAAGGAGATCACGTACCCTGACCAGACAGTTAAAAACCTGTATCCAGATGGGATGGAGGAGTGTACACTCACTGATGGGACCATCATTCAAGTTAACCTGCAAGTCCACACCTATCTACCACGTTCTCTACACTGACATGGATCTGGACAGGTAAAAGCTCTTGATGAAGAGTTCCCAATCTGTCTCTTTCGTGAAGTCAGTGGTTACAAGGGGTTTTGTTCAAGTAAGTCTCGTATTTTCACCACTGTTCTCCTCTCCTCCAGGGATGGCAGTAAGGAGGTCCACACAGACTAAAAGGAGGGAGTACCCAGGTGGCACTTTGAAGACAGTTTATACAGATGGCAGACCCGCTACACCACCGTTGTCATGGACAACAGGCCATAGGACTGAATCATTTGTGTTTCGAAAAGTTTATTTTAATGTGGTGCGAGTCTTTTTTTATGTCTATTTATTTTAGCTAATTGTAATTTCTTTTGTAAAATAAATGTTTATCAAATCCCTGTGCATACATTTAGGGAGTGTATTAAAGAGTCAGACACATTGAAGCAGTTTTAAATGAAAACTTTAATACTTCTGTACCCTTCATACAGACAGAAAATAAAGTGCTCAGCTACATTCTGCTCAAAACAAAATGTTTGAGATTTGTATGTACTGTATATTGAAGGCAGCATTCTTACAATGCAGAAGGAACAGGGAACTGAAGAACCCGTCCAATGAAATACTAGTTATATCTTGTGTAGGTAAGTACTATCCTACTTGAAATAAAATTATGGTAGGAATGAAATGGCCACGTTAGCTACCCGGCTTATCAACTTGTCGTGCCACGCAAAATTAGCTGATTTGCTTTCTATACACCCACTCTTTTCGACACATCTCGCTCATACTCCGGTCGCCATATTGAGCTGTAGCGAAGCACATCTCATGAGTAGCAGACCCTTTACTTTATTCCTGTGCCAATCAAAATTGCCTAGACCTAGTATCAAAGTTAGCCGGTTGTTAGCTAGGTAACATGACAATGTTTATCACACCAATAATTAGCAAAAAACAGCCGGTGACATGGTTTGTGAAATATAAAATGCGTGCAAAATCATGCAGGATGAAAAAAAGAGCTTTGCTAATATGAGTCATATTTCTGGACCCATTTGGGCTAGACAGTGTTCTCTGCTATAAATCTGCAAGCATGCCTGTCGCGAAGCGGCGCTCCATTTTTCCTCTGTCGCTCAGAGGCTGTGTGACAGCGAACTTGAAATTGCAAAGCCTACTTAGACTGGCCTGTGACCATACCAGGCAATGAAATTATACAATGTATCAACTTTGCTCATTTCTCCAATGTATCAAATGTACAGATGTAGCAACGGATGGCTCATCAGGGTCTGCATCCTTTCGCCTTCACAGCCAAATTATATTTTAAAAACTGAAGGAAGAATAGATATGCAGGAAGAGCGGACAGAGAGAAGCAGGTGAGTGAAGGCTGGTAGGGGATGCGGCTGGCTGATTATAGCTGCCACACGTGAGATGCGCCTGAAAGTGACCATTACTAGACTGGTGCAAAAGAGTAGTTGTTGCTTAATGAAAACAATTTATGAACAAAACTGACTTTATAAACAGCGGCAGCTGATTTCTTTTAGATCGGTAGGGCTGAAAATGTGGTACTATCATATTGTACAACGTGATTAAAAAAATGTTGGTATCATGACGTTTTGGTACCGGTATACCGTGCAACACTACTGAATGAGAGCCAAACCCAACTTTGTCTCTTGCTGTAGTGTCTTAGTCAAAGTCAGCCAGTCCTTTCTCCACCAGAGGCAGGTAGACCAGAGCTCCATCCTCGTCATACAGGAACACAGACAGCTCTGGTTCAGTGGCCTGAGACAACCAGGAAACAGCATTATCATAAAAACGACACTATAGCTTCATTTTCACCATTATCATGATTGGCAGAGATGACCAACAGCACCAAGGTTACCATCTCACAATGATCTAATTGGCTGAATGGTATTTGAACAGTATACTGTTTATAACCACAATACACACATCATGCAACAATTCTGCTGTTATCGCCCTTGTTGAGCAGAGACCACAGTAACGCTGAATGCCAAAAATCCACTATCATAACCATGACCACACTTAATGTGTCGTCATCGTCTGTCCAGCTTTTTATGACTGCCACTGATATGACGGGGATAACTAAGGCAGATGTTGCTCACGGTAACGGATGCGGTGCAGCAGCTGTGCAGCAGGTCAATCATCTCCAGGGCAGCCTTCAGGCTCCACTCTGGCCGGTAGGACAGGCGCTCCTTCTCCAGGTTGTGGCGGGGTGGTCTGAAGCCCGCCACCCGCACCTTGATGGCCTTACAGGGAAACCGCAGGAGATGGGCCGGGATCTGACGCAGCCTGACGGGGAGAAAAAAAGACTCCGGTAACCAGAGAGGAAAAGGCAAAGCGAGAGGTTTTTACTCTGCCCAAAACCTGTCCACAAAAATGAGACAGACATTTTTGTATGGAGGTCAATGAGTGTGTCTAATTTGGTCAACACATTTTTTAAATTTGCGATGTGGGGCTTATTTGATCTCATAGAAGTTTTGTAATGGTTAGGTTGTAAACAAATACACTGATATAAATGGATGCACGTGGCATTCTGGCAACTTTGGAAAAAAAAGAAGACTTTTTGCCTGTTATAGAGATAGAGGACTATAACCCATTTTAGCGTGGACATTGCCGTTGAGGAGTTCCACCATTTTAAAGTAGTCAACAGGGTGGGGATTCCTATGAATTGGGAGCAATCAGCCAGTGAAGAATAAGAAAATTGACTACTTAAAATGGAGACCGCCTCAATGGCACTGCCCATGCTGTCAGACACTATAATGGCACAGATACAAAAATGAGTAGTCTATCTCAAAAGGTTCCCAACCAGGGGTACAAGGACTCATAAGACCATAGGCTTACTGGTAAAATGCACATTAGTAAATCAGGGGTACTCAGGGCAGACCAAAATTCAGTTGGTGGTACAGTAACCGAAAAAGGTTGGGAACCACTGCTCTTGCTTTAAGGCCTGTTGTTCGCATGCCCTCTCATTGGCTAGAATGGTCCCACCTGATCTCGCCTCCTTTCGCCTGCCTTCAATCTTTGAGGATGTGTATTTCCATTGTTAGAGCGGTCACTTGACTATCTCGTCAATATAATAGACAATCAATCTGCACGAAAATGGGATTTACTTATGCTCCAATCTCCAGTAGGATTCGGCCCACAGTGAGATGTCTTACTTGTGTGTGGGAAGGGTGTCGTCAGAGCCAAAGTCCACGTGTCTGACCAAGATCTTAACAGGGTTGAGGCCAGCGAAGCCCAGCAGCTTGGCCCGGTAGTACTTCCCATCACTGTATTCTGCCAGACACGGGGCCTCTGGAGAGATGGATACACAGGATCAACAAGGCAGAACTTTACCACCTAGCTCGTTATAAGTCCCTGTTACAAGACCCTACGGAAAGGTTTTAGTAAAAGCATTAAGTGTGAAGTTTAGTACATGGAAAGAGCTTGTGATCGTGTTGTGGTTTACCAATGGCAAAGTCCGAGAGCATGGCCAGACGGTCAATCCTATCATGGACTCTCTTCAGTGCTTCCTCCAGACTCTCCCCACCAGACTCCACACAACTACTGCCATCTAAGGGATACAGGAACACCTGCAACACACACGCAGTAGAAAAAGTAGAAAGTGTTGCAAAAGGCATAACAAATCATTTCAGAATTGACATTGCAGTTGGGTATGGAAGTGGTAGTACCTCGTTGGGGGTCCGGAGGTGTTTGATCCTGACCCGGAAGCGTTCGCCTTTCTCAGGCAGGTTTGGGTATGAGAACACCCTCGATACTGGCTCTGGGTCCTCCAAACCCTGTACATAAGACAGGAAAACACAGCAGAGTAGTGGGGATAACTGACATTATCACACTCGATAAATAAATAAACAAATGTAATTGGCAAGTTATATCGCAGTGTGCATACTAGCAATTTCAAACACCATCTTATATACAGATGGCACTGAATAACCAACATACCTCTGTGTCAATGTCCCAGTCATCTAGATCTAGGTGAGATGACACCACCAGCTCCTGAGGAAAATCAGATTTAGACAATTGTGTTGAATTTAAAAAAAATTGAAAAAGGGGGGGGGGGGTTGAAACAAGGGTAATACCCACTCCCACCTCCTGCGTGGATGCAATAGCCTGGTCTACAGAGGCGTGTTGGTGGTGAACCATGATTCTGCTTAGAGTCATGCCATCCAGAGAAATCTGTACTGTCAGACAGCCCAGAGGATCCTCAGGCAGTTCCTAACACACACAGTCATGATTTCTGTTACATTTCATCATACATCAGGCCAGTGAGTCCATGCACAACTGATACAGGGCCTTGCCTGCAGCTTATAGTGAGACACCCACACTTACTCAAACTGAGAGGATCACCTCATTTCCCCCAAGCAATAACATACCATCTTTGTGTGTGTAGTGTCCACCTCACCATAATCTGCATGTCCACACAGCGGTTTAGCAGCAGCTCTTTCAGCAGAGCCACAGCATCCCACTGCCACGTCCTGCCCACCTGAACAGAGAGAGGGGAGGGGGGAACAACTGTAGATAAAGGAGAGGAAGCTACTGCGATGGAACACAACAACCATGATTCTGAATCTAGTCCACTCACAGGGATTACTCCGTGCAGCTGGCAGGGCATACAGAGCTGGGGAATATCCTCACACAACACTGTGGGGTAGACGTGACAAACTGGGATGTTCTCCACTAGACCCTGGTCCACGTAGCGCACCTGGAACACACACAGGTTGGGGTCTTGTAAGTTTTGTATAGACATCATTTGTATAAATTGTTCAAAATCCCAGTATTTATTTGTTCACAAAAAACATGTCTGTACCTTAACGTGACCTCCAACGACCTCCAGCACCTCTCCTCTGTACCAGAGCATGTCAGAGCCCATGACCGCACAACCCAGGACACTCTTCCAGGTGTAGGGCTTCAGCCTGGGAAGGGTCTTTATGTGCTGCTGTAGACGCTCCCGCAGCTGCTCAAACTGACGCCCTGACAAACACACAGTAGTTACGCATGTACACTGAGTGTACAAAACATTATGAACACCTTCCTGATATTGAGTGTGTCACCTAGGGCTGTTATGATGACTACTGAATAATTTTTCTTAGATGCATGCCAGCAAAGCACAACACAATACAAGTGGCTCCCATTTTGGCTGTAGTGTTTGTTGCGTGTTCCGGTGAGGGCGTGCACTTAGTTATTTATCTCCGGTAATGTTCCCACCGGGATTCTCAGTCTTAAATTTGATCTTTTATTTACATATTAGGGTACCTGAGGATTGATTAGGAACGTTGTTTGATATGTTTGGAAGAGTTTCTTGTTAACTTACGGGATTCATTTGTATGCATTTTAAATGAGGGAAACCGGTGGATTACTGAGTCAAGCGCGCCAATGAAACTTACGTTTTTGGGATATAAAGAAGGACTTTATCGAACAAAAGGAACATTTGTTATGTAGCTGGGACCCTTGTGATTGCAACCAGATGAAGATCTTCAAAGGTAAGTGATTTATTTTATCACTATTTCTGACTTTCGTGATGCCTCTGCTTGGTTGGAAAATGTATGTAATGCTTTAGTGTGCGGGGCGCTGTCCTCAGACAATCGCATGGTGTCCTTTCGCGGTAAAGCCTTTTTGAAATCTTACAAAGCGGCTGGATTAACAAGAAGTTAAGCTTTTAAACAATGTATGACACTTGTATTTTCATGAATGTTTAATATAACAATTTCTGTAATTTGAATTTGGCGCTCTGCAATTTCACCGGATGTTGTCAATGATCCGTAAGAAGTTAACCTGTCTCCTCCCCTTCATCTACACTGATTTAAGTGGATCAAGTGACATCAATAAGGGAATAGCTTCCACCTGGTCAGTCTATGTCATGGAAAGTCTGTGTCAAGTTGTGTATAACTCAGTGTATGGGGGGTGAGAGTGAATGAGAGGGAGCGCAGGGGTAAACAGGAGTAGAAAGGAGAGTACCTGCGTGGTGCGTCATGGCGTAGATGAGGCCATCCTCTCCGATGGCAGAGATGGTCATCAGAGTGCGTCCACAGTGGGGCAGCTCAGGGGGGCAGTAGGCCTGTGTCTTCACCTTCTCTGGGGAGGGGTTAGTACGGGGGGCCGGTTTGGGCGGCATAGGGGCAGTGGAGACGGGTCGGGGAGAGACTGACCAGTCAGAGGAGGGGGGCTGGTTTTCTGTGTTAGGTGTCCTGTTTTGAAGGCCCTTGAACTTGGAGTCAGAGTCTGATAACTCCTCTAGTTTAGGCATGGGGGACACTCTGTAGCACAGAACACAGGGACAAAGAGGGCAGATACGTAGAGCCAACAGAAAGACATGGGTCCCTGGAAACACATTATACTCAACTGTGAAACATATATCCACACACAGTTCTGTTACTCACTGTGGCTTCCTCTCTTTCAGAGCGAGGCCCTCACTAACCAGGAAGTCTGCGATGCTGACGTCTTGCCCGGCCCGGTTGGAGCAGTACAGAGAGACCGGCACCGGACGCTGCTCTGTGTTCTCCTGCAGAGAAGAGGAAAAGGCTGGTATAAAGAGAGATTCAAGTAAAACCATGGATGGTCTCCACTGAGCTGGTGAAGAACAAAGTGTCACAATCTTCAGATGATCTACTATTATATATCACAAATCCTGTCTATAGCATACTGCCTATTTTAAACACATTTGGATCATTCTCAGGTTACAAATTGAACATTCAGAAAAGTGATTGTTTTCCGATCAACCCCGCTGCCAAGCAAATTCACCCTGGAGCCCTGCCTTTCCGTCTGTCGCCCTCTGATTTTTACTATTTAGGTTTGAATATAACACCTTTGGCTACCCTCCATAAAACTAACTTCGCAAGTCCAGTCAGTAGAGTTAAAACAGACTTACAACGCTGGGATAGTCTGCCTCTGTCCTTAGCTAGCAGATCCAATCTGTTAAAATTAACATTTTACCTCGGTTTCTATACCTTTTTCCAATGTCTTCTGATCTTTCTGCCAAAATCATTTTTTACCAAGTTGGATAGGCTCAGTCATTTTATCTGGGCTGGCAAATCACCTAAGATACGTAAAACAATACTTCAAAGGAGACAAGATGGAGGATTGGCACATCCAAATTTACTGCTTTACTATTGTAAAGCCAATATTCAAAAGATTGTGGTCTGGTGTAATGCTCCAAGTAACAACTGGTGCTCATTAGAAGCACACACCTGCCAATCATCCTCCCTTTCTGCTCTTACTTGTGTCCCACTGTCCTTCAAAGTACACTGGAAACCCCAATGCACTCTCTACTTTGAGGATCTGGAGACAATTTTGTCAACATTTTAGACTTTTTGCCCCTTCTCCTCTAAGCCCCATTTGTAACAACCACTTATTTTAACCATCCAAACTCAACCAGGCTTTTGTTTTGTGGCAACAGGAAGGTTTGGTATGTTTCAAAGATGTATTTTTATATGGGAAGTTAGCCAATTTGAAAGATTGTGTAGCTAATCTTGTCCCCTATTTTCAAGTCCGTAACTTTGTTCGCTCTAATTTTCAGATGACTGGTGGGAGGAGGCCCTTCTTAGGGTTAACTCCATATCATGTGCTCGGTTAAGTTTAATTCAGTTCAAGGTCTTGCACAGAATTCACTACACCAAAGAGTAAATTCCTCCCAGACACAAATGACACATGATAGATGTTCAAATCACTCCGATCTGCAACCTTGTCCTCTAATAGCTATATTTGGAGTTACATCTTTGTTGCCTAGTCTCACTAAAAGTAAAGAAGGCGTTGTAGTGTTTGCTTCCCTTATAGCACGCAGGGAGATCTTTCTTAATTGGAAATCCTCCAAACCTCCCACTGTATTAGCCTGGTTAAAAGATCTGTTTTCGACAATTAGAAAGGTTGTTCTGGCAGCCTTTAATTTCCTTTTTTGAACAGTTGCCTTCTATTGATCAGGGGATATGAGATTGTGGGAGAGAATGGAGGGTATGTAGTGATATTTTGTATTTATTTTTGTGTATATATAATATCCAATTGATGTTTTAATGTATTTTTGTATGTATGCTGCTTTTGTTGTTAAGGGGAGGGGGGTGTTTCAAAGTATAGGGGGATAAAAGGATGCATCTGTTCAATTTGTAATTTGGGTTTATTGGTCCAATAAAAAATATATATATACACAGTACCAGTCAAAAGTTTGGACACACTTACTCATTCAGGGGTTTTTCTTTATTTGTACTATTTTCTACGTTGTAGAATAATAGTGAAGACATAATTTGAGATTCTTCAAAGTAGCCACCCTTTGCACACTCTTGGCATTCTCTCAACCAGCTTCATGATGTAGTCACCTGAAATGCATTTCAATTAACAGGTGTGCCTTGTTAAAAGTACATTTGTGGAATTTATTTCCATCTTAATGCATTTGAGCCAATTAGTTGTGTTGTGACAAGGTAGGGGTGGTATACAGAAGATAGCCCTATTTGGTAAAAGACCAAGTCCATATTATGACAACAAGAACTGAAATAAGCAAAGAGAAAACAGTCTATCATTACTTTAAGACACGAAGGTCAGCCAATGTTAAGAATTTCAAGAACTTTGAAAGTTAAGTGCAGTTGCAAAAACCCTCAAGCACTATGATGAAACTGGCTCTCATGAGGACCTCCACAGGAACGGAAGACCCAGAGTTACCTCAGCTGCAGAGGATAACTTCATTAAAGTTACCAGCCTAAGAAATTGCAGCCCAAATAAATGCTTAACAGAGTTCACATAACAGACATATCTCAACATTAACTGTTCAGAGGAGACTGCATGAATCAGGCCTTCATGTTCGAATTGCAGCAAAGAAACCAATTCTAAAGGACACCAATAAGAAAAAGAAACTTGCTTGGGCCAAGAAACACAAGCAATGGACATTAGACCGGAGGAAATCTGTCCAAATTTGAGATTTTTGGTTCCAACCGCCATGTCTTTGTGAGACACAGAGTAGGTGAACGGATGATCTCTGCATGTGTGGTTCCCACCGTGAAGCATGGACGAAGAGGTGTGATGGTGCTTTGCTGGTGACACGGTCTGTGATTTATTTAGAATTCAAGGCATGGCTACCACAGCATTCTGCAGCGATACACCATCCCAATTGGTTTACGCTTTGTGGGACTATCATTTGTTTTTCAACAGGACAATGACCCAAAACACCTCCAGGATGTGTAATGGCTATCGGAGCAAGAAGGAGAGTGATTGAGTGCTGCATCAGATGACCTGGCCTCCACAATCACTCGACATCAACCAAATTGAGATGGTTTGGGATGAGTTGATCCGCAGAGTGAAGGAAAAGCAGCCCAAAAATGCTCACCATATGTGGGAACTCCTTCAAGACTTTGGGAAAAGCATCCCAGGTGAAGCTGGTTGAAAGAATGCCAAGTGTGTGAAAAGCTGTCATCAAGGAAAAGGGTGATTACTTTGAAGAATCTACAATATTAAATATATTTTGAATTGTTTAACACTGTATTGTTGGTTAACCTGTCTAGGACTGTTTAACCCCGTTCCGCTAGCGGAACCCCTTGCCAACAGCCAATGAAATTGCAAGACGCCAAATACAAAATCAACAGAAATCTCATAAATCAGATTTCTCAAACATACAAGTATTAGGCACCATTTTAAAGATAAAATTCTCATTAATCCAGCCACAGTGTCTGATTTCAAAAATGCTTTACAGCGAAAGCTCCACAAAGGATTTTGTTAGGTCACCACCAAGCCACAGAAAAACCCAGCCATTTTTCCAGCCAGAGAGGAGTCACAAAAAGCACAAATAGAGATAAAATTAATCACTAACCTTTGATGATCTTCATCAGATGACACTCATAGGACTTCATGTTACACAATACATGTGTTTTGTTTGATAAAGTGCATATTTATATTTAAAAAAATCTAATTTTACATTGGCGCGTTACGTTCAGTAGTTCTAAAACATGCAATGATTGTGCAGAGCCACATGAATTCACAGAAATACTCATTATAAATGTTGATGAAAATTCAAGTGTTATGCATGGAACTTTAGATACACTTATCCTTAACCTGTTATGGCTGTATCCCTTTGTTCTCAATTTCCGCCTGAAGACATACCCTAATCTAACTGCCTGTAGCTCAGCCCCAGAGGCAAGGATATGCATATTCTTGGTATCATTTTAATGGAAACATTCTGAAGTTTGTGGAAATGCTAATTGAATGTAGGAGAAGAATATAAGATAGTAGATATGGTGTAAGAAAAGAGAAAGAAAGAGTATACGTTTTCTGTTTTTTTTATTGTTGTAGCATCATCTTTCACATGTACTAGAATAGCCACACAGTCAGATAGGATGCTGGTGATAATTTTGATGGATAACACAAGAGGGCAACGGTAGGTGTGCAAAGTTTCAGACTGATAACTTCAGGAATGGGTGAGCTACATGACATTAGCATGAAGTCACCCAGGTGTCCCACACAACTTGCCCAAATGTACCCAAGTGGCCGAATTTGTGAAATGACCTATAACTTTATACAAAAAACAAAAAGCAATTCTAACACACAAAAAAATGTATAAAAATCTTTAAAAATATTAGGGAAAAAAACAAAACAAAAAAAACAGGGGTAGACCGTTAGGAAGCCCTCTACACAATATTTTGCTGCCTGTGTCATGTCCCATTGCAGTCTCTTTCTGCTGTAAAGCAGAGGCAAACTGAACAACTGGTGCATGTGATGGGGATTTCATGTGACAAAGAACACAACGACGCCTCCATGCTTTACCCTTTTGGTCCTGAGGCACAGTCATGCCTTCAGTAATGAACTGTGGCATATGAACACCACTGGAGCTGGCAGAGGTAGAGGCGGCAGAATATGATGCAGTGGACAGTAAATTTGGATGACTGCAGGAATGGGGACATTTTTGGTGGTCCATGCCCAGTAGCGTCCTTCACACGCCTGACGACGTGATCGCCACTGAAGGACTTGTGGATAGTGGAGCACATCACCACCTCTCTGGTGTCCATCCACTTCAAACAGCAGGCCATCTTCACGGATCCATCGCATGGTCCCCCGCTCAGCCAGCTTAGGCATGTAATTTACCTTGGTCTTCGGAAAGCCCACTCTGTTGTTACAAATGGTGCCACATGCCCACACCTCCAGCTTTCTCAGGTCTGCAAACAGGGTAGGGCTTGTGTAGAAGTTGTCCACAAAGAGTTTGTAGCCCTTCCCCAGCAGTTGAAAATCCAATAACTCCATTACAGAGTCATAACTAAGTCCTTTACCAGTCGCACACTTGTTCTTCCCCTCATAGACAAAAAAATTGCATGTGTATGCACACACAGAATCAGCCAAAACAAACAGCTTGTAACCCCACTTAGTTGGTTTGTTACGCATGTATTGTTTTAGGCCAATTCTGGTCTTTGAGGCTACCATCCTCTCATCTATGGACAAGTTCTGGGCGGGCTGAAAATGTATCTTGCATGCCTCAACCAAGCTGGGGTAGAGCGGTTTGACTTTGCACAGCCTGTCAAACCTTGCGGTGCCTCTCCTCCTGTCATTCTCCTCATCAACTTCTGGGTCACTGATGTGAAGCGCCCGTGAGATATTTTAAAATCTTGTAGAGGACATGACAAAGGGGGGCAGGTGATAGAGTGTGGATGTTTTCCAGTAATCCTTTAGGGTTTTTAACTTCACCAGCCCCATGTAAATTACCAGTGAAAAGTAGCAGAAAAGGTCTGACATGGAAATGGGCTTCCATGCCTCTTTCTTTCCTGCTTGCTTCCTAGCCCCATACTTGTTAGTATTACACACCGGGGAATCAACAACTGCCGGGGTGAAAAACAATTGAAAAAGTTGCATGGGGCTGTATTTTGATGTCATGTCGAGCTGAGGTCCTGGTGGCCTTTTTGGTCGGAATTTTGGAGGACGTGGCTCCACATCCTTCTCCAGCACAGAGTGCCATTGCCCCTCTACCTCTCTGCCAGCAGGTTCCACACTTCCCTTCCTCCGCTTGTTTGTTTTGTTCGATAATGTCCATCATTTATGTCCAAATAGCTTCTTTTGTCAGGGCGTTTGGTAAACAAATCAGGTCTAGTCAGACAAAGTTCAAAAAGTTACATTACAGGTCGAAGAAACTTGTCAAACTAAGTATAGAATCAATCTTTAGGATGATTTTATCATAAATGTTCCAACCAGAGAATTCCATTGTCTGTAGAAAAGCAATGGAACGCAGGTCGCTCTCATGACCACTGACTCAAAGAGCTCTCATCCGGTCCCACTTCACAGTAGAAGCCTGGAACAACGTTCTAAAGACGGTTGACATCTAGGACTGGGACTGAGTAGGAGGCAGTTTACTCTGGGCACGCTATTCATCCAAAAGTGAAAATGCTGCTCCCTATCTCAAAGAAGTTAAGGGCTTGTAAAGTAAGCATTTCACTCTAAGGTATTCGGCGCATGTGACAAATACATTTGATTTGATTCACTATTATTCTACAATGTAGAAAATTGTTTTTAAAAATTAAATAAACTTGAATGAGTAGGTGTCCAAACTTTTGACTGGTACTGTGTGTGTGTGTGTGTGTGTATGTATATATGTGTGTATATATCACACATACAACAGGTCAGCCACCAGGGGAAGACTCGTCGAGGCCTGGTGACAGAGAGTATACATCATGAGGTGACGCCTCCATCTGCTGAACGTGCCAGGTCTCGACGAGCTCTCTGGCCAGGACTAATTGGGGCTGATTGAGAGTTGGTGAGAAATCAAGGGATGATTGCTCACCAGCTGAACGAGTCCCATAAAGCTTCCAGAAGGGCAGCACACAGGGGAGAGAGTGGGGGAAGAAAGGACTCCCGTATAGTTGGGGATGGTTGCAGAGGTAACAGGAGTGAGTTCAGTTTTTGATTCCCACAGGATACAGCAAGACCCGGAGCCAAGAAGACGGTATCCCGTGGGTCTCATGGGGGAGACATATTCTTTTCTTTTTGAACTATTGTTTTAATAAACACCTTTGAAACTAAGCTAAACCTACTCTGTCCGTGTCTGATCTGTGTAAACGTTTTGACCCAACCCCCTGGTCTGCCACTATATCTATACACACACACAGTACCAGTCAAAAGTTTGGACACACCTACTCACTTAAGTTTATATATAAAAACATGGATGGTCAAATATGCCACAACACAAAACAGTGAGGCATCAGAGACTAGGCTCCATCTCCACCCCCACCCCTCTTTGCTTGGAGTTCACATAAGTGTGGGGAAGGGGTAGGGACTAGGGGAAGTGGTAGGGCTAGGAAAAGGTGTGTGATGTGGCATCACCTTGATGGTCATGATGGCCATGGCTCCTGTCAGGTAGTAGGAGATGAAGTCACACGCCGTGGCTGTCCAGGTGGAACGACCACCTGCAGGTCTGAGAGGGAGAGAGAAAGAAATGGAGCGAGAAAGAGTGAGACATTTTAAATGAGGTCTAAGGAGAATAGCATGCCCCTTGCTCCACTATTAGGATAGGTGTGATAAATAGCTCATGCCCAGAGGAAACCTGTCAGAATCTATTTTTGTGAAAGGCCTACTAATTCAGGACATTTTGCCAGGGATCAGTGTTTGAAGTCAGCCCTTCGTATACCTGCATTTGTGTGTTACCTGATTTCACTGAGCGAACACTCCAGCACCAGACAGCCAACCAGACTGGGCAGCAGTGGTCTCAGGCTGTTCACATGGAGTTTCACCTTGTTGCCAAAATCACAGCGTATTACCTAACACCATGTGGAGACAAAACACCACACTGCTGTTACAGCTGGATGTACCCATCCATCTGTCACTGACGAAACAGTTATGACAAATCGGCTACAATCAGCTGCTACAATGTTATTACTTCTAAATCCACTCCTAGTCCACTTCTGTGACTCGTGAAGGATAGATGTGTGTATGTGTTCGTGTGTTACCTCGGCAATGAAGCCGAGGGATACAGGAGAGCAGAGCTGGCCCCTCTCCCAGACCCCGTTATTGTAGGCAGCACAGTACATGTCTGCCTTCCACTCTATCTCCTGGGGCTCTGTAAGGGCATACTCCTGCTTCAACAACTCATACACCCTGAAACAGAGGGGGTGAGAGCAAGAGGGAAAGGGAGAGAGAGAGCGATAACTAAATGACACAGACCTCTCATCAGCATCTCATTCTAAAGTCACACATCCACTCTACAGTTACAAGATTCCTGTGTGAACACAGCCCAAGATTCTCTGCTAGATTTGGCGAGGCTTCAGTAAGCCATTGTCTGTCCCTCCTTGCCCTCCTCTCCATCACCACTGGCTGACCTCTTGAGCTGGGTGTCCATCTGTAGAAGCTGGACGTAAAAGCTCCCGGGTGAGACCACGTGGGTCAACCTGACCCTCAGGTCTTTCAGGTTGGCCGGCAGCATCAGGTAGGGCTGGATCTCTTGGTCCTGCTCTGGGGTCTCCTGGCCCAGGGAGGTAGGGGCTGGCTCAGACTCACCCAGAAGACCCTCGAGTGGGGGGTCCCACACTGTGGTGTCTACCACCGGGGCCTGGGTGTCCTTAGATTTGATGCTAAGGAAGAGGGAGATGGGGTAAAACAAAACATCGCCTTTTTGGAACCATACCCACATGTGTGTGTGCAGGTATCAAAAAGTCTAAATAAGATTAGTTGTTGATTTTACCCATGAAGTACCCTGCAGTGAGATGACAGACACATACTCACCCCTTCTTGAAGCAGGCCAGTTGATCGTTGACCAGCAGATCTTCAATGTTTGCTAACGGCTCGCTGGAATCACTGGTCTCAAACAGCCTGACTGGCAGACCCCTGCCCCTTCGACCAGCCTCTGGAGGTTCAGAAGACACACAGAAATCAATCAACTACAGAACAGTCACACGGTTGTCGTAGGATGCCAAGACAGTGCCGTGTGGAAGGAGAACACTCCAGTTCTACCCATCTTACCTGTGGCCACAGCGGTCACAAGTCTCTGGTCAGCAAGACTCTTGAACTTCTCTATACACGCTTTGCTCCACGTCTCACCCTCTTCCAAAGGAATCACATCAGCCAGGTAGCACTGGATGGCCTGGGTGGGGGGAGAGGTAATTGTCAGAGCCAGTTGAATAATAGGAGTGCCCTGCCCAGTCTACCAACCCTAGCAGTTAATGCTGGGATGGTATATGGTTACAGTCAGCCTTATTTATTCTCCATCCAACATACTATTGTGTAGTGTGACCTCACCATGGCTGGGAGGGCAAAGAACTCATCCTTGATCTTCCTCAGGTCGTTGACTGACAGAATCTTGTTGTTGCCAAAGTCTACAAACTGGACTTCCACCTTCCTGCCCCCGGGAATACCTACACACAATAACATTTTAATCTTTAGGTAGACTCTTTTCCATACATTTTTGGAGTTGGCATATAATTTATTATCTAAGGGAGTGGTTCTCAAACCTCTCCTCGGAATCTCCAGACATTTGACAATTTTGTTGTAACCCTGAACTAGCTCACCAGATTTCACTTAGTTGACTATTTGAAATCAGGATATGGTAGTTCTGGAATAGATAAAATACATGGAACGGTTGTGGGCCGCCAGGAGAGGTTTGAGAACCACTGATCTAAGGGGACAATACCGTAAAAACACATTGTGACCTCAATGAGCGTACCTAGGGGCTGTGGCGGACATTACATTTTGTCAGTTGGTAACCGTCATGCCAATGACTGCTAGTCTCACAGTCTCAAAGACCAAAAACAAACAGGTAGGCTGCTCCTTAATAATCTGAATGGAGTTATTTGTAACAGTACGCGCACACACACACTGAAGGAAGAAAAGAAGCGCAGTAACGTTATGTAGACTAGCCTCAATTAACCTACCTCGCTAGCTTCTCTCAGTTTGACGCAGTCAAGACGGGTACTATTTAATCAGATATGATGAGAAATAACAAGCAAGAAGTCTGCTAGCGCGAGTTAACATTGCTTGCCGTCGCTCTCTCTTTCTGTGCCTGCTCTTGTGTCACTCACTGCGCACACACACACCGCAGGCCCCTTCTCCCTAGTGCCATGCTCGTTCTGTTGCGCTCCCTCTCCTTTCCTCCACTCCGGTTAATAAAGTACCAAAACAAATTGAATTTTCTCATGCAAGGTTGTAAACCTGACCGGGTCTCTATGTTAAAAAGTGTACTGTGCATATTGTGTCCGTCTGGGAAAGCCCCGGGTCCATTTTGGAACGGGACCTCTTAACTCCCATCACCATTTATCCTCATCATTCAGATTAGACTGACAACAGGGCGCTGAGTACCAAGCCATTATTCTGCCTTATGCATCAGCGCCATTCATGTAGGCCTACAGAGAGCATTCATGTAGGCCTATGTGACTCATGACTGCCGGTGTGGCGGTAATTCGGTCGCCGCAACTGCCCTAAGTGTACCCACGCACAGACAGTGTACTGACCGATGACATGGGCCCTGTACCAGACCTTGTCGTCAAAGCGTGCCACACAGGCCTGATCCAGGACAGGACAGTAGACCTCCAAGTCCTGGTCCTCTCCTCTGGTCCCCCTGCTGAGGCAGTCATAGCTGTAACACTCCTGCAGCTTGGCTGTCAGCAGCAGGAACTCCATGTTGTCAACCTGCGTTTAATCAGCGAGGGGGAAGAGTTAGAGGGAACTGGAATATCCGCTGATAATGCTTTCGTGTTTGTGTGTTTGTGTGTGACCTACCAGTTGGATGTAGAAGTGTGAGGGTGTGTCTATGTGGGACACCACAGCGTTGAGCTCTATATTGGTACGAGGGAAGACAGGAAGGTAGAACTGGAGAGGCCTCCTGCCACATGGCACAGTCTTGGCATTCCACGCCACGGGAGAGTAAAACCTACAGCAGCAGAACGGGACAAACATTACTACTGATTACCCATGGCAACAAGGAAGAAACTGATGCAGCCTTCCGCAAAACTCATAAGGGAAACACTGGATATGTACAGTATGCAGGGTTCACACACATTGACAAATGGAATTAAGACTTTTAACCAAATTTCCATGACTAATAATTGGTGCCGTCTGTGTGTACGTATAAAACAGTATGTAATGTGGTATCGACCCTGGGAGGCTGCTCTCTGATCCCATGTACCAACTCCTGTCGTTGTGCAAAGCACTTAACCCCACCACAAAGTAGAATACCTGTTAGGCAACTGTACAAAACAAGAGGTCAGTCTGGAGAGCTACTGGGTGTGCAGGCTTTTGATCAAGCCCTGCTCAAACACAGAGACAGTTTATCAAGGTTCGGTTCAGCAGCTAATTTCTCAAATTCTGGTTTGTTTGAGGGGGACTGGAATAAAAGCCTACCCACCCATTAGCTCTCCTGGAGGATGGTTGACCACCCTTGAAGCATAATATTGCAACATTACAACCAAATACATTTTATGCCTTTTTAAATAATTTGCTCATTTTATATATAAAAAGATCAAATGGCTTTGACAGGCTACAATTCGTTTTATTCAGCTGAAGCAAGCCCACACATTCTCTTCAGGAAATGTACCTTTTCTAATTTATTTTTGTTACCTTCGAAGTGATTACATTGCAGGCTGACTAGCATCTATTGAGTTGCAATGTCCCATACATTGGATGCCCAAAAAAACTATAAGTATCACCAAAACAAGTTGAAGTCACTCAATCCAAAAGAAAGGCTACATCGAATCCTTTTTTCTAAAATTACTGTTCACGATTCACAAATTCTTATTTTGATTCACTGCATTTGAACCAAATCCCAACTAATACAATGGTGAAATGTATTGTTCGTTTCGTAAAAAACAATAGTTTAAAATGAATAATCTGAGCCGTTCAAAAAAGTAAATCAACTTTGTATGGCCTTATTCGCAAGTGTTTTGGACATGACGAAAACATGAATACAAGCTAACAATAGCTTAACAGTTAACTAAAGGGCACAAGATATATATATATATATATTTTTTTTTTTTTACCTTTATTTAACCAGGCAAGTCAGTTAAGAACATATTCTTATTTTCAATGACGGCCTGGGAACAGTGGGTTAGCTGCCTGTTCAGGGGCAGAACGACAGATTTGTACCTTGTCAGCTCGTAGTTTGAATTGGCTACAAAGTTATTAGTCTGTTCTCTATTTAAGTGATAATGCCCAAGAAGTCCGCACGGGTGTTTCTAACCTTGAGAAAAAGTAAACCGTGCCAATATATCCTCCAAACACCAGCTTCGAGGGCATTATCACTTTTATACAACATGTTACCAACATATTACAATAATCATTGACATATTTCCATTAAAAAAACATTTATATGAATTTATTCATACTATTTCATCCTTCCACAAGATATAGTCCCAACACAAATCTAAGGTTGATAACCAAGCAGGCTGGTCATTCGTTCGATCGGTTCGGTTGCCAGAGACGCGACCCAGTCATTCAGTCTTTTTGTTCTGCATCTATGGATGAGACCCAATCGTTCTAAACGAGCGAACGATTGCAATGTTCTTATCCCTTGCTTGCAAGCTAGCCAACTACAGCTAATTTACAGTCACATAAAAAAAGTGCAGCCAGAATAACAGCAAAGTAGTTGCATTTGTTTAAGCTGTTTTCTAGTGACATTTATTTGGATACATCCATAACAATGAGCTAATAAGGCGCAATTTCGGTTGGCATAGAAAATGTGCTCACTCATCAGAACACTGTTGTTCAGAGGAGCAAGCCAACAACTCAGCTAACACAATCCCTTCAAACTGAAAAGACTACAAACTAGTTGCACTTCGTTTAGTTTGACCTTTTTTCAATTTACATTTCTTTGTATATACCCATAAAAATTATGCCAGCTGATTCATGATTTCGACTGGCTGAGAAACGCTGCCTGCCGGTCTCCTCACGTTCATTACTATGGAACAGCTGGAGATTAAATTTGAATATTGAAACAATGTTGCAAATGTCGGAGACAGACAGCAAGGTTTATACAAATCTCTGCTGTTGAAAACTAAATGTTAGTCTAAAAGAATTGTGAGATAATGTCTAGATGTCTAGATTTTTACAGTGGAGATCGAGTTGATAAATTGCTTGGCTGGGCTGACGAGACAGCAGGTTGCCCAGTCAGATGGAACAGAGTAAATACGCATTTTAACGTCATAGATTTAGCCGGTGGTAACTTATGTAATAGACACCGGCTGGAATTTGATTTTAACCAATCAGCATTAGACCCACCCATTGTATAACATATTTTATAGGCGAGGCCTACCTGCTGCTGCAATGTTCCGACTGTCTCGCTCTCCTTGAGCAACAGCCCACTCTTTTCTCACAAATGCAGGTGATGCGTGTAAACACAGCTGTGCAAAAGTGTCATTCCGATCCTGGCTGATATGTGGATTTTAATTTGATTGATAAAATATTTAAAAACGGTCTCTAAACAAATTACATTAACAGAAAATTACACAACTTTTCAGATTTGATCATTTTCCAAAACCTTTCCAGGCCTGGAAAACACCATTAAAAAAATTCCATGTCTTTTCCAGGATTTTCATGACCATACGAACCCTGAGTATGTATGTACCTGGCGAGCTCGAGGAAGACCAGGTACTCTCGGAGGGACATGGGCATGTTGCTGGAACCGCTGTCCATGGGGGCTTTCTTCAGGTCCACCAGCAGAG
The DNA here is from genome assembly GCF_023373465.1 of Oncorhynchus keta. Classification (NCBI taxonomy): domain Eukaryota; kingdom Metazoa; phylum Chordata; class Actinopteri; order Salmoniformes; family Salmonidae; genus Oncorhynchus; species Oncorhynchus keta. The sequence continues at coordinate 20,677,472 of NC_068454.1, read as the reverse complement.
CACCTCTCTCCTGACCAAACACCTGCATCTCTACTGAGGCTGAGCCCACCACGCGGCGAAACTCATCCTGGGCCTCCGCACCCCAGCCTTTAGTCTGGGAGAGAAGAGAGGAAAAGGAGGGGGATGCAGGTAAAGAAAACAAATCTAAATTCATCCTCGTCACTTATACAAAAGCCCTTCACTTGAAGAACACTCGATCCCCCTCCGATGTCAACAACTACAGACCAGTATCCCTTCTTTCTTTTCTCTCCAAAACTCTTGAACGTGCCGTCCTTGGCCAGCTCTCCCGCTATCTCTCTCAGAATGACCTTCTTGATCCAAATCAGTCAGGTTTCAAGACTAGTCATTCAACTGAGACTGCTCTTCTCTGTATCACGGAGGCGCTCCGCACTGCTAAAGCTAACTCTCTCTCCTCTCATCCTTCTAGACCTATCGGCTGCCTTCGATACTGTAAACCATCAGATCCTCCTCTCCACCCTCTCCCAGTTGGGCATCTCCGGCGCGGCCCACGCTTGGATTGCGTCCTACCTGACAGGTCGCTCCTACCAGGTGGCGTGGCGAGAATCTGTCTCCTCACCACGCGCTCTCACCACTGGTGTCCCCCAGGGCTCTGTTCTAGGCCCTCTCCTATTCTCGCTATACACCAAGTCACTTGGCTCTGTCATAACCTCACATGGTCTCTCCTATCATTGCTATGCAGACGACACACAATTAATCTTCTCCTTTCCCCCTTCTGATGACCAGGTGGCGAATCGCATCTCTGCATGTCTGGCAGACATATCAGTGTGGATGACGGATCACCACCTCAAGCTGAACCTCGGCAAGACGGAGCTGCTCTTCCTCCCGGGGAAGGACTGCCCGTTCCATTATCTCGCCATCACGGTTGACAACTCCATTGTGTCCTCCTCCCAGAGCGCTAAGAACCTTGGCGTGATCCTGGACAACACCCTGTCGTTCTCAACTAACATCAAGGCGGTGGCCCGTTCCTGTAGGTTCATGCTCTACGACATCCGCAGAGTACGACCCTGCCTCACACAGGAAGCGGCGCAGGTCCTAATCCAGGCACTTGTCATCTCCCGTCTGGATTACTGCAACTCGCTGTTGGCTGGGCTCCCTGCCTGTGCCATTAAACCCCTACAACTCATCCAGAACGCCGCAGCCCGTCTGGTGTTCAACCTTCCCAAGTTCTCTCACGTCACCCCGCTCCTCCGCTCTCTCCACTGGCTTCCAGTTGAAGCTCGCATCCGCTACAAGACCATGGTGCTTGCCTACGGAGCTGTGAGGGGAACGGCACCTCAGTACCTCCAGGCTCTGATCAGGCCCTACACCCAAACAAGGGCACTGCGTTCATCCACCTCTGGCCTGCTCGCCTCCCTACCACTGAGGAAGTACAGTTCCCGCTCAGCCCAGTCAAAACTGTTCGCTGCTCTGGCTCCCCAATGGTGGAACAAACTCCCTCACGACGCCAGGACAGCGGAGTCAATCACCACCTTCCGGAGACACCTGAAACCCCACCTCTTTAAGGAATACCTAGGATAGGATAAAGTAATCCTTCTCACCCCCCTTAAAAGATTTAGATGCACTATTGTAAAGTGGCTGTTCCACTGGATGTCATAAGGTGAATGCACCAATTTGTAAGTCGCTCTGGATAAGAGCGTCTGCTAAATGACTTAAATGTAAATGTAAGAAAAAGATATGGCGACATACACAAATGTTATGTCAGAATATGGACAATATGCAAATGTATGCCCCTTACAAGGTCTGCAGGCACGATGTCATCGACTTACCAGGTCTGCAGGCACAATGTCCTTGAGGGAACACTTGATAGCCTGAGGGAGCCAGCGGCTCATTTCTGATTGGCCAGCCACGTCCACTCTTCTCAGACGCTCATTCATGTCCCTGATGAACAGGTCTGGACCCGCCTCCTCACTGGGAATGGGGAAGTAGAGGTGTAAGAGAAAGACAGACCTGGGTGACTGAAAAAACAAATCAATGTTCTGTCCCTTTTTATGCCTACTAGGTTTTTCATGTGTGTGCGTGTGCATCTGTACCTCTGCAGGGCTATTCCCTTGCAGAAACCATAGTCTTGGAAGTAGACTCTGACACGGTGAAGTTCAGGAACAGGACAGCTGCGGACCGGGTCCAGGTGACCTCTCTGGAACAGTTCTGTCAGGGTGGCCCGACACCACATCCCCTCCTTCCACTTCACAAACACTGTGGAGCCTGACGGAGACACTCACGCGCAATAGTCAGAGTGGCAACATCGCACTGCTTTCATTTCACAAACACCATAAAGCCTAGAGAGAGGGACATACCCACAGTAAGGTATCACACACACACACAGTGATCTCACCAGTCTCCAGTATGTCGCTGGCTGTGAACAGTCCTCTCTCTCCAGAGCAGAGGGAGTTGATCTTCTTGGACAGCAGAATACAGGCCCTCTGCTCTGCCACGTGGCGGATGTAGAAGTGGTTAGGGTTCACCACATGGGTCACCATCACCCACTCCTGGAACACTGAACACACTCACAGTTTCTATGTGTCTCTATTCATCAAGTTAGAGATTATGTGACCATAACGGTTGTGCATATTATTATGTGAAATGTGTGTCTGTCTCTCTTCTACCTTTCCCCTGACTGACAGGTGAGAGGTCCTCCTGGCTCTTCTT